>NC_084814.1:4968981-5287481 GCF_963583255.1 Pyrus communis | reverse complement strand
AACCTCGAAAGATCTTCTCAAATGATCCAACTTCCCTTTGACTATGCCCTATACACAAGACAATGAAAGATTAGCCTTTTTCAGCTTGCAACCTTTTCAGTATTTCCTTATTACTGGCTTGAAAGAAATCATCTCATAAATTGAGAACAAATATATTCTTTTCTTTTAAAACCAATGGAATTTATGACATTTTTTTTTTCTCATTAATGAATAGGGGGCACATACCGCATACATGCAATCATTGATAAGAAAGTCTTCAAGTTCGCGCACATTTGAAAGATCAAGCTGCTCAAGAAGTTGATCGTATGATATTACCTGGTAAAAACAGAAAACTTTAGAAACTGTAGAATACCTACCAACTCAGAAGGTCCATATGTCAGCTATATTACTCTAAGATCAGGAATTTAGGAAGGAAAAGAATGTTCATTGGATATTCAAGACGAAAGGACAGGATACCCACCATGGTATTTGTTTGGATAAGAACATAATTTTATTAATTAGTAAGGAAGAAAAGCTGGACAGAGGTTCAAGGCCGAAGGGGTAGAGGAAGACCTAGAAGAACTTTGGAAGAGACTCTAAGAAAAGACTTAGTACTTGGATCTAACGGAAGACGTGATACACAACCCACCGCAATGGCGTTCTAGGATTCATATAGCCGACGTTGTTGTTGTTGTAGTAAGGAAGAAAAGCTACAGCTACAATCATGGTAATAAGTTCATCATAACCAGTCTAATTATATCAACAGAAAAGAAAAAAGTCCCACTACTCAATTCAAACACCAACCCCCTCCCCTTTAATAAAAATGGAACTAGAAGCTGGAAACTAATTTTATCCCAAAAGGAATTAAACAATCTACCTCTTTCTGACCGAACCCAAAAAGAAGCCCACATCGCACACTGCCAAAGGATAAAGTGATTTTCCCAATACCCCAGCTAGTTTCCACCAGCAACAAACACCCAGATGTTTTGGCAAACTGTGTTTGCTTTTCTAACCTAATCCACCCAATTTTCTCCATGAAATAAAAGGGGCCAAATAAAAAATATTCCAAATCCTTTTGCTTTTCTTTAAAGAAGTCTGGAAACCCTTCAACATGTTATGCATGTGATGAAGGATAAGTTACTGCAGAAGAAGAAAGGTAAATAGAGAAAAAAAAGGGGGATGTGGAAGAGAGAAAGTAGGATAGCAAAGTCAGGATAGTACCCTTAGTTTTTAAATATAATATTAGACTTATGTTACATAAAAGGGACATAACTATTTTATCTCTTTGGTTGATAAAGAGGGTTTTCTTCAATAATAGTGTAGATTATAAGTCAAGTGATGCGTACTATCCTTTGATTATTTTACTTTTCCCTCCGGTTTCCAGCCAACATCAAACTCCCAGAAATCCCTGAGGAAAACTTCTAACAATGATAAAGCTCAGGAAGATATCTTCCACGGCACATAACAAGGGGGTAGTCATTTTATAAACAGCATTTAGAGCCAGCCATGAAATAATTTACCTAAACTTATTAGAATCACTATATATGAGAAGTATTTATTCTTATTTTTGTTTCTAGTTTTAATTTGGTCTTATAGGAGAACCCTATCATGATTCATTTGAGGCAACTTATGTTTGCAAGCGGGCCCACACTATTCCGTAGAGCATATAATGAATAAACTTGAGGAGGCAGCACCACAGCAGCTATAATTTTTTCCGAGGCTCCCTTCCCCTTTTCATCTCTTTGCCCTATCTTTTCTCACCTTCGTAAAATATGATAACCACCAGAAAAGGAGACAACTTTTAGTGCATAATATTGATTTTGAAAGGATCATGGGAGGCTTACCCTATATCAACATTTACTTACAAAAACTTAAAGAGTAAGAATAGTTTCAGTTTCCCTAACTTATGCCTATAATGAATTCCGAGTATTTTGTGCATAAGAACCAACATTTTAGTGGCTGAAGAAGTTCCTACTGCTGCCCGAGCCTTTTCCCATTTATAGAGAAAGAAGCATGCACGTGTGGTTTCCTCACATACCCCAAAGAAGGTCAACAATGGTTTATTCTAGTGGAGGCCGTGGTGGTACAGTGGTAGTGATCACATAGAGCATGGTACCTTTGATATTTGTGTGGCCAATACTGAGAGTCATGGTCATATAGAAAACAGAATGGTCTAAACAGTTTCTGCCAGAGTCACAGAGTATAGGGTAATGAAGAAATAAATGTTCTATCAGCTCTCCTTCAACAATTTAGATAGGCTTAGAATAGACCTCCTAGTTTGGACAATTTTTATGTGATCATTTTTAGTTCTGCCTGTAGTTTCTTTCCTAGTCATGTGAGTAATTTTTGGTAAGCATTTGGGATGCAAAAATTAAGTTCACTAGTAGGTCCACTAAATTTTTATTTTTTTTAGGCCCACTCTCTTTTGTCCTGCTCATATACATAAACTGGAGAGGAATAGCCACAATTTCTTCTGATCCTCCTTCTTCCTCTCTTTTTTATCCCCCAATCTCTGAATCTTTGCTATCTTCATCTAATGCAACTTCCAACTTCACTGATAAAAAAGTTCTAGCCTTACTTTGTCTCAGAATTTCAAAAGCAAGCTTTTTACCACCTAGGCAACAAGACCTTGAGAAATCTCATATGAACATTGATTTGAGAAATACACGAACTAAAGCAATTTCACCCAAAGCCCCTATATTCTACACATGGAAAAATGAGGTAGCTTTCTTTCCTGGCACAAAAGTAAAATATTTGACCATTGTAAGAAATTTTAAGAGATATTAAACTGCATTAGTGTAAGGTGTAAGTTCCATAATCCAATAAGGGACTAGTCGGCAATTTCAAGTAAGATATAACCAGACTGCAACTATAAAAAAAGGGTCCAGCAATAAGAGTATGATATCGAGCTAATTCTTATACCCTGTTCATCTCAGCTAGAGAAAGCACAGTAAGTTGCTTCAGCTTGGTGATTTGATCTGGGACTAGTGGTGGAAGACGGCTAGCATTACCTGCCACTCATTCAGTCAATAAATTTCTCATTCCTAGGTATGTGAAATAAGGAATATAAAAATTTCAAGTGTCACTGCCAATGTCAAAATCCAATGAAACAACTAAAAATATGACTGATCTAAGATCTTATGGCTCCTTAAACAACATCTTGTCCAATACAGAGATAATTTATGTAGTAGTAACATAAGTAGACCTAACAATTTCACATCATTAGATCCCAAACAATCAAATAAACTGAAGCGCTAAGCTGCCTTACACATTGAGCACTAATGAAAGGCAACAGTGGCTTGATAATAATATTGTTGATTGTCCCCATGACGTTGTACAACAAGTACACAATGAACAAGGACAACTTTTAGTTTTGCAGGTAATGTTTGTCAATGTATGCATACCAAGAGGGCTCCTAACACTAGCTGGTCTCTCAGTTATTATGAAGTTGTGTAACATACTGCAATAACTTTGCTATTTACTGAACTAATTTTCATCACTCCCTTCCCGAAGTATTAAAGGTGATGGAATCAAGGTTCAGAAACTCTGCCTTTTTAAGTATATAACCGCAAAATTTTTCTTTTACGTCATAATGAAAGATGGCATGCTATGATGGGATAGAATGCTATTTAAGGAAAAACATATTCATAAAATAGTGTCTTGAATATGTGGTGATACAGAAAAGGAAAAAATACAAAATGACCACATACACAATTAGCTTGGGGAAAATGAAATAGAACAGGCTCCTAGAGTTTGGACATTTCAAATACGATTAATGGATGTACCAGTTCAAAGTAGTGTCTTATCAGTATTTAGTGTAGTATTAAAGTAAAGAGGACAGAAAACATGGGTGGGGATAATTAAAAAATATATAACAGCATCCTACTATTATAATAAATAAGCCCTGGTGGGATAAAATGGATAAGCATGAATAGGTGGGACAAGGCTCTACAATTGTTTAGGTTTATATCAAACCTGCCAGAGGAAAATCAATGTTACCCTTCATTTCCAGAACTATGACGCTTTTCACAGCATATGCAAGCATACCAGAACACACCAAAACATACCAATCACAGTTAGGAGTATGAATCCCACATCAGGTCAATTGGTTTTATGGTGGACCATCAACTTTTAAGTCTCACCCCCCCCCCCCCCCCTTTTCTTCTCCTTCTCATGTCACATCCACTTCAGAAGCTACCTGTACCGTCTCTGCTTCTTCCATTTCTTCTGGCCCCACATCATCTGCAGTGGTTCCCTCCATCGCCTCTGCTTCTTCTCTCCCTCCAGCCCTAATCTGGCCCACTTTCTTAAGCTTACAGTGACCAATTTTCTTACCTGGGCTTTTCAGATACGCCTGTTTCGCATTGGACATGATTTATTTAAGTACGTCAACAGTTCGTTTCTTGCGCCTGCTGCTCGTCTGCCTGCTTCTGGCGATGCCCCTGCCCAACCTAATAAGCATCTTCAATTGTTCAAGGTTGATCAACTTGTCTATAGCTACTTGGTTTCCACCCTCTCTGAATCTACTATGTCTCTCGTTGTTGGCAAGACTTCTGCCAAGGAGATTTGGAATACACTCCATCAACACTTTTCCCAAGCCTCCCTTGCCAATTCAATGAATCTCTGTTTTTTGTCTTCTTGATATGACCAAGGGCACTCGCTCGATTCATGAATATTTGAAGGGGGCCAAGTCCTTGGCTGATGATTTAGCCTCTATCCATCCGCCCGTCTGACTCAGATCTTCTTCGCGGATTCGGGAAGACTATGTCATGTTTGTGACGTCCATTCTGCAGCTGGATGCTCTTCCTTCCTTCAGTAATTTGCGGGCTCGTCTGCTCACCTATGAGGATCAGTGTAATCGCCTTAATTCTACTGCTCCTGCCCATGCCCTCATGGCTGCCCAAAACCGTCCTCCACCGCAACAGCTGCTTGTCCAGCATCAGCAGCAACAGCAGTATGTTCCCCAGCCATAGTAGCAGCAAGCACCCGCCATGGTGGTTTGGGCCGGCGTTGAGGTGGTTTTCGTCATTGACGTGGTCGCGTGGACGTGGCAATTATCAGCAGGATAATAATTGGGGTCCTCAACCTAATGTGGCTCCTGGGTTCTTGGTGCACCCACTGCAACTCTCCCGGCAACCATTTCACAGCCTGCCCCCACCGTCTTAACATGGCTCCTTGTGCAGGTTTTCAAGCCTTCATAGCGAGTGTCCCTCCTGCTCCACACAAATACTATGATCCCACATGGTACTTAGACACCGGCGCAACCCACCACATGACTTGTAATGGTGCTAATCTTCAGGACTCGACATCTTATAATAAATACAAATTTCAATTCTTTTTTCTTGAATATATTATTACCCCCACAAAAAAAAACTAATGTCGGCACTCCAAAAGAAGAATCCCACCACATCCATGCAACCAATTTGTTGGCAGTATGAATCCCACATCAGGGAAACAAGGAACCTTGTATGTTCTTATAAGTAATGGGCTACTACTCATATTGCCAATTGGTTTTATGGTGGAACCTAAACTTTCTTCATGGTATCAGAGCATATTGTCTCTCATGTAAAGCCCAACCGCCACACGTGCTCTACCTCACTCAATTTGTGTTGTCCACATACTAGGCTTGAAACTTAGCCACACATAAGGGGGTGTGTTGAGAGTGTGAATCCTACATCTGGGAAAGGATGGACCTTCCAGGTGCTTATATGTAATCGAGCTACTCCATATATTGCCAATTGGTCTTATGGTTGAACCTCAACTATCTTCAATCACTGATCACCTTCTATTTTAAACTATGACTAGATGAATCCTTGATAGTTTCGAGACTCTAGAAAACTATAAAACCTTTGGTATCCAATACCAAACATCTAATGTTTTCAAACAACGAAAAACATCCTTATTTAACTAGTTGGCAAAATGAAAAAAGTTAATTTAATTGAAGGACAAATAAAAGTATATAATGTATCCCCGCAGGTGGTGCAAAGCAGTTTGTGCAGAAAGTTTCTTACTCTTATAGTCGCTCCATGTTCCATGAGCAAAGAGGCGAAGCAGATCAATGTATACAGCATATCCAGTTCCTTGAAGCTGCATTGAAATTAATTTACAAGAGTAGAAAAATAATATGGTCAAGAATCAAACAATGTCAAGTAAGATAATCAAGGAATGGTGATTTGATAGTCAAATCGAGAACCAAGAGTAAAACTTAACTACACTAATAAAGAAAGAAAATAAAATGGGACGGCATGCTTTACCCCCTTATTTCACCTTTCGCAATTCCAGTAAACAAAGTTATATCAATAACATGAAAAATAAAAGAAATTTTATTGGATTGTTAGTTAACACTAAAGAAAGCACAAATTCAATTAGCTCATCAAAGACACCATCTACTAGGCTCCAATTTCGATGCGGGATTAATACTAAGTAAGTGATCTCTTTGGGCTCTAATGGGTATCCATATTTTCCATATTTAACCAAACATGCATATCAGATATATGATTAACATTCCCTTTGTTTTAAATTTCTCAAAACGCCTTCTATTTTCTATATTGAAATAAAACACAAATTATATTGGAACTCATTCTAATTTGATATTAAAAACCACTTTCTAGTTTCTAATATTGGGATCACATACTAAATCAAACCCAAATTTACAATCTTGCATAAAACCCAAACGAGAACACTAATTACCTTCAAAATCAACAAATACTAGAAAATCTAAGGGATACCCAGAAGCTCTAAAGCATGGGACTAGCAGAATCTAAAAGCACTTAACCAAAAAGCACAAATTTGAAACAAAACCCAAATTGTATTCAGGCAAGCAACAACAAGAAAGCAAAGAGAGTTACCTCGAGCACATTGGGGACAGCCAAAATCTCAGAGAAAGCGAAAAGAGAAGAATGGGAGGTGACTTGGACTATGAGGCTGACGAGAGAGGACCCCTGGAGACTAGAGGCTTGCTTCACGAAGTGCTCGATCACTTGAGCTTGCTTCTGCTCTACCTCCATTGAACCCCTCTTTGAGAACGGAAAGAAAAAACCCAGATTTTGGTGGGAAGAGAGAGCTTTTTCTTTTCTTTTTCTTTTTTTTTGGTAAACGGAAAGAGAGAGAGCTTGAAAAGACGAATTGAAGGATGAATTTTGGTGGTTTTGGAGGAGGGAATATTGGGTCCTGTACATTTGATATTTATATTATTTTGTTTTGGGCGAAATTTATAGTAATGATCAAAAGGTTTGGGCTGGTCACCGATCGGTTTTCTCCCTTCTCATTCTCAACTCTCTCCCACTTCTCTTTTTATCTTTTTTTGGTATTATTATCTCTACAAAAAAATATAAAATATTGATGTGACTTAATTGTAACCGTTTAAGTATAAATAAAGGGAACAGGAGAGAAATTAGAAGGAGAGAGAACCTCCTCCCTACCGATCAACCCAACTGAGTAGGGTGGAGTTAAGTTAGAGTATTATTGATATACTAAACAAGTAAATTGTAACAATGGTCAATCAACTTTAATCTAATTAGAGCAATGTTCCCTCAACTAAAAAGTCATGACCATTGGTCCCTTAACTCATCAAAACGTGCAGCTATAATTCCCTTTATCAACTCCGTCAGAATGAGTCATATTGGAGGACTATTGTTACAATTGGGTTAAAGTTGAGCGATCATTGGTAAAGTTGAGGGATAAATTCTCTAATTGGGTTAAAATTGAGCGACCTCATTTGGTTTTTTATATTTGCCCCTTGATTCAACCTCACATGCGCAATATTTGACTCATTTTGACAGAAGTTCTAACGGAGTTGACAAAAAGGACCATAGATGTGCATTTTGATGAGTTAAGGGACCAATAGTCATGATCATTATTACAATTTCCTCTATTAAATTAATAAAAGGCGGTTCTTTTAACACAAATCCCCGCGCAGAAGGAATTTTAGAAGAACGCAAAATAAAAATGAAAATGGAAATTTTATTTGAACTCATATAACCTCTTTCTATACTTAACTTACTCTCTACTCCCATATTACTTTTAATTGAATTCTTATAGAAAATAAAAACCCAAAATCAACGTATCGAAGTTCATTCTATGCCATACATGTCACTTAATTAATCTTT
Organism: Pyrus communis; assembly: GCF_963583255.1. Classification (NCBI taxonomy): domain Eukaryota; kingdom Viridiplantae; phylum Streptophyta; class Magnoliopsida; order Rosales; family Rosaceae; genus Pyrus; species Pyrus communis. The sequence continues at coordinate 5,279,394 of NC_084814.1, read as the reverse complement.
TATGAAGATTAGCACTGTCAGCCATGGCGTGCATTTGGAAGTGTTCATTGAATTTTTCCTCATCACAGTCGGAGGAGACAAAAATTATATGAAACTCTTTGTCTCCCACTCAAAGCATTTCATAAAGTCTCATCATCTGAGAGGTAAGAGTCTTGCAAGGCCCACACGAATTTGCTGAGAAATAGAGGCACGCCATCTTCCCATTGCATGACAATAAGGTTACCTAATAATCCAATAATTTAAACAAGATTATGTTTTAATTATCATAATCAAGATAAAAAATTCACCTCTGAAATTGAAGGCATGTTTTTCTATGCTACGAACCTACTTGAAAATCATGTTCCTATATTTTCATGAAATTGAAACATTTTTGAAGTCCAACAACCAAATTAAATTATGACTCATTGAAACAAGAGGAAGACGGGGAAGCTTTTGGAGACTACATACATGCATTTCTTTCACCAGATAGAAGGAACTCAACACCTTCAAATTCAAGGACAATCGCTATATTGCTACTATGCATTGCCATCAGAACTACAAGCAAAGTATAGCCTCCACGAATGAAACAAAAAGAAAGCATGATATTCACACAAGTACCTAGACTTTAAAATTTTAAATCCTATATATGTTTTTGCTAGTAATTATGCTTTGAAAAAGGGGTTGATTGTGAAATGAAACGAAAAAAAATTGCATAAATCGATTCATACCTTAGTTGAAGGATTCAAAACTTCACAATCATCATCTCCATCATTCAAAAAGAGCTTGTCTTTCTCTGTGAGAACGTCTTAGACTTTTAGCTAGAATGAACGGAGGAAAAAGATTCAGTGATATTAGGTTTGATTATTGGGTATAAGTTTGTTGATAAATTTTAGTTTTATTGTTGTTTGGGCCCAAAATAATGTTTTGGGCCGAGCCTGGAATTGTTCTCAGTCTAATAAGAAATATCAGGAATTTTCTTTATTATGGGCCAAGTCCAGAAGAATTTGGCCGAATCCTATCAGAAAATGGTTTTGCTTGGATAAGGGTGAAGTGGTCGAATCCTAGTGCAATAAGGGTTCTTCAGAAATTAAGGATGCTTCGAATAAAAAAAGATGTCGATTGAATTTGCGTGATTAAAGAGCTTGATTCAGAATCCTATGGGAGTTAGGATTGGTCAAAACCTAATCAGATTAGGATGAGGAATTCTAGTCCGAGTAAAATTTTAACTCGATTATCAAGGAAGTTTATACTATAAATAGAGAAGGTAGTGCATCATTTTAACCCCATCCAATTCAACACACAACTGCCCCGTGGAAACTTCTCAAACACCTTGAGATTTTTATTTTCTTTTCTCCCACCAATACATCTTCAATTTGGATAAACAGCATTGTGGATGCAACCAGCGACGTCTTCAGTTTGGATAAACAGCACTGAAGCCGTATAATTAGCCGACCGAGGAGCACCTTCAGTTTGGAAAGGGTCATCTCATCAGCCTTCTTGGCGAAGTGAGGTGTTACCAGGCTCAGCACATTGAAAGCTGAGTTTATTTTATGATTGGATATACTCAAGTACATTTTCAAGTTCGGCATTCAGACGGCCGGACCACATTTACAATCAAGATACTTATCTCTTTTAAGTATTTATATCCGTACAGTCTGGTACCAGTTCGGCGTATTTATATTTGCACAAATATAATTACTAGGACCGAACCCGATGCCGACGATTCATGAACTTCGAACAAACTAGCAGTCTTGTCTTCAGGCTCTAGAACCCAAAAGCCGAGATGATTTCTTTCCTCAGCCACAATTGCAAGACTTCGAAATCAGCAGCGCGCCCAATGCCACATCAACATACATTTTACTGCCCACCAGAGCTCGGCTGACTAATTGGCACACCCCGCATTCAACCGAAGAACGTAGTTAGCTTGTTAATTACTCAGCATGTATGCCACGTAGGCTAGGTAGTTTTTAAGATCAACATTTTGGCATGCCCAATGGTACCCAGTGCTAAAGCTACGAAGTTCATGACCATTGAGACACGGTCAATAAAAAAAAAACAACTACCAGTTTAGCACTTATAGTTCAAAGTCAAGTCCATAGTAACGTGTCGCAGGCACATGATCTTCCTGTTGCTGTGACACCGAAAGCCACTGGCACAATTCACCGAGATACGAAAATTAATCTTGGTAGTCAGAACCATGATGTCGTGGTCTTCACCTAAACTACTAGGATGGCAAATGATGGTTTTATCGAAGGCCCAGTATAGGATTGTGACGATGACGATGAAACCTCTGGTGTACTGTCTAATTTTTTTTTTCGATGATGGTTGGAAAAACAATCTTAACAATTTAAGCAAATTTTTGGCCGAGAGATGAAAAGCGTACTTGAAGCAGTGCGTGAGAACAACTCGGTGAATAATAGGTTGCTTGAAATTCTAGTTAACAAAGCTCACGAGAATAACCCCGTCGATCAACCCAGGCAGTGCCTTTTTAAAAAAAAATGCTTCATTAAGAAGGAAAAGGATGCTGCCAATATAGGCCAAGGTAGAACTCACTTGGCCCAAGACGATCGATCTTGAAAAAACATACAATGAACCAAGCATGAGTTCGACCGAATTTGGCCTAAGAACATAAATGACATCCATGGATATGGGTGAAGTACACAGAATGATCAATTCGGCCTTGAAAAAAAGGCCAAAATTCCCAAAGTTTATCCATCCATATCCAGCCTTTGTCGAAAGGTTTGAATATCCCCGAGGATTCAAAATCCCAGATTTCAGTCTTTTTGTTGGGGAATCATCTTTGTCCTCATTCGAACATGTGGCTAGATTTATTGTCCAATGTGGAGATGTCAATAGTGATTTCCATAAACTATAGCTATTTAATTTCTTGTTGACAAGCACGGCGTTCGCATGGTACATCAACCGTCCACCAAATTCTATACAAAACTGGGAGGAACTGGTTGAGAAATTTCATAAGCAATTTTATCGACTCAAAATGGAAGTGTTAGTATCTTCTTTGGCTATAATGGCTCAGTCATCTGATAAGTCCCCAATGGAATTTCTTACCAAGTTCAAATCGGCCGTGAATTAGTGCCAAGTACCTCTCCCCGAGGTCGAATTTGTTAACCTCGCTCAGAATGGCCTAGATGTGGAATACAAGAAGAAATTCTTTGGAGCAAACTTTCGAGATATGTATGACCTGGCTCAACACGTCGAGCAATATGGTTATTTTCTTAAAGAAGAAAAAATCTCGAACACCCTAACCCGTGGGACGATTTATAAGAATCCAACGATAAGTTATGCATCCGTGAGGTGTCAAATCCCACTACGTCAATATAGACGTGGCCGAGATAGTGGTTGATTGACAAACTTTATGTATGCAAGGCATTGGCTCACTCTAGTTCCAAAGACATCAAAACATGCTCGGTGACATACCCAAACCCCGATATCCCCACGTACTAAGGTAGACACGTGTTGGCCGACACCCGAGGGTGACGAATCCATTTAAAACATGCATACAAATAAAATATATGCAATTAGAATGGTTAAACCATAGCAGGAACGTATTCAGAGCATACAACTACTAAAAATAATACGGAATGATTACGGAAAAGATACGAACAAGGGAATGATACTGATACTAAAGAGACTCGAGGATACCTCTTTTGAAATGTCCTGACGCCGAGATCAAATGCCTCAATCTTAACTCATGAAGGGGCGCAAAACCAGAAAAGGTGTGTGGACTAAAGTTTATAATAATACTAATAATAGGGAAACCATTTTGTTTATGAACATAATAACACTTTGTTTTGAAAATACATATATAATACTACATATAGGTTTTATGAAAAACCCTAGCCTGCCATGTAAACCATTCGTCAAAACATGTATGTAAAAACCCGTGCTCATAAATGGTAATAACGCCTAAAGGTAAATTCGTAAATGTCATTAGTGAGGTACTCAACTAGAGGTATCATAGTTGCCTGAAGGAAGTACCTGTTCATCACCTGAAGGTGAAGCTGTATAACTTGTCCATCACCCGAAGGTGAAGCTGAATAACCTGTCCATCACCATTAGGTGAAGCTGAATCAAATAGCATAACATCCACACCGACACTAACCGTGGCTAGTGAAGCTGTCCGACACTGCTTTCGACGGTGAAGTTTGAGGTATATAATATATCATATCTCACTCGTCCATCATCTGTGTCCTATGGCTATAGACATAATACCTGTGGTGTGCGGATGTGCCGTATGATAACCTACTAGGTAAGTACCAAAACATATCTCAAAATCTCGTATCATAAATCCACGGCAAATCATGTTCATAAGTCCATAAAATAAATCATATTCATAAATCCATAATATAAGTTATATTCAAGATCAATAGAAATCCATATATGCAAATCCCATAATTCATAACCGTTCATAAGTGTAATTTCGATAAAATCATGAATATTCCGTAAAAGCAATTAAATCATGAATTCTATATAAACCATAATTATAGAAAATCCAAAAAAACGTATTGTAAAACGTATTAAATGCACGAAATATGAAATGCATGCTAGGCCAATATTTTATAAAAATATATAAGTTTAGAAGGGGTCCACTTATTGCCCGAGAACCGCTCGAACTAGTGAGGACGACATCGTTTCCCGCCAACGCGCCTAAACACAATTAAGGACCTTTTAGTAAAACTCTACTAAAATGCTAGAATTTGGGGAAGCAGATGGCGGATTCGGATTTGGCATGTCGAGGTACCTCGGGGTTTTTCCTCTATGCGCCACTACGAGTGACGATCGGTTGCCCCGACTTGCCAAAAAATCCAACAACTCTAAAAGTTCTCAAATTTTACAGAAAGAAAGATCTCGATGAGAAGAACAACTTTCATACATGTGACTAAGGTCAATTTGGCCGGGAAAAGCCCCATTTTCATTAGAACCCGTCAGAAACCTTAAAAATGGTGCTTCTTGAGTCGTCATCATATCGACTTCAGCGCTCCAACCAATGATTGGAAATTGTTTCTGAGCTCAAAGGGAGTTATTTGATGGTGGGGATCGATGAGAATGCATTCAAACATGGTGAATCGCTGCCTAGAGACTCACGGGTTGCTGTCGGAGCCGACGGCTTCGAACTTCATAATTTAGAGCCCAATTCCTTCGATTTTTGGGTGAAATGTGAAGAAGGAAGGTTGTGGAGTTGGTTATAGGTGGTTAGGTCGAAAAAAGGAGAAACGGGTCATGGATCCCGTGTTTCTTCTCTCCCTCATTTCCCCTCATTTCCTGTTTTCCCTATTGGTAACTCTCCCTCCTCCCTTCATTGATTGGTCCGCGCCTCTCCTTATTCCTCATTTCCTTTCCAGCACAGCCACACATGTGGCATGATCATTCTTTGCTCCAAAAATCTAGAGCCTTCCAGAAAATATTAAATTTACTAAAATGCCCCCAATTTTAAATGTTCATATCTCATTCGTTATAACCCCAAATCACGTTCCGTTTGCACCCACGCATTTGTAGTGACGATTACTACAAGATTACGCCAAGAAAATAAACCTTACATGACACGACAAGGTCATCAACATAAGTCGATGTATTTTCCTCGAAGGGCATTTTTGTAAATTCACATTTTAAAATTATAAAAATTATAATTTTTTGGGACGGATCATTACACTCGGCCTTTGTTGAAGCAGTCGTCAAAACATCAAAGGTATACACTTTTGACATCACCAACACTGATGCTATCTTCGACCAGCTATTACTTGCAAAGATCATTAAGCTTTGGCCATAGCATAACATTCCTAAGGCCAAAGATTTAAAAGGGAAAACACATTGCAAGTATCACAACTCAAATAAACACACGACGAATAACTGTATCGTGTTCCGTGATGCCATTCAAAGCTGGATTGACAATGACAAACTGAAGTTCCTAGAGAAAACACAAATGTTGGTTGATACTGATCTTTTTCCTTCGGCAACGGTGAACATGGTAAACACCCATCTGCCAAAGGATAAGAAAAAAGGAAAAGCTAAGTATATCCTAACATACCATGTCCTAAGATAGAATCCCTGGCCGCGTCTAAGGATAGATTTCTTATCCTAAAATGACCCACCTAGTTTCTTCTCAAATCCAGCCTATGTTGAGCCAGTATCTGACTCATGTTCATATAAGTCTGAAAGCCCAATGATCCTATGTAATAGATGTTGATCGGAAGTCATCATAGCTGAGCCACAACCATAAAAACCTTGGGCCGAATCACCATAACCCGCACCAATGGTTTCGGCAAAATCTCAACCAATGATTAGCTCGGGTCAACACCAGTAAATGGTTTTTAACATACTCGGCCCTTAACAACAGAATTACAAACCATGTACAGCTATATGACGACTTAATTTCAACGAGTCGTTTTATGATAAGGACTATTATGTACACAACTCTGGAAGTTCAAGTACATCCACGACCCAGTGTACCTTCAAACCACCTGAGCTACACGACCACGGTTGGTATCGTTACAACTCCCTTACCGGTGCATATACCATTTTGTCTAAATCCTAGAAACATGTCGACAAAGGATGGATTGCATGGCCTGTCGGCAAGCAACTCAAGAAGTTTCGATCACAAAATGGCAACCTAAAGAAATTGCAAAGAATGAGGTTGATTAACAAACTTCAGCGACCATGACCGAGTTACTTCAACGAAAGAAAGTAATTGATCGCAATTTTGAACCAAAGATTGAAGAATCTTAGAAATGAAAGCTTGTATAGGGCCTTTCAAGAAGGAGGCCGAGTGCAAACTTCCTTCATTACAGCCACAAGAGCCATTAATTAAAGTCCCCACGAATCGCCATCCGCCACTTTTTGGTGCAGCTCTAGAATATATGCCGGAATTTCACAAGCAAAATTTGATAAACAATCTATACAGCCTCCCAAAGGTATGTGAGGAGTCTCTCGATTTAGTTTTGATCGGCTCCGACACCGAACAAATTATCCAAAAATGGTCAGATTTGGGATGAAGGCCAGATTCCAACATATTTGCAAAGCTAATGTTCTCGACTTCTACGTCGACCCATATACCAATTTAAACCCTACATACCTTTCATTCTCTCCAGATGGTCTGTAATATTTGCAACATCATTATCATTTTGAGGTTTTCTCGTCCGTATCCTTACTCGGCTTCACGGTCGAAAAGATGGAGCGAGTTAAAAGGTTAGACGTTTATCTAGAAATACAAGATGCTCGCATCGTATATCAGGAGCGGGTTCACAAAGATTTGCAAACACAAAACCAAGTTCCAGCGATAGGGGAACCAGTTGCTGAAGCCGAAGATGAAACGGCCACGCCAGGTACATCAGGTGCACATATTTTGCCTATGGTTGAAGATGACGTAGTTAGTGTGACCAAAGATTAAAATATTCTGCCAAACAATCCAGAAGATGGAGATCGTGACCCATTGGGGCCCTCAATCCTCGACAACATGGAAATTAGCATGGTCTATGTCCTATCTATAGAATTCCAGCTAACCACATCTCAACCAAGCTTTTTAGATGGTGATGTAGTTGCCAAAAAGACCATACAAGTCGACTTCATGGCTATTAAAGAAGCTGAACCAATTAGCAAGGAGGACAAACTCTGAGCAGCCTTAACTGAGCTATTTCCCCACTTTTCAACCATCAACCTTCATCACTTGAAGCCGTTGTCCGTAACGTCTCATATCAAAGGATATCTGATATCCAAAGTCTTTGTTGGTTGTGGGGCAACAGTCAACATCATGTCTGTTTCTATAATGAAAGCTCTGAGATGCTTTAAAGATGAACTCATTCCATTCGGCATGACCATGAGCAGCTTTGTTGGCGAAATCTTAGACTAAAAGAGTCATGCCTTTAGAAGTAAATGTTGCAGGTCGAAATCATATGACCATTTTTTTTTTATAATTGATTAAAAAACTGAGTACAATGCATTGCTCGACCGCGACTGGATCCACCAGACTAGCTGTATTCCTTCGTCATTATACCATGTCCTTATTTTCTGGGACGATAAATCAGTCGTAGTTCATATAGCCAATAACCAACCATTTGAAGCCAACATGATTCAAGCCTGTTATTACGATGACCAGGTCGGCTATATCATTTTACAAGGCTTCAATGAAGAAGGAATGCCGACCAGAATCTCTATCCATAAAGCCATCAAGATTGTCCTGATGACTGACACAACATGACGAAACAAACGAAGGGCCGTAGTTTTATCTACGATGGAACGACTATTGGCCCACTGGCTCACTATATCCAGGCAACTAAATTTTGGCATGAAGTTAATAGAGTTCCTCGTCGAATGGAATAACAGCCCAGAGTTGTCATTCAATAAAATACGGGCTGTACCAGCCAAGCTCGAAGATAATCGACCTAAAGTCAAATATCCTTTAGAAGAGACAAATTTTTGAATGGCCAACGAACCTCGGCCTTTATTTATTAGTTCCTTGTTGATCAGCCTATGAAAAATGAACTTTGTAAATTACTTGAGGAATTTAAAGACTGTCTTGCTTGGAGTTACCATTAGATGCCTGGACTTGATCGAGCACTGGTTGAACACGAACTGTGTATCAAACTTGGATGTAAACCTTTCCACCAACCTCTAAGATGATTCTCGACCAAAGTTCAGCTCGGCATAAAAGACGAACTTGTTTGACTTTCAAAAGCCGGCTTTATTCGAACTGCTCGATACGTCGAATGGTTGGCAAATATTGTCCTAGTCTTAAAGAAAAATGGTGTTTTGTGCATCTGCATCAATTTTCGTAATTTAAATTTGGCAACCACTAAAGATGAATATCCAATGCCGATTTCAGATTTATTAATCGATGTCGCAACAAACCACAAGATTTTATCTTTCATGGATGGCCACGCCAGTTACAAGCAAACCACGAGATTTTATCTTTCATGGACAACCACGCCAATTTTATAAAACTACTTTTGGATGCCTTTGGACACTAGGTACCTACGAATGGTTCGTCATGCCTTTCAGACTTAAGAACACCGACGCCACATATCAACATGCCATGAATACCATTTTCCACGACCTGATTGGCATAACTGTTAAAGTATACATCGACAATGTCGTAGTCAAGTCCAAACGTCGTCGAACACAATTAGAGGATCTTCGGCAAACTTTCATCCGCATACGCCAACATAAACTCAAAATGAACCCTGCTAAATGTGTTTTTGGTGTATTTGCAAGAATTTTTTTGGGTTTCCATGTGCATCATCGAGGAATCGAGGTAGATAAGAACAAGGCTCGTGCAATTATCGATGCTCCACCCTCAACGACAAAGAAACAGTTGCAATCCTTGCTCGGCAAGATCAATTTTCTTCGTCAATTTATTTCTAATTCGGCGGGAAAAATGAAAGTTTTTTTCACGCTCCTAAAACTCAAAGATTCTGACCGATTGGAATGGCGAGAAGAACATCAGAATGCCTTTACACAAATTAAGGTTTGTTTCACTAGCCCTCATGTTCTCATGTCGCCTCAGTGTGGTAAGCCTCTCAAGTTGTATATCTCAACTGCCGAAGAATCCATTGGTTGTCTCCGAACACAAGATAACGACACCGGTCGGGAACATGCCATCTTTTACCTTAGACGAAATCTCAACTCGGTTGAAATAAATTATTCGGCTGTTAAGAAACTATGCTTAGCTCCTATGATGCATGGATACTTCTGTTTGGTCTCGTATTTTGTATTCGATACTTGCCTGATACTCTTAGATACTCATCCGACACGTATCCTGATTAATGGACACGAATTTGACATGATGGATACACGTATCCGGCTTTTGGGATACACGTATCCGGCTTTTAGGATACATTTACACTTTCAAAAAAGGTAATGAGGAGGAGAAAATTAATAGGAGACATCTATGATTGAAAGTTGCTGAATACAAAGAGATTCCCTCTAATTAAAACCATGAATACGAGACTCACACTTCTTTTACTGTATAAAGAGGATTAGATTTTGAACTTTTCTTCTCTAACAACTCAAATGTACTTGAATTTGAATGATGAATTATGTTTTAAAATGTATATTTTTGTTGCTATCTACATTTTTATTTGCAGCATCCACAACGTATTGCATCTTAATTTTTAGAGATTTTTTGTATCACTGTGTCGTTGCCGTATTTGTATCTGTATCCATGCTTTATAGCTTGGCTTTATTCTTTGCCGCATCCAAGCCCATGCATCACATCATTGCCTAAATCGATGTTATTCATTACATGCTTACTCGGCCAATAGTCAATGGCAGCATTGGAAAATGGACAATGGCTTCATTTGAATTTAATTTGTAGTATGTTCCCTAAAAAGCCGTCAAAGGTCAAGCCATGGCCGATTTCCTTGCCCAATACCCTTTTCCATACGAATTTGGGGGCAACAATGTAGAAATCAACATGGTGTTAACATGTCACAATTATTGGACGATGTATTTTGACGAGTCTAATACTACGACCTCGGCCTGTGTCGGCATTGTCATTCAATCACCTGACCACTACAGATGATATTTTTCTCTCAAAGTTAGATATCAACTGTACCAACAACCAGGCCGAATACGAAGCCCTTGTTATTGGCCTTAACATTCTTCCTGACTTGAAAGCAGCTCGACTACTTATCCTCAGTAATTCAAAGCTTGTGATTAACTAGCTCAACGGGAATTTCTGTTGCATGAGCTATACTTTGGCGTCGTATCACATGGTCGCCAACTATTTAGCCAAATCATTTGTAGGCATCACATTCAAGCATATCTCTCAAATTCATAATACCGATGCCGATAAGTTGGCTCAAATTGCCTTCAGAGCATAACTCTTGGGAGGGCAAGGTAGGCTGGGTCACACCAGTTATTTGACGTCTATACCTGGCCTTGGTCAATCAACAAACTCAAACCGAATGACATAATTCAAACACGAGTGATGTCTTTGCCATCATTACTTGAATGAGAGGCTCCTGTAGGTATCTGCACAGTCGAAACGCTGCCAGATGATTGGAGAAAGTCGATCATACGATATCTCGATAATTTTAGTAGCAAACACAACCATAAAACAAGGGTAAACGCTACAAATTATGTGGTATACCAGAACGAATTATACCGAAAAGGCGAGGATGGTTTGTTGTTGTTATGTCTCGGCCTAGAATAAGCCAATCAAGTGATCGCTAAAGTTCCAGGAATATGCGGTGCCCATCAATCTGGCTTGAAAATGCATTGATTGCTTCGGTGACACTGATATTTTTGTGATTTCATATGCTGAGTTAATGTCTAAAGAAGTTTGTGATTTCATAGAAGAGAATATTGTAACAAGATTCGGCATTCCATAAATGATTATCACGGATAACAGCACGATCTTCACAGCCAATAGATGCAGAGATTACACAAAGAATTTGAAAATTCAGCTCGAACAGTCCACGATGTATTACCCACAGGCGAATGGGTAGGCCAAAGCGAGTAACAAAGTTTTGATCGGTATTCTCAAAAAAATGATAAAGGAAAGGCTTGGCATGTAGCATTTAAAGTTAAATGAGACATTATGGGCATATAGAACTTCACTTCAATCGGCAACAAGAACAACTTCATATGCTTTGACCTATGGGCACAATGTAATTTTACCGGTTGAGTTGAGTATAAACTCATTACGAATTATCGAGCAAAATAGTTTATTCACCGTCGAATATAGTCAAGCAATGAGACAGGATTCAGAAGATCTAGAGGAGGCTCGACTTTATGCCTATAATCTGTTATTGGCACATAAAAAGATCACTAAGGGAGCTTATAATTAACGAGTAAAGCAAAAGACTTTCAGCGAAGGTAACTCGGTTTGGCAAACAGTGTTTCTAGTCGGGATCAAGGACCCCAAATTTAGGAAATGGTCGCCGAATTGGGAATGACCGTTTATCGTTCATAAGGTCCTCTGCAAGGGGGCATACCATCTCAAAGATCACACTAGTTTGGTACACAAGTTACCGATTAATGGGAAGTTTTTAAAGAAATATTATCTAGTTACTTGGGAAATGCAAGAGTAAAGATTTTTCATTAATATTCATTGGTACTACAAAAGATACATACGAAAATCGAATGGCTCACAGGTCGACACCAAGAACATAATTTATGGGGTCTAAGGAATAAAGGCTTAAAGTGTAGCTTTTAACTCCAACCACTTTACTTCACCCATAATGATCTCGACTTGCCGAGTCTTATTGTCAGCCTTCAGTGTTTGTATCCGCTTCGCAATGGCCATGTACTCTGCCAAACGAGGTTTGTTTGCCTCGAAGTCTCTCTCAAGCTCAAAGGCAATGGCAAACCTTTGGGATTAAAATTTGACAATTTGATAGTCGAGATCTACCATTTTCTCTTTCTTCGCTTTCGTCGCCTCGAGTTCCAGTAAAATAGCTTTTTGAGCGCCCACCGCAGCTTTGAGATCTTCGTCAGTTTTTAGAGCTTTCTCGAAAATATCAAAATATAGCCGAGTTCGCTTCAAAACGACCGTCAGGTGAACAATGCTTTGATTACTTACCAGACCATCAACTGCAAGGGTTCAAACATTCTCCTACAGAGCCGAGGCTTTTTTTGAAGAGCTTGCAAAGCCGAGAAAGAGATAGTTTCTTGAAGTTTAGTCAGAGCATTGGACTCGGTCAGGGCAACATAAGGGCCAAATGTACTAGCAAGATAGGCATCGAGCTCAACTTCCCTTGAAGGCTGCACAAAAAGAAATATTAGATGAGCAAATCAAAAAAGAAAGGACAACAGAAAAGTGTTTTAAACCTGTCGAGAAGAGTCTTCAGCCATATCTTCTGGGCTATTAGTGGAACCTAGAGAACTTAATGGTCGAGCCTAATGTTTAACACAACCATGCAATTCATATGGCCGATGAAAGTTATCTATGTTTGATGGCCAAGTGGGTGGCCATGAAATATAGACAACGCCCTTCGGCGCATAAAATTTTCGGTGGAATGAACGACTAGGCATCTGACATTTAATGTTTTTTTTTAGAATTCTAGAATAAATGGTCAAAATCAAGGTCAAGAAAAACTCACAAAGGCATAAGTAACATCTTGAGTAGGGATATGAGGTCTTGATCCTGAGGATGAAATGACGTCTCTATAGTCGTTTCATGCCCTGCAGAAACTGCTGACTCGACCATTGGTCTTTCAACAGCCACCTCGGAAGCAGCAATACCAGTTGCGTCAACCAAAGGAAGAGTCACATCTTGGTTGAGACCAAGCATTAAAGATACAATGGCCTTTTGCCTTTGTCCAAAGGCAAGGAAGCTGCATTTGGCTACTCAGGTGTTTGAGGGCGCCTCATAAGGGAATCGGCTCGTCAACATATTCTTGATTACAAAGAAATGCTTAGCAGGATTAGATTCAGGTTTTTTAGGAGTATATGTAAAGTGTTAAAATATCTCCATATTCGCCTAGAACAAACGGCACAACAGTAGTCTTTGGATTAGATGGAGGAGCCATTATGGCCAAATTAGCCATCGCCTCGTCCGGAATAGTGTTTAGCTCTGAGTCAACAATGGCTATGTCAATTTGAGGGTTGGCCAAGGGCTGAATTGCAAGTTCCTCGGCTATCGGGTTTTGAGTAAGTTATTCAACCAAGACGGTAGGTTATGTCATTGGTTGTACAGTGATCGTTTGGCCAGCAATTAAAGCCGAGGGATCTGGGAGCGTTTTCATTTATACCACAACAGCAGCAGGACAAGTGACTTCAGGAGTACTCACTCATTCTCCTTCATCCATTTCTGGCGTTTGGCTACTGGGTTTGAAATATTTAATGAATGAGGATGAGGTCTTTCATCTTTGCTGGGGGCACAATGGTGTTGCATACCAAGATTGGAAAGACCAAGGCATGCATGGAGGTAGCAACCGAAATTGCAACTACCTTTTTTAGAGGTGGGTCAAGTTTTTTCTTCGCCGCGACCATCGCCACTACTTCAGAACGTTTGATCGAATGAACAGCTAGATAAACTGAAGAGAAATTAACGGCGAAGACAATCAATTGAATGCATTAAAATATGTAAAAATTGATAAATACCTTGAGCCACCTCGACCGGTGTGCCAAAAAATCCTTAATATAAACGGTCCACCAGTCAACGAAGGTACGGGTATCATGAGTCCCAAGAGAATATGGTCGAAGACAGAATCTGGTGCACCGTTCTTCAAATTCTTTCTCTGCTTCGTTACATTCCTTTTCTGAGGAGCCGAAAAGTCATTTTCAGAAGAGAGTGAGAAGTGAGTAAAGGCAAGGGACAACCCTGTAGATAACCAAGTTGCCGAGCTAAGAAGTGTGGATAGTATACTTCCTAGTTAGCTCCACGCGCGTTGCAACCAAACGGAAGGTCACGAGCCAGCAAAAATGATCCTTAGTTTTGCCGAAGAGCTGTGTCTTTAGTTTCTTTCCAAACTGATGTTGGGAGATGGATGAAGAAGGGATAATTTCTTTGACGGCATATCAGAATTTCGTCGTTAAGAAAGTCGTCTAGGCCGAAGAAGAATGTGAATATTTCTTCGACCGAGTAGGTTAGGGATGGTCGAGGGGCCAAGAAGAGGTCCATGGCTTCAAAAGAATCAAAGCCAAGACATTTTGGCCTTAAGGTTGTAAACTAAACCTATAACCAGAGCTGGAAGACCCATAATGGTTTCTTCTGGTGTAGGTCGATTTTCTCGGCTGTGGCTTCGGCAAGGCATCGTGTGAGATTGGCAAGAATGGCAAGGCTGAACACCAAGTGATGAGCACTAGCCAGAGCCTCAGCCACTGGCATGTTCTTAATAAGGTACTTGTTTGACTTTGTACAAAAGATGAACTTATTGTACCAATAAAATAAGAAGGCTTCATGTTCTCCTTTCTTGAGGCCATCTTTGTCTTGACCAGCAAAGTAAGTGATGAGCGTGTTATAGTTAAAGAAGTTTTTGTGAAGTTTGCTTGCCTCATCCTTTGACACTTCTTAATCTTTTTTTCTTTAGAACCTCGTAAGCTCGTTCCTCAAAGACCATTTTCAAGTCCAGGTCGAATTGATACTTAGAAAGGACGGTATCAATTGGAAGGCCACTTAGGGAGGTGCTGAGAATGGCCCATACATCTAATACGGTCACCCCTATAGGGCCAAGAGGAAGTATCATGTTGTTGGTAGTCGTACACCAGAAAATTAGAGCGGCCATCAAGAGTTCTTGGTCCATGATGATCTCAATTGTTGAGAGTTTGATGGCATCAAAGATATCAAGTTCCTTCCAGGTAGTGCCGAAATGAGGTTCTATTCGGTTTACCCAAGCAGCCCAAGCCACGGGAGTAGATGACCATGATCCTTGGGGTTTAGCCGAATTCCATTTTTACCAATCATGGCCTTGGAAAATAAGGTTTAAACAGTGCTTCTTCAACATCTCATTAATGGGTTCTAGGATGTTGTCCTTCAATAAAGGTCCCAGAGCTTGGTGGGAAAGGACTGTTTCATCTTCAAAACGGAGAGATTTGATGGCATTATGATCTATGAAGTCGCGACATTTGTCGCATTCTTCTGCAACCTTGGTAATGAAAGTGTTGATAGCCATTAGAGCAAGGGCTTTGAGGTTTTCTGGGTTTCAAAAAAATTGACAGCAAGATGGCAAGACTTCTAGGATTTCTTGAGAGTGTAAAATTAGAATAAGGCAGGAACTAGTATTTATAGGCAATTAGGAAAGAAGATCGATGGTCTCAGATTCAAAAGTTGTGGGGTAAATGCAGAAATGTTTTGCAATCATTCCAAAAATCTAGTTGAATGGGCCAAAAAGCATGCAAATCGAGGTTGCATAATTGTGTGTAATGACGAACTTTAAGGCACAATCATTATGAAGAGACGTTTCGACGTTTATGCATTTGGAAGTGTTCATTGAATTTTTCCTCATCACAGTCGGAGGAGACAAAAATTATCTGAAACTCTTTGCCTTCCACTCAAAGCATTTCACCATCTGAGAGGTAAGAGCCCTACAAGGCCCACACGAATTTGCAGAGAAGTAGAGGCACACCATCTTCCCATTACATGAGGATAAGGGTACCTAATAATCTCGTAATTAAAACAAGATTATGTTTTAATTATCATTATCAAGATAAAAAGTTCACCTCTGAAATTGAAGGCATGTTTTTCTATGCTACAAACCTACTTGAAAATCACATTCCAATATTTTCATGAAATTAAAACATCTTCAACATCTAACAACTGAAATAAATTATGACAAAATGAAACAAAAGGAAGACGGGGAATCTTTTGGAGACAATGTACATGCATTTCTTTCACTAGATAGAAAGAACTCAACACCTTCAAGTTCAAGGACAGTCGCTATATTGCTGCTATGCACTGCCATCATAACTACAAGCAAAGTATAGCCTCCACCCTTCACGAATGAAACGAAAAGAAAGCATGATATTCACACAAGTAGCTAGACTTTAAAATTTTAAATCTTACATATGTTTTTGCTAGTAATTATGCTTTGATAAAAGGGGTTGATTGTCAAATCAAACGGAAAAAAAATTGCATAAATCGATTCATACCTTAGTTGGAGGATTCAAAACTTCAAAATCATCATCTCCATCTTTCAAAAAGAGCTTGTCTTTCTCTATGAGAACGTCTTAGAGTTTTAGCTAGAATGAACGGAGGATAAAGATTCGGTGATAATAGGTTTGATTATTGGGTATGCGTTTGTTGATAAATTTTAGTTTTATTTTTGTTTGGGCCCAAAGTATTTGGCCCAAAATAATACTTTGGGCTGAGCCTAGAACTATTCTTGATCCAATAAGGAATATCGGGAATGTTCTTTGCTATGGGCCAAGTCTATAAGAGTTCGGCCGAATCTTATCAGAAGATGGTTTTGCCTGAATAAGGGTGAAGTGGTTGAATCCTAGTGTAATAAGGATTCTTTAGAGGTTAAGGATGCTTCGAATCATAAAATATGCCGAGAATCAAGACTTAAATCTGAGTGATTAAAGAACTTGATTCAAAATCCTATGGGAGTTAAGATTGGTCGAAACCTAATCAGATTAGGATGAGGAATTCTAGTCCGAGTAAAATTCTAACTTGGTTATTAAGGAAATTGCTGCCATAAATAGAGAAGGGAGTGCATCATTCTAACCCTCTCCAATTCAATACACAACTGCCCACAAACTTCTCAAACACGTTGAGATTTTTATTTTCTTTTCTCCCACCAACACTTCTTCAGTTTGGATAAACAGTACTATGGAGGCAACCGGCGACATCTTCCGTTTGGAAAAACAACACAAAAGCCATAGATCAGCCGACCAAGAAGCACATTCAGTGTGGATAAACAACACTGCTTCGAGATCGACTGATTATTTATCCAAGTCTCAGTCAACAAGGATTTCCGTGTCCTTCTTGGAATAGGTCATCTCATCAGCTTTCTCGACGAAGTGATGTGTTATCAGGCTCAGCACATTGAAAGCTGAGTTTATTTTATGATTGGATATTCACAAGTACATTTTAGAGTTTGGCATTCAGACGATCAAACCACATTTACAATCAAAACACTTATCTCTTTTGAGTTTTTGTGTCTGTACAATCTAATACTAGTTCTGCGTACTTATATTTGCACAAATATAATTACTAAGACCGAACCCGGCGCCAACGATTCATGAACTTCGAAGAAACTAGCAGCCTTGTCTTCAGGCTATAGAACCCAAAGGCTGAGATGAGTTCCTTCCTCGGCTACAATCGCAAGACTCCTAAACCCTAAAACTTCCTAAACGAAAAACTCTTCATTCTTTCTAACCGCCTTGTGTGGGTTTAGAAAGTAAGGCTATTGTTATAGTCCGACAACCAAACTTATCTATAGTTCGACTCGCTTAATCCATTATCATCCTTTCATTGAAAAATAAAATCTTGCAAATGTCGATTAGACCAGTTGGTCTAGGCAGTGTGCGCACCCTTGCACCCAAGTTCGAATTCTCCTCCCATAGATTAAAGTATTATGTAGACTAGAGTAGTTTAGAATATTGATTTGTCAAAATAGTCTTAGTAATCTTTTATGATTGAGGTTCAAGTACACTAAACTACTTAAATTTTGTATAAAGCATAAGGTCTCATGGCTTATGTAAACTAAATTTGAAGGAGTTTTGATTTAATCTGTACATTCGAGTGATGCTTTTGTTACTCCAGTTGGTGTTAAATTCTACATTTGATTGCAGCACTTAAAGTAGGCATGAAGAAAACGCGAATGAAACAAAGCCGGAAACTGCAAAACGATCCTAAGTCTGCCGGCACATGAATAATAGTCAAATTATATATGCCTTTTGTGAATCTGAAAATGGACTAGACTCTTCGTCGTGTCAGTAATGTTACATTGCTTAAGAATTTAAAGTTGAATGGATGGAGAAACTGATGTCGTCGTATACTTTTTTGTGAGTAGACTTGTTTTAGATCGGTGCTCTGTTAGCTGCAATAGTGGTTTGGTATCAACGTCAAGAAGATGATGAAAGTGATGATGATGGAAGCGAAGAGGAAGAGAAGAAATGGAAGAGGAAGATGAAAGCGAAGAAGACGATGAAAGCGAAGAAGATGATGGAAGGGAAGTAGATGATGGCAGTGAAGAGGATATGAAAGCGAAGCAGATGATATCCTTGCTACTGAAATTGTGAGGTTGGCTAACGCTCTTACCAAGTTCATGCAATCTTTTAACTAAAAAATGACCGACTGTTGATGACGTATATTCTGAAGTGACTGCAGTTCCAGATTTAGATGAAGCTGACGGTTGAGAAGCTATGGAATTGTTTCTGAACGACGAAATCAAGTTCCACGTCATGAAGAAAATTCCCCATAAAAAAGAAAGACCTTGATCATGAAATTCCTGCCGAAAGCGTATAAACTTTGGTTTTGTTAAATGCTGGAATAGGAGTTTATCATGTAAACTTTTGGTGTAATTGGCTCGTGGGAATGAAGTTCTAAATCATGGGGTTTAATTGATTATTTCCTCATCACGTCGTGTTGGGTCTAAGCATCCAAGGGCCATGTCTCGTGCTGCTAGCTAGCGAGCTAGATTGCCTCACAGCTTAAGTATCTGGCAACAATTTTGCCATCCCGCTGTTTCTGATTATGTTCTGCTGGACAACGATATGCAGTGGCTTGATCGACAAGTCAAGTTCGTACCAAATTCAAACTGACATTTATGCCAGTATCAAACTAGTCTGTGAGTCTTCATGATAGATCATGAATAATGCCTAAACTCCTTGTGCAAGTCCCTTCAAAGGATCATGAATAATGCCTAAACTCCTTGTGTAAGTCCCTTCAAAGGCCGCTTCAGATGGTCCTTTGAAAACAAATCATAATTTGACACGCACATAAATGGTTCAAAATCCACAAAACCCTCTCTTATCAATTAGCCAAGACCTCAACTGCAATAACCTTTTCCGGTCTCTCTCCGTCCTCTCTGGTTTGACACTCACGGCGGTTGTTATTGCTTTGCTGGCAGCACCACCATTGCTGGTGATCTTCAGCTAGGTGTTGGTACCAGCAGCAGTTGCAATGCTTCTGCTGACTACCGGCCTTGTTATGTCCGTAGGGCTTGGGGCAACCGCGATGGTGGTATTTTACTGGGCTTACAATTATGTGACAGGACAGCACCCAGTTGGCGCTGACAAACTTGACCGGCTGGCTTCAACGTTGGCATGCAATGTTGGGAACATCAAGAACCAACGAGCAGAGCAGTCCAGGCAGCATCCGAAATGATACACAGTACACATGATGATGGACATCAAACGAACACTAAAATATGACAATTGGTTGCAACGGCCAAGAAAGAACTAGTGTGTAATAGTTGTTCACTCTGACCTCTTACTTAAGTTCCATACCGATCCCTGAGGCTCGGTTTCTATGCATTCTCTTTGAAATATTCTGAGCACGCCGTGCAAATGACCATAAAATCTAATTATCTAGCATGCTGTCACGCCAATGCAATAGACACATTTCACGCCGTACAATCATACTCATTTGACACTCTAGGGAACTAGAAGTCGGAAATGAGTTTGGTTTTGGTTTTGGTTTCCCGAGATCATTAACACTGCATGATTAAGAAAAGGAATTGTTATTGGCACTCCAAACTTACTATATTTGACAAGAAAAATACACTTGTAAGGAGTGTAGAATGAGATTTTTGAAGTGTCAATAACATTTCCCTTATAAAAACACGGAACTCTATTCTATGCCCAACAGGCGTGATCGGTACACACCAAGGCTATAGTCAGAATTTTACAGCCAGTTTAATGCAGTTGAGTAAGCTTATGCTATAGATGCTAGCACACATGTTAACCAGGAAAAACAAAATCTGTTCAGTGTAAAGATGCGTACATCAAGTGCTACCACTGCATTAAACTTTTGACCACTTGATGCATTCCAACTTAAGAAAACCCACCGGATTTCTTTGAAATTGCAATCACATTGAAGTTGAGGGAGTCAGGATTTTTCTGGATCATGCCCTGTATGACTTTAGCTGCATCCTGTTATGCAATAAAAAACTTATCAAAATGGGTGATGAAGGGCTGCAAACTGTACACAAAGACTCGGGTAGAAGGCCAACACGTTCCCACTTGAAATGAGCCAAAATAAACACATGAGAATAACTAATTAAACTGTTATGATCGAATTTTCCAAAACAGACACATTAACTTTTAAATCAGTTCAAAACGGTTTCAATTATAATTTCTTTTCTCCCTCGAAACTTCATCCATTTATAATCTTCGGATATTATGCCTCTTCCCTCTCTTTACTTGACCAAAAAAAAGAAAAGGTTACTAAATGGACAGTTAAAACTTTTTATATGTTTAGGCATTGATTGTGTGTTCTTCCTCTAATTCGCAGAGAGCACAGTGGCATCTTAAATACCTGCAATAAACTATCTGGTGAAGATGGACCGTGAGAGATTGGACCTGACTTCCTCCCATCAAGCTCATAAAGCTCCCCTACATATTAAAAGATGATATTGAAATCACAAATCGTACAGTAGGGTAAAACAACTCTTCAAGAACCATCTCTGATCAATTAAGTCATTAATAAACAGATATAGAAAAAGCATTACCGTCCACGCATGCAAAGCAAATAAAGTGAGTGTCCACATTGTCAGATGCCTGCAAAGAAACAGGGTTAGACATGAGAAGTACAAACCATCTGAACCAAACAGAAGAAAAGAAAAGTGGAGAGATTGGTACTTTATATAATATTCTATGCTACTTAAAATATATCACCTCTGTATCGCCACCATGAGCTGCTACTGAATGAGCAACTTCCATTTCTGTGTCACTTTCAAGGAATGCTGCACGCTACATTTGTATGAAAAATAGATGACAATAAGAGGCAAGAAGAATAATGTGGCTCTATTGGTCAAACTGAAAGGACAAAATAATGAGGGAAAGGAAAATAGAACCTGCAATGGATCCATGCTTGCAGTTTTTTTGAAAAACCTATCCAAGAATGAATCCTCAACTGAAAAGAAAAAGGGGATAACATGGAAAAAAGAACTGTGATTAAAATTTAAAAAGAAATAGTAAGCAATCGTCCAGAAAGAAATTAATTCATTAATTTTGGCTTCAACGGGGAAGCATGTTTTCCAAGGTTGCATACTTAACAAAAATCAAGCTCATTCCTCCACAGGAATTACTTAAGGGAACAATTTTGGTATCTAGAACTCTCTGGTTTCGGGATTCTATATCCCTAATTTCCACAGCTAGGTGGTCCACAAACATGTACTGTCCTAGTTAGAAACTAGAATGGCACACACCTGGGTGATAATTACCAAGAAGCTCATTTCCAATGGTATGCTACTTTCCCCAGGTATTCTATATTATTAATTATCTTTTTAATTATATTGATCCGGATGTTCATGCAACCGTTTTGCATTTTCGAAAAGCAGGGTGATCCAAATGTTGTTAGGTAAGAGAAACAGGAATACGAGAAAAAAGAAAGCCAAAGGACGGAGAACGCATAGCTTCCATGAATAAATCTAATCAGAACTTACCCATAACAGGAAAACAGTATAGAACTTACCAAGTTTGATCTCTGACGTGATATTTCCAACAGCATGAAGAAGCCCAATAGTTCCACAAGCATTGCCCACAGTTTGTTTCATAAAATAAACACTACCTTTGGGTTCCTACAGTCGGGATATGCATTGCAAAACATCTACTTAAATCATACTACTTCAAATCAAGACAGAATGTATTTCAATACAAAATTCTCTTTTGATCAGTAAATCATTGGAAACACAAAGCAAAAAAACCAAGTACGCAAGAAGTCAGTAAAACGAATTAACACAATCGAAAATAAGTGAGCATGATAAGAAAACATAAAACATAGTTGAATCTGAACATAAATTTCAATACACAACTGATCTCTCAATAGTTACTATCATCGCATGAATATGCAGATACGCACCATCCACATATATGCAGAGAGAGATCACAGGTCCAACAACCCGCGCAAGAATACAAGGTTTTCATTTTATAGAGAGCATCCAATCAAATTTCCTATCACTCACCTGTTTTTCATTTGCCTGCATCATTCTCTCTTCTTCGGTCTGAAAAGTATAGAAACATCCCTCAAATCAAGAGACAACTAGATTTAATATTGTTCAAGAAAGACAGATGTCGAGAGCTTAAGTTGCACACCAACCATAAAGTTCAGAATTATGAACTTGTACTTCAAGGAAAGAGACATAACCTTTGCGGTTAGAGGATAAAGAAACAGGACAGCAAGTACAGGCTTCGGAACCATTTCTAAGAGTTCTCCATCCAACCCGTAAACATCAAAGCATTCTGCCTCATCCTCTTGAAGACCCAGGCCCCAAAGGAACTGCAATGACCAAATATATTTCTTACATTTGATTTGGTATTTTGCACAATGAGGTAAACCATTGTAAAGTACAATGGTGCAACAAAAAATTATAAATCTAATCTGCAACATAACACACAAACGAGAGTACATGTAATCAAAATGACAAAGAATAGTATTTTCGAACTTCTGTTCTTTATTTAGGAGGTTGTATTATTTGCTGAATTTGATCATTTAACAGCTGATAGAATAGTCCACACACTTTTCCGCTTTTCTTCAGTGCAAATGATTTTCGCTACTCGTTACCTTTTAATTTCGCCGACCCCACTGAGTGGGATAAGGCATTGTTGTTGTTGTTGTTGTATTACATTTTAATTTCGAAAACCAAATTCCCGTTTAGCTTTCTATCAAAAGCAAATGTTTACTTAATATTCCCCAACTGGGTCTCACTCGCTAAAATTTTTGGTACAAAGGAAACCGATACGTCTTCAGCATACTTGATCATCTCTTTGCCAACTGTTAATCACAAACTAGAACCCTAATTCCAGAAGAATCAAAAGGCTCCATCTTCCACATCAAATTCGCACCAAACCCTAGCTCTCCGTTTTGCTCCCAAGAAAAAATTAAACTATTTTATTTTCTGTTCCGACGTTTTCTCGAGAAACAAACAGAGGATAATCTAAAAAATACAAAAATAATTACGATTAATTTAATTTTTGCTTGAAAGGGAAGGCGATTGTTTGAAGTACCTGGTTCATAACATCAGGGTTAGCTTCGAGAGGAAGCCATCTCTTAGCCGACGGGGCTTCGTCGAAAGTAGCCATGGCTCTCTCTCTCTCTCTCTCTCTCTCTCTCTCTCTCTCTCTCCCCGATTCGATTTTATATTCTTTGTGCCTTTCCGTTTGGTGAGGTTTGAAGCTGGACGATCTGGGATTTTGCGAAATGCTGTTTTGGGTTAATATATAGGTTTGGGGCGGTGGGTTTCAAATAGTTGCGAATGTCCCCCATTTCAAGGCCCATGCCCAGTGTGATGGTACCATTCCCAAATTTTTTATGCATTTTTAAAGATTTTAACCCGATCTGGGCCAATTATGTTATCTCTAATAAAAAAGACTAAACATAATTCCGCTAAGAATTATATTTTATAAAAAATTATTTTTAAATAAATAGGTGTCAGGCCATATTCATATACAATCTCCAACCAAGATGCTAAACATAGCGCCTCAATAATTTATTAGTTTTAAGTTTATACTTTAAATTTATTGGTTAATTTAATTAAACTATATGTTTTCAAATTTTGGCGTTGAATTTGAATTAATTATTGCAATTGAGGAGCTAGCCCCAAAAAAAGGGCTTAGAGAGGGGCTACATTTGTCTAGCCTGATGCCCGTTTGGCCAAATAACGGTCTGGTGGGTTCCATAGAATTATAGCCATGCCATTTGTTGGAGATGAGTTTTGGACAAATTAAGTCTTTTTTTGGCTTTTGGACCCCTTGCCCTCTCTATTGGAGATGGCGTTAGTATTACTTATCAGAGTATAAATTCTATATAGGAAAAAAAAAAGAATTTTACATTTCTTTATAAGTAATTGAGCTAATTTCTATATTGTCAATTTGTTTTATAGTGAAATCTCAACTTTATCCAATTACAGTATAGTGATATTCCTTTTCACTTGTAAGTAAGAGGTCTTAGGTTTGAATTTTGTAATGGCAATTTCAAAACCAATTTAATCTTTCATCCCTTAGTGTAAATATCTCATTGCATCAACAAAAACAAAAAGATTTTTAACCCAACCTGTAGTTCAAGTGGTTAAGACCATTTATCGTTACATCTTAGTTTATAGACTTGATTCTTCTCTCCCACTATTTGCTTGAATAAACAAGATTATAATTTTTCTTTTGGCTTTTAGATTTGTAAAGGGTCGAGCATGCGGTTAAAACAGTGCACACGACCAAAAATCATCATCGAGACTCTTGGTTATTAGGTTTTCTTTTATTTTATCTTCGGTTAAAATTCAAAGTTTTGAAACCTTTTTCATTAGGTTTTCTTTTATTTTATCAAATTTTCGACATAAATATTTTGAATTTTGTAACAGCCATGCTATTAGATTTCCGAAAATGCCATCAAGTTAGAGAATCACATTTTGTATTAGTCGCGAAACATTTGGTAAGTGCTTCTTCATAAGCATTGTGAAGTTAATCCCATTTCATATGTTCCAACAACTACGAGAGCGCATGATATCATACATGAGTTCAACAACTTCAGCTCAGCATGTTTGGGTCTAAGTATCATACACAACACAAAGATGGTTCTTACAGTTGCAGTATTTCCCTCCAATCGGTTCATCCGCCACTGAAATTTTGGCTCAAAACAGAAAGACAAGAGAGACATTCTAAATATGATAACCTGCAGTTCACTCGCCTCTTGCCACTGTTAGAAGAAATATGTGGAAATCTACTAGGACAATTGGATTTGATCCACTAGAGCTGCCCTTATTAAGTTATTATGCTCATTTTATTCTTTGACAAACTATTGAAGAATATGCACTAATCTCATTGAAGAAGTTGAGGTTTCATCGTCAAATCAATTCACCATATGAAAAGTAGCCTAACTACCTTAAAGCACATGCAATGTCTCATCTTTTCTCATTTTGAGATTTCTACTCTCAACACTCATCTAAACTACAAAGAGAAATTCAAATTTGGGTGTGAAGAGGAAGGTTAATTAATTGGCGTTGAGCAATCTGAGCAATTTAAGAAGCAATTTTCTCCTTCCAATGATAATTGCATTCTAAGTTTTTTTATTTTTACAACCGATAGCATTAGTGGATTAAATTGTTAAACGTTAGGAGACGAGAATTGGTGAGAATCAAACCCGCACCATGTTACATGACATTAATGCTTTCTGCCGCTGTAGTAGAGCCTCATTTGCACATTCTAAGTTTCTAAGATCTCTATAAAAGTGGGCGCTTATATCTGAAACTTTTCTATTACATGAAAAGAGAGCAAATGCCACATTTGTTTTACAGGAGATTAAGATGATAAGCTTGCTAAAACTTGCCTTGGATGAGTTCGTTTGTGATGGAAAAATAGAGTATAATTGTTATATTATCACATATAAAATTAAAGAATAAATCATACATTTAAATAAACAATTTAATGCATACAAACAATAATAAACAATGCTAAATGAACAAGAGAATTGAGTTAGAAACACCTAAATTTCAGTCGAGCTAAATGTTAAATATTTTGTCTTTAAGATAAGTTTAAACTCTACTACGGTGCTCAAGATCGATCGTCGCTTGTCTCCCAGGTACAGTGACCACATCCTTGTAATAGTAGCACTTCTAACCACAAGGCTCAAGTGAACCACGATTGTGTTGAAAACTCTTTCATATAGACTCAATAAGACATTACAAAACTCTCTAACAATAGTGTCCTATATGCTTGAATATGTGAATGTAAAAGTGATTAAAAGACCATAAGGGGTTTTCCTATCTATAGAAGTTGAGATGTCTATTCGGAAACCATGTGACTATTCATGAAGAGTCATACATTGCAACTCTTCATTTGAATTTCATGTTTGAAAAGACACATTTTTCTACCAAAAGGCACCAATGCTAATTTCTATTCAATTAATGAATGTAGTATTATAATAATAATAATAATACTAAATTTCCAACAATCCCTGCATGAATGAAAATTGACTCAACACTATGCAAATTACAATGCAGACAATAAAGAAAGATTCAGAAAGAAAGGCACAAGATTGGGATATGTAGCTTTGGCTTTGAACCTTCCATAGTAAATTACTATCGGATTTACTTAGCTAATTAGTGAACACAATGTCTTGAACTGCTCAGTCATTTATGTAAACCATGACAATAGTAAACACAGTACTTTTCCAAACACCTCGTGCTTACTTGGTTGTGTTCATATAGGCTTTGAACAATTCCTAGTTTCTCATGAGTGCTCTATAGAATTAACCCTTTCAGAAATTATCATAGGAACAACCACATTCCACACTCAAGTTAGGTGACTTCCCATTAAGAGTATCCTGCAATACTTCCCTTGGAATTCTAAGTGTTCCAAGCTACATGAATCATTAAGAGCAAAGCTTAACCTAATCTCAATGGCAGACGACACTATTATCATCATGGGATATAGGTAGAAGGAGAATATATTCTCCATAGTGCTACTCCAAATTGTCATAATCTAGTTATTCCTTTTGAACCTAGATTTTAGAATCTTCAGTCAACTTAGTTGAGTTTCCACTATGACTACCTTAATTATGGGCCTTTAACCCACTCATCTCTACCATTGGCCTCCATACTTCAATCGTCATCTTCCAAGACGAAAGTAACTCATCCAAAATGAGTTCCTCATCCTTTTTTAATTGACTAAGAACTACATATCCAAAATGAGTTCTCTTTTTCATCCCAATAAATGATTTTGATTGTTTAGTTGGAAAACAACTGTCAAGATAAAGATATACCAAAACTATGGAATTAAAAAAAAAAACTATAAAATTAATTAAACATTGTTTAAAAGTAATTTAGTGTTAATGATTGGTAGAGAAACCAGATCAATATATATCAAGGAAAATTTCTTAAAGATTCTACCACCGAAACTTATCTTAAATCATGTTAAAAATAAATTCAAAATTTTTATTTTATTGTAGGCCTATTTGACTGAACTGTATAAATTAAGGACAGAGGGAGAGAGGTCGGCGACAACAGAGAGAGAAGAGAGATATGTAATTCTGAGGTCTGTGTTGTATCACCCCCTTATGCTTTTATTTATAGTAGTAGGATAGGTAGAATCTTTACCCTAATAGGACTACATCTCTAATAGGATTGCAACATATTTATGTAATTTTTTGCTTTAATCAGGAAAATCTAAATTAAAAAATAACAAGAAAAATGAGAAAAATGAGAAAAAATGAACAGGACTACCCTAAACGTCTAGAGCAAAAATCAAAGAAAAACTATTTGCCCTTGGCCCTTGCCTTTGTCTTTGGTGCCGGAGGCAATCTTCTTGACACTCATTCTTTGTGTTTTCCTTCTCTCCCTTTCCATGTACTTTGTTTTGGTGTAGAACTGTCGCCATGAAACGTTATAGTTGTTGTGATAGTCGTCATCTTTTGGTCCACTTTTGGCTCACGTACACAGTTTACCCAAGGTTTTGGATCCAGTTCACCTTCAATATGCGGTTGAAGTTGGAAGTCATGAAAGATGTAAAATTGCATCGGGATCAAGTTTAGCCAGTATGACACTATGGGTTTAGCCAGTGCGGTGATATATATGGATCTCAAATGCCCAGAGGATGTGGAGCTGCATCATGGTTTTACTATCTTTTTATTTCTGTTTGATTTGATAATTTTTAGGAATTGTCCTAGAGTTGGTTTTCTCCCTTTAGGAGAGTTTGCTAGTTTGATTTCTCTCTATAGGAGAGTTGTTTCATTTTAATTTTTGTTTTGGTGTGCTACATCTCGTTTGGATCTATGTGTGAAGGGTGGAGCAAGTTTAGTTTGTTGGATTTACTTCACTTGGTGTTCTGTGATCATGGTGGTGATTAGGTGATGCAATTAGACTAATAGACATCGTACTCCCTATCCCATTATGATTGAGATTTTTGTTCTACCTATTGTGATTTGCATCTCAAAATTCGAATGATGCAAAAATTTGGTTTGCATTACCTCCTATTTAGGCTAATTGTGTCCTATTTGGTTGGGTTTTTTACTTCCTTGTTGGTTTCTTTATCATTAAAAGATAATGATTTGATTTCCTTGCCTATTAGGATTTATATTTTACTTCCTATTAAGATTCCTATATAAACCTAAGTCCTATGCTCTATAAATAGGACCTTAAACATAGTTTATTTAGTACGAATCATTTGTGTGGCAATTTGTTAAGAGTCAATTTGTGATGTAGAGAGCAATTTGAGAGAACCTTCTCCGTTTGTTTCAAGTTGTCTACTCGTTTGGCTTTGTTAGGGATTGTAATTTATAGGTTTTGGATTGTGACAGTTTAAACACTCTTTTGTATCTCCTTTTGTTTACTGAAATTCCTTGTCGTGCTTTGCCTGTGGATGTAGGTTTTTCGCCAAACCATGTAAATTTCTTAAGTTCCATTTGAAATTGTTTTTGCTTTCATTTACGACGTTATATTTGGTATTTTATTATAATCTGCTTCCGCATAAAATAAGACTCACATGATCTTCGTTTAACACGAGGTTTAACGGTTATTGATTTGTGTAATCTTACAGTCCCTGATGAGATTGGGTTTTTAAAGTCTAGTCATTGCTTGGCGAAGCTTTATTATAATATTTTTGGATTTAGTTTGCAAGGACCCTTTGTGGCCGAGTTCTTCATGATACGTAATGCCCTTTTTTTAGTGAACGAAATATCGTACTATTCTTTAAAAAAAATGAACAAGGAAAACTATGAAATGAATCAACCTTCTTAGATCTACAAAATATCAATTACAGAAAGTAAGAAATAATTACCTAAAATAGTTTCAGGGAAGAACGTCACTCAAGACCCTCTAGTACTCTTTCTTACTGGCGTCTCAAATGCTAGACAACCATGATTAAAACAATACAATAAAAAACTCCTAGAAATCTCGCTTTCAAACCTTGAGATCTGAAAATGCGACGAAGGATTTCAAAAGAAGACTTGTTTTATGGAATGGCGAAACGGTTCAACGAGGACTAAAAACCTTGAGATCTGAAAATGCGCTTCAATGGTGGTAGATAAAAATCATATATGATAAGTAGAAATGGTTCAAGACTTGTTTTATGGAATGGCGAAACACTGAGCAGGAATATGAAATTACATGCAACTAGACCATGCTAAGTGTCTCTCATTTTAAAGATTTAAAAAGATGCAAACGAATGAGGACTAAAAAATTCAAAA
Source organism: Pyrus communis (assembly GCF_963583255.1). Classification (NCBI taxonomy): domain Eukaryota; kingdom Viridiplantae; phylum Streptophyta; class Magnoliopsida; order Rosales; family Rosaceae; genus Pyrus; species Pyrus communis. Next base: position 5,249,678 of record NC_084814.1, on the reverse strand, counting down.
CAAATTTAGGGACTAAAGTGAAATTTGGGAAAAGTTTAGGAACCATTGATGCAATTAATTTTGAAAAAAATAATAATAATAAAGCATGAAACACATTCTGCCATCGGGAGATTTTCTTCACATAACAGAGTCATCCTTGTGTTTTCATTTTGACATTATGTTTGCTTCATATATGCTTAAGGTGGATGACAAATGGATGCCATGCAGATAGAGAACTAATAGAAAAAAAGAATTTAAACGACTTGAGAACTTAAAATTTGTCTTGGTAACCAAATACTTTCTTAAAGAACAATGTTTAGGTCCACATCCAATATTAAATTTAAAATTTCAGTTCTCAAGTCGTTCAATTTTTTAAATAATTTGCTTTTTATATTAGTTCCCCATCTACATGATATCCATTTGTCATCCACCTAAGCAATATAGGAAGCAAACATTTTGTTAAAAAAAAAAATGAAAACACGAGAAAGGCTCTATTATGTGACGAAAAGTTCGCGGTATGTGTTTCATGTTTTCTTTAATTAATTGCATCAATGGTTCTTAAACTTTTTTCGAATTTCCCTTTAGTGTTAAAATGATTTTGAATTTTTAGTCCTCATACTTTGCATTTTTCTAAGTTTTTAAAATATGAGACACTTGGCAGAATCTAGTTGCATGCAATGTTGTGCCCAATGTTTCACTATTCCCTAAAACAAGTCTCCAACTGTTTCTACTTACTAAATATCATTTTTGTCTACCACCATTGAAGCACAACTTAGCATTTTTCTTTAGAAATCTTCAATCACATTTTTAGATATCAAAGTTTGACATCAATTTACAGGATTTAAATGTTTTGTTATAATTATCATTGCTTGGCATTTGAGACACTGGTAAGAAAAAGCATTAGAGGGAAGTAACGTTCTTCTCCGAAGCTATTTTAGGTAATTCGTTCTTACTTTCTACATTTCGATATTTCATAGATCTAAGAAGATTCACGATTTATTCATTTCTTAGTTCACCTTGTTATTTTTTATTTTTTAAGAAGAGTATGATATTTCATTCATTTAATATCTGTATGAACTTGTGATGATGCAATAATCTATCACTAAACGTTTGCAAATATGAATTTAGGGTATGTTCACTAGTAACATAACATCTATTTGAATCACAAATATAATTTAACTAATATCCCAAACATATCACATTTACCACAATACATGTATAATTTTGGATTCTTGGGGGTTAGTCCGTGTATACTTCTTGAGGAAAAAACCTTGCTAATACCATAGGTACAAACAATACAATGGCGAAACCTATGGGTGTACTCATAGGACTCAAGCAATTACTGGGCCATACCTTTTGTAGCTAAAAACAGTTGCTATGCCACTCTAATAAGACCCTAATTTTTGTAGCGTAGCCACAACTTTCGCTATTATTTTGTACAAATGTTGCGTTCTAGTGGACAAATACTCTACCAATTGTCGTAGGAATTAGAGTTACCAGCATATGACACTAACACAGTTCCCAACCTACATTCAATCTGGTCCAAGAGCTTTCATAGAATGTATTTTCGACCAACGCAACTTGTATTTCCTAATTGAGCTCATGAAAATTAAATAAAATACTCTTAACAAATTATTTTTTTCCTAGGAATTTGGTGTACTTTTTTCGTAGGAATAGATACACCTAATTTGTTACCCTATTCCTAATCGGCGGATGTTTCCATATAAACTTAAAAATAATATCATTTAGCTAAAAATTGCAGAAGATCATACAAGGAAAGAACTAATATCATTTACGTTACAACTTGGAAGATAATGTTATACAAAAAACTCTCCCTCTTTATTTGGTCGTTGTTGGTGACGACAAATCCTGGGGTGTTTGTGCGAGGGGGGTAGGAAAGGGCGGAGGAGGGTTAGAAGAACCGATGGGGCTGGGTGGGAAGATCCCCAAGTGGGGGAGAGGGCATGATGGCGCCTGGTGGATTGGGTTTGGGATGGAGTTTAAATTGAAAAATCCACCAATTAGGCATAAACTAACAAATTCAGTGTATCTACTCATATTTTATTCAATTTCCTTTATGGTTAAAATTTTTATTTGCTAAGTGTTGTATTTAGTTCGGTAAGAGGGTTGATTAGGAAATAAAATTTTTGTTGGCTCAAAATACATTCTAAAGAAGCTCTTGGACTAGATGCAATATAGGCATTGGTTTGTCGACATTAGCAATGTTTTGTGGGGAATGGTATTAGTGCCATACGCTGGGAACTCTAATTCCTACGTCTACGAATCCTACTAGGAATGACATTGGTCCACTAGAATGCAATGTTTTATACAAAGTAGTTGAGGTTGTGGCAACACTAACATAAATTTATCCTATTTAGTGACATACCAATATTTTTCAACTACGAAAGGTTTGTTGCCAATGAAGGCAAGCACAAGCACTCAAGGGTAGTGCTGAAGTGAATACGACATAACTGACATGGATAACTGTCGTCAAACTCCAACAATGATACATTATATTTTGCTATTTTTACCATACAAATCTGTTTGATATGTTTAAATTTTATTTTGGCATTGATGTAATACATTGCTTCTAAATTTCTTTTTCTTTTTTGGCATTATAAATTTTTTTCCCTCTCTTTCTAAATGTCGACATACTGATTGTGAATTTTAATAGAAATTACTAGTGTCACTAAACCTTAATTATTTTTCAACAAAAATCTAAAAATATATACACAATGACACGTTGTAAATACCCTAAAATCATATTTCTGAGCCTTTAATGATAGTTCATTTCATCACCGCCATTAATTTCAAGCATGAGATCCCGTATACGCTTAAACTAAAAGGAGCGAGTTCAAGCACAAGCTTTTCTTAGTAAAGACACTTTCCTAAGAAACTAGCCTCTGTTTAACGAAGACCATTTTGTTGTCAAGTGTAAAAAAGAACGATATTGAGTACATTTATTATATTTACTAAGAACACATTCAATCTAGAGACACCCAAACATAACATTTAATCAGCTATTCATTAAATGGTAAAGTACGATCAAATAAAATTAAGACTTCCACTGACTTGTCATTTTTGTCATTGCTGACAATTTTATTTCGGTCCAACCAAGAAACTTATTCCAGACACATTATTAAAGGGACACCTCATACTTAGATATTTTCTGTTTTGTAACTAATCATTGTATTAGTCATTAATCTAGTGTTATTAGTCACTAAGCTTATTTAGCAAAGTGTATATAAACTCAGTTGTAATTACTTCCTGATTAAGAAATGAAATACATAAAGTATTCTTTCTATCTTGGTATCACTCGCCTCTCTGCTTAACTGCCTTTTGATATTTTCACAACCTTTCTGTGCGATTCAATCTTTCCTATCGTCTTCTCGATCTTCAAGATCTCTCTCGATTCTTCAATTTCTTCTTCTTCTCAGCAATGGCGTCATCCACTTCTTCGCCGAAGCCTGAAATTGTTCCTCCACATCCTGCACCGACTGAGTTTGTCGCCCTCAATTTCTCTTCAATGAACCCTAATTTCTCAAATTCGTCAATCTCTTCGATCACGATCCAGAACATCAGTTGTATGGTGCCTACGAAGCTAAAACGTGACAATTACCTAGTCTGGAAAGCTCTATTTGCTCCGATTTTCAAGCGCTACAAGCTCACCAGCATCGTTGATGGCTCCGAGCCTTGTCTACTGCCTTATCTTCTTGATCCGATTGGTCGCCCTCCTGCAGCTCCTAATCCTGCCTATGAAGCTTGGTATGAGAAGGATCAAAATATCTTAATTTGGCTTAACTCCACCCTCTCTGAAGAAATTATTCCATTTACTGTTGGTGTGACTTCATCTCGTGATCTCTGGCTTAATCTTGAGAATCGATTCGAAGGTGTTTCTGCGACTCATATTCATCAGCTCAGATCTCGTTTACACTCTGTCACCAAAGGTAATCTCTCGATTTCTGAGTATCTACAAAGCATCAAAGGTATTTCTGATGCTTTAATGGCGGCTGGATCACCAGTCTCTAATCATGACCTAATAACCATCACTCTCAATGGCTTATCTGATGAATATGAATCCTTCATTGGATCTATTATGCTACAGATTTCATCAACTACTTTGGATGAACTTCATGGTTTGTTGATCAACAAGGAATTATTCATGAATCGCAAAAAGAAGGGCACTGTTTCTTCTGCTCAAGAGCATTTTCAGGCCTTTGCTGCTCAATCTTAGGGCCCTCTCATTCCTACACCACAGTACTCTCAATTTCCACAAGCTTATGTTGTGCAGTTCAATGCACCTCCCAGATTTCAGAACAATCGTGGCAAAGGATCGTCTCAACATAACTATCGTGGTAACTCTTCTAAGAACTTCAACCATTTTTGTGGTAATTTTCATAATTTTGGCAATGGTTCTAGCCATTTTTGCACTCACTCTGGTAATCATTCTCAATCTGGTGGATTTCCGCGCAATAATATCTATTTTGGTGGTAAACATCCTTGCCAAATCTGTCATTCCTTTGAGCATGAAGCCATTGATTGTTATGAAAGGATGAATCATGCTTTTGCTGGTAAAATACCTCATGCCAAATTAGTTGTTATGTGTGTGCATACCAATTCCAAAGCTACCTCTCCTACTTGGCTTATTAACTTTGGCGCCACATCCTATATCACTAATGATATCTCTGCTATTCATTCCCCTATTCCATACTCTGGCGAAGAGAAGGTGTACATAGGTGATGGGCAAGGTATGTCGATTCATCACTCTGGCAATTATGTGCTTAAAACACCATCATCTACATTTCGATTGAATAATGTTCTACATGTTTCTATGATGAAGTTCAATCTTCTCTCTATCTATCAGTTTTTAAAAGATAATAAGTGTGCTTTAACTCTTGATTCTGATGGTTCAACAATCAAGGATCGCTTTACGGGGAGGATGCTTTTTCAAGGACCAGTTAGAGAAGGTTTCTACCCTCTCCAAGGCATTCCCTCCACTTCTGCACACTCAGCTCTTTTCAGTACTAAAGCTACACTTCAAACATGGCATAGGAGGCTTGGGCATCCTTCTATAGCAATGTTTAGGAAAATTTTACTTAAAGCTTCACTTGGTCACAGTGGTGACAAGTTTGTAAATTTCTTTTGCAGCCAGTGTGCCATAGCTAAAAATCACAAGTTACCCTTTTCTTCTAGTACTAGTACTGTCTCTGCCAATCTTGAATTGATTCATTGTGATGTTTGGGGGCCAGCTCCAGTGCTCTCTATTAGTGGCTACAAATACGATGTACTATTTGTTGATGAGTTCACTAAGTACACATGGTTATTTCCATTGAAGGCAAAATCTGAGGTGTTCTCTGTATTTGTCAATTTCAAAGCATATGTTGAAAATTTGGTTGGAAATAAAATCAAAATCTTCAGATCCGATCGGGGGAGAATTCACCAGTTTTGCTTTCAATTCCTTTCTTATGAATCATGGCATTTCTCATCAATGTAGTTGCCCTCACACTCCAAAACAAACTGGTTGTGTTGAGCGCAAGCACAGGCATCTCACAGAAATTGCTAGAACTCTCTTGGTGGCTTCACATGTTCCTCACAAATTCTGGGTTGAAGCTTTTTCCACAGCTTTGTATCTAGTTAATCGATTGCCTTTATCTAAGTTGGATAAATCTCCTTGGGAGTTACTCTTCAAAAAGGCTCCAAATTATTCCAAACTTAAAGTTTTTGGTTGCAGTTTTTACCCCTGGCTTAAACCATATGTCTTTTCGAAGCTTGATGGCAAGAGTACTCTCTGCATTTTTCTGGGTTATAGTCTGCAACACAAGGGCTACAGGTGCATAGATATTAAAACACAAAGGTTGTATATATCTAGGCATGTCATTTTCAATGAAGACCACTTTCCTTTTCAAGGTTTATCACAGTCTTAAGGATCTCCGTTATTCGAATCTGTTTCTACAGGATCTGCAGCAACTTTCACACTACCATTTCCCGTCTCTCTTACAAGTTCTTCTCAATCTACTTCCTTATCTTTGGGCAATAATGAATCCTTGTCTCCTTCAGACCAACAATCACAGCCATCATCTTCTCCAACACCTATCTCATCCCAAGTGCCATTTGTCTCACAAGACAATTTGTCCTCAGAGTCTACTACATCACAACCTCTTGTTTCTGCAAATACACATCCAATGATCACAAAGTCAAAGGCTGGCCTCTTTAAACCTAAAGTATTGGCTACCACTAAGCATCTAATTGATCCTACCAACTTTGTCCCTACCACTTATCTACAAGCTTCCAAACATACCCATTGGAAACAAGCAATGTCTGAAGAGTTTCAAGCTTTGCAGCATAATGGTACATGGACTCTGGTACCATCATCACCTCATCACAATATTGTAGGGTGCAAAATGGGTTTTCAGAATCAAGAGAAAACCCAATGGTACTATTGATAGGTACAAAGCTTGCCTTGTGGCTAAGGGCTTCCACCAGCAAGAAGGAGTTGACTTCCAAGAAACATTTAGCCCCGTTGCAAAACCAGTCACCATTCGAATCTTGTTAACACTTGCAGTCCAACACAACTGGTTTCTAAACCAATTCGACATAAGCAATGCCTTCCTTCATGGCAATCTCAAGGAAGAAGTCTTCATGCAGCAGCCACCTGGTTTTGTTAATTCCAGAAGATCCTCCTTTGTTTGCAAGCTTAAAAAAATCCCTCTATGGCTTGAAACAAGCCCCTAGAGCTTGGTATGATAAACTTTTTCATACTTTACTCTCTCTTGGTTTTGCAAACTCAAAATCAGATTGTTCCTTATTTGTTCAACACCAACCCTCTCTAGTTATAATCCTAGTGTATGTTGATGACATCCTAGTGGCTGGTCCAAATGCATCTCACCATCAAGCTTTTATCCATCAACTAAGTACTCTTTTTCCGATCAAAGACTTGGGACCTCTTCACTATTTCCTTGGGTTAGAGGTTCACAGAACTTCAGAAGGCTTATTTTTGTCTCAGGGCAAATATGCACTTGATATCCTTTTTAAAACAAAGATGGATGGCAGCAAACCATGTTCAACACGTCTTAGATCAATCAAGTTGGATCATACTGGACCCTTATTTTCTAATCCTAAGGAATATAGATCCATTGTAGGTGTTCTTCAGTACCTCACAAGACCATATATTTCCTTTGCTGTGAACCAAGTGTGCCAATTACTTCATTGTCCACGAGACCTCATTTTCAAGCAGTCAAAAGAATCTTGAGATTTCTTAAAGGTTCTGTTACTCAAGGTTTGTGGTTCAAGAAAGGCTCTTTACATCTCTCGGCCTTTTCAAATGCTGACTGGGCAGGCTACGTTTTTTATCGTCGATCTACAAGTGGTTATTGTGTGTATTTGGGTACTAACTTAATTAGCTGGAGTGCAAAGAAGCAGCACACTGTTGCTCGATCCTCCACAGAGGTTGAATATCATTCTCTTGCCCATACTGCTGTAGAATTGACATGGATCTGCAAAATTCTAAATGATATCACCTTTCCCCTTCGCCAAGCTCCTCAACTTTGGTGTGACAATGTCTCGGCAATCTCTTTGGCATCTAATCCTATGTTTCATGCTCGTACGAAACATGTGGAAATTGATTATCATTATATCAGGGAACTTGTTTTAGCCAATCTGATTCGAATCCAGTATGTTGGTACTCAACACCAAATTGCTGATATTCACACTAAGGCACTTTCCAAGGCCAGATTCAAGTTGTTGCAGTCCAAGCTATCTCTCGGATCTCCTACGTTTAGCTTGAGGGAGGGTAAAGGGACACCTCATACTTAGATATTTTCTGTTTTGTAACTAATCATTGTATTAGTCATTAATCTAGTGTTATTAGTCACTAAGCTTATTTAGCAAAGTGTATATAAACTCAGTTGTAATTACTTCCTGATTAAGAAATGACATACAGAAAGTATTCTTTCTATCTATTATAGCAAGTTTATCATCTTAAGCTCTGGTATACTTTGGCTTTCGCTTCTCAGAAAATGCTGCTAGGGCTTCCAAGCGATCATTTGTGTTCAACGTTTGTTCATAGCATTGTTCTTCTAGAGCCAAAGCTGAGGTTTTATCTACCTCCAGCCCCTCGTCAATAGCTTTTTTTGCCATCCTTATTGCAATTGGACCCTGCTAACACTATATTTCATAAAATTGATTGCAACAATTACTCGCAACTTTTTTTTTCTTTGCCCAGTAAGATGATTTCAAGTGATGCTTAGTTTCTACAGTCTTTTTCCCCTTTCCAGTGCATGTATTAAATATTTGTTCATTAGAGCAGATTTTATGCAATAGAGAAGTCTCAGCTATAGACATCCACTTTGATAGAGACGTTAGAATGTAGTTATCATTGGAAGGCGAAATTTCAGTTTCATAGATTACTCAAACCTATAACAGTCCCCATCAAATAGTATAAAATGAACACAATACTGGATAAAATAATGCCGTACCTTCTCATTTGTATTGCGAGCAACTTCAAGTGCCTTTAGATGAGCCTCACCAGCAGGAACACAGTAATTTACCAAACCTGTAGTGACGTACAATCTTGCATCAAAAGAAAATAAGACAAAAGGAAAGCAGCTACTGAGTAGACATACATCACATACCTATCGACATTGCTTCCCTGCAACCAATCTTCCTACAAGTGAATACGAGTTCCTTTGATATTGATTTTCCTATCAATCTAGGAAGTCGCTGTGTTCCACCTGCTCTGTAAATGGACATAATCAAGAGAGTTGATCTGAACTGGACGAATAATTTCAGAAAAATGGAGAGAAAGAAAAATAAATAAACTAAGAGAGTAAAATAAGAAGTAATCATGCGGAAAGTTCTTCCAGAAAATGTAGACAATATGGATGACACAATTCCATAAACTAAATATCAGTTGGAATGGGAATTAAAATCCTTCCCATCTCTTTGTGATCGGAAATGGTCTGCTATAAGACCCGCTTAGAAAAATTTGAAACAGAAAAGAATGTTGTGTTCGTCAAACAAGATGCAGGTGATCAGCAATTCTTGGGGAGAGGTCATAGGTTATAATGGGAACTGATTCTGAAATTTAGCACCTACCCAGGAATTATAGCGAGTCCTGTTTCTGGCAAGCCCATCACTGCATCTTCTCCTAAGCCATTAATGGTGGAAAACAATCAGAGACTAAGCATCATAGTTGCCAGATACGGGGTACGGTTCAGTAAGCATTATAAACGGTTGAATGGATTGATAGTTTAATGAACATAACTTGGTTCAGTATATATCATTAAAGAAATGGAATTACCATATATCCGAAGATCGCATGATAAAGCCATTTCAAGTCCACCACCCAATGCTGCTCCTTCAATGACAGCAATAGTCAGAATAGAAAGTACCTGAATATTATGAACTTAAGTGTCATGAAGAAGAAAACAATTTACGGAGAACTAACGTATAAACAGTGAATAACGAAACTAAGCATTAAATGATCATACCACACTCATTGAAAACACCATTGTGAAATCAAATTAGCAAATATAATTCTGAACGTATCCTGGACTCTCACGTCTATGTATGAGTGTCTGCTCGTTCACATATTGATATTATGTCCACCACTAAACAACACTCACAATATGCATCCAATATCCACCGTTATAGACACTGGCATATACATTCATACCCACTGTTATACTGAGTAGAATGTACCATACAACAAAAAAACATTTTAAAAGTGTTGTACAGAATCTGAAACACTTGTGGTTGTGGCAACGAAGATTAACCTCTAAAACTCACTGAGTGTCAAAACAACGACTCAATTCCTATCATCCTCAAGGCCTTTTTAATAACAAAACAACTATAGAAAAACACAAAGGTTAACAACAAAGATTAACCTGTAAAAACGAGAATGTGGCGCGCAGCGTGTTGACAAAATCTCGAACTTCAGACACACTCATCCCTTTCCGTTCCTGCCAATCAAATTAAGAGGCAAGGACAACTTGTGTGAGCACTATCTTCTCCTGTACATATCACCACTCTTCAAAACAAATAATTCATTCAAGCAAATCAAAGTGAACATAAATTTGAAGAATTCTTTGGATATCCAGTACAAGTTCATTGAAAAGAAAGAAAAACATCGATTTGACGAAGAACATAATCAAAATTCCGACCTTTAAATCTGCCCCAGCACAGAACACCTTGGAAACTTTGCTGCGGATCTGCAAAACATTAGCAGAGGAATCTCACTAACAGCTTCAAAGGCACTCTGTAAACCTCTCAGCATATCTCTCCCAATTGCATTCCTCACCTCCGGCCTCTCCAACCTAACCTCAACAATCCCTGTTACCAAATAACCAAAACCCAATTCGGTTAACGCTTTCTGGGTCATAGAAAATTGGCATAAACAGAGATAACCCACTCGTTCATACGAATTTTGAAACTGGAAACTACCGGAATCGGAGTCGGAGAGTCGGTGGAGAGTGACGGAGCGAGACGGAGTTGACTCTAAAATCAGAGTCCGGCGAGTTTGGTGAATCCATTGATTGGATTGAAGAGAGAGTGAATTCTCTGGTAATATAGAGGTTGTGGGTTTGTAATGTTTCAATGACCTGCTTAGGACTCTTAAACCGCCCGCCATTTTTCGTTCAGAAGCTCAAGCTCAAAGCTCAAACTGCTCTTCCGCCAATTGATGGAGCTACAGAGGCTTCAAACTGCAAATGAGGGAGACGTTTGGAGAAATTCTGTCGACAAGACGACACAACCCAATAACTCATGCCACCTGTCCCACTAAAACCAACAATTTATCCAACGTCTTCGTCAGTTGCATCTGAGTTTGAATTTTAACGAGAAACTTTTTTATTGTTAAATTTATAATATGGTAAGAAAGATTCGAATCTAGACGCATAATTAGAAGCACACCCATATTAAAATATGTCATTAATACTACCATCTATTGATATTGTTTTTTATTTGTATGTAACGGATTTTATGTTCGATTTTCCTCAAATGCGAATTCAAACTAAATGATTATGGCTACTCCTAACTCACTCATCCACCATTTAATATAGGTAATATCGAATGTATTAAACAAATAATTTAAAATATCAACTTCGGTTTTCTATTAACACTCCACATATTTTTTAATACACCCCACATAAAAATTTATTATTAAATGACTTATTTATCCTATTATGAAATGACTAGTTATGACACATCCCGACTCGGAATGTCCACTAGGACTCTGAATCGAGCTGTGCTGGCCGACATCTAGAAGGTGACGAAACCATAAAGTATAGTGATGTGGAAAATGTGAATAAATTTAAACCTAAAAGTAAAGAATAGTAGTGTGAGTAAGGATCATACCCTCAGAGGTAGCCACCTATACTGAGATTCGCCAAGAATCCTCGTCAATACAAACTTTCAGCAACTAAAACCTGGAGGGGCAAAAAACAAGGATGAGTGGGCATGAAAAAAAAAGTTTTAATAAAAACCTTTTGAAAACGTTATAACCCCTCGCTGTAAAACCCATATAATTTCCAGAAAATAATACTACATATATACGTAAAACAATGCACAAAGACAGTAAAAACCAAGTATGCCATGTCATAACATTTCCGCATTAAAAGGTGTAAGCCAGGTGAAATCAATATAAAGTAATATGCCAGTCGAAGTCATCTAATGTGACCTGTACAACTGGACCTATAGCTCATCAATATATGCTAGCACACGAGGCTGAGTGTAAATATGCTCAAATGCTACGATCACGTGAAGGCTGTGCAAATAATCATGGGTCACCTACGAGTCGGAACCACCTATTATGGTCTGTACGACAGGGCTGGCACCAAACTTGGATCCAAAGCGAGCATGTGGTGCGGTAGGTGAACAATCACGTGAAGGACTATGCCTTGGCCTCGGGCGAGACCACCAACACTGGGATGCAGCAATGATGAGCTCTAAATGCATCTATGCATAACAATGTGCAATGCAACCAATACCAACACAATATACTCACCTGAAACTTACCTGACCCTTCGCATCATCAAACAATATAAATTATGATTTATAATAACGCAATACTACCTATTCAATCACATAATACTATTCACAAGTGTAACAATGCAATATTTAAATGTAACTTATTTATGACATGGAAAATAAAGCATAGTTCCATATAAAAACGTTTCTGGAACTGTATATATATATATATATATATATATATATATATATATATAGAAAACAAATGCCCACTCACCTGGAGTCCGCGCTACAACTCTGTAGCACGAATATCAAGGCGTCACGAACAATCGTCTAGAACAATTATCAAATCACGTCTTAGAATACTTATCGATAGAACAAGTAACTTACATAAAACACATTCCCAAGGACGTTCTAGAATGATTGGTAACCTATTGACCAAAAGTCAATCGTTGGTCAAAGGTCGACGGTAGGGTCCACAACCCTACATAACTCGATCCGGAAGATATGCTCCTCGGATTTCCAATCCGTAATTTCCAGAGATCTACATTATACTTCTAGAACAACATCCTAAAGTTTCAGAATGATCCGACGGTCGGATCTCCGCCAATTGCTAAAATTAAGTGGCGATCGATGTTTTATTTTATGAACTAACAAATCCAATTCGGGAAGATCTGTACATCAGATTCCTGATCCGTTAGTTCTTAACTTCCTTAAATATTACGTACTATAATGTATTAAGGTTTGGTGATGATCTAACGGTCAGATCGTCGATTCATATAAGGGTCAAGTGGCGGTCTCTATCAAAACTATGTTCAAACGATGAAATTTCATTAGTCAGACTTCACATATGGAATTGGGGTATCAAATTTAGCCTAGGAAGGTCAGTTGGGGGTCTTGGCCCACGCGCCACCACACACGGCAACCGGCTGCCTCAACTCGCCGGAAAATTCAACTAATTCTAAAAATTTTCAAACTTCACAGGAATGAAGATCTCAATAAATAGAGCAAGTTTTATACCTATGGCCAAGTCCAATTTGGTCCGAAAAAGCCTCAAATCGCCATGAACTCGCCGGAACCCTAGAATTTGGGTGTTCTTGATTCGTTCTCAAATCAACTCTGACGCTTCAACCACTGATTGGACATTGTTCTTGACCTCCTGAGAAGTGTTTTGGTGGTGGTAATTGAAGAGAAATGCTTCAGAAATGGTGGATCACCGTCAAAGTCCCTTCGCACCCACCGGTGCGGTTCTCACGAAATCGGGACCTAAAACCTTTCGATCTTGGGCAGAAATGATAAAGGAGAGGTTATGGAAGAGGTTGCAGGTGATGGGTAGGTGTAGTTGGCTTGAAAAATGGTGGAGGTGGCCAAAATTCATTCTGGGTGTAACGGGTTAGTGCAGGTGTACGAGTCAAAGAGGTGACCCGATTTCTTCTCCTTCCTTCTCTGTTCCCTCCTTTCCCTCCTTTCTTTCTTATCCTATTGGTCAATTCCTTCTCCTTCCTCTAATCTTGTTTCCACCCCAGCCACACACATGGCTCCCTAAAACAAGTCACAAAAACAAATATCTATCAATTATGAAATTTATTAATTTCTCTTCGGTATTCGATGTTTTGTAAAATTTTAACCAAAACTCCGATTTCGATTCCGATTGTGCCTTTGCGTTTGTACCGTCGAGTACTTCAGGAATACGCCAAAAGAATATTTCATACGTCTCATTATACGTTGGTCAATGAAAGTTAATACCCTTGCCTCTAAGGGCATTTTCGTAAAATCATGCTTTTAAAATTTATAAAAACATAAAATTAAGGACAGGTCGTCACAAGTTAGGCCACATTTGAATTTAAAAAATAAAATTATTTCTGAACACACCCCAAATTGTTTTCATATTTTTTTCTTCAAGCTCTCAAAGTCACTCCTATCATCCATTGTAGAACAAAACTCTAACAACTACCAAATAAGGTCAGTATAGATGGTTATACACACACACACACACACACATGTAAAATCTAAAATCCCTAATTGAGACGACCACATGATTTGATTTGGATTTTAAATGGAGAGTGTGTGGTATATGTAGAAAGTGTGGGGTGTGAGGATAGTATTGGAAATTATGTGTGGTGTATTAAGATAAATTTTAGTCTAAAAAGTAAATATGGAGTGTACTAAGTATATGATGTGTAGTCAACAAAACGTGGAGTGTGAATAAAACAACCCAAGAACAAATAATGAAAAATTAAAAATAGAACACACAAAAAGGAAAAAAATATATAACCTTTGGGAAATTGTTAATTTCCCTAAATTCAAATTTACTGATGCTTAAAGCATGTCAAATGCATGCAAACTAGATCCTTGCATGCTAATCGTTCATCTATTTGCATAATATCATCTAGGGTGGGTTCAAAAAACTGAAAATCGAAAAAAATAAGACCAAACACCAAATCGAAAACAAACAAAAAAATCGAACCGAAAAAGAAAAAATCGAACCAAACCGAACCTTATTGATTCATTTTCAGTTTTGGGGGTTCGAAAACCGAACCAAACTGAATCCCTTTACACTTTATGAATGTATGCCCATGATGTTTTTTGTGTGAAACTTTGTTGACAAGTTTGAAACTAAGCCTAGGACTTTTTCAAGAAGCATACTTAATTCAATTAGGGAAGATATTTCATTGGTTACAGAATAAAGTTTTGGAAGGCTTTGAAACTTGAAAGAGCGTTTCTATTTGTTTGCTTTTTGAATGGATACAGTAATTGTTTTTCTTTGCAATTGAGGTTGTTGATAGAATACGATTGATTTATATGATCTTGTATATGTACAAGTACCTTTCCACTTTCCCCATTTTCTTTTTATTAGTCTACTAATGCAAACCTCTTTTCTAAATTCCATATTAAAAAAAAGATCAAGTTTTTATAAGATAAAAATAAAAAATAAAAAATAAAAACCGAAACCGAACCGAAAAAAATCGAAAAAATATTGAATCAAACCAAACAAAACCAAAGTTTAAGTTCGGTTTTTATTTTGACAAAAAACCGAACCAACTGAAACCGAACCCAACCCTGACATCCATTGTTATTTTTTCACCATTCACAATTAAGAGATAGGAGGTACAGATGAAAAGGGAAAAGCGAAAGTAGAAGAAGATTTGGAGTTTCCCAATCTCTTTGTTGATTTCAAATTGTCAATATACAGAACCTCATATCTCATGATTAGAAGTTTTGGAGGCATTTCAATGATCTGGTACAACATGACCGGACGAAAGTCCAAACATAAGGCTTTGGTTGGCTTTGGTTTGCTTGAAATGTTATCGAATCAATGATTAACCAGATAAAGCAAGTAGCCAAGGTTATTTCCTTCTCCTATCCATTACATTCTTATCTGGTAAATCATCGATTCGATAACTAGTTATGATCCTCTTTCAAATGATAGCTACTTATGAGCAATTAGCCTAATCAATCATGGCATCAGAATCATTTACATTCCACCGGAATCTACTCAATGTCGAAACACCCAATTGCTAAGCTTTCACAACTTACGAACCCATTTCTCAAGTCGAAGCTGCTTCAAAGCGGGTCCTCGATTTGGCTTACTTTTCTGAGGACACTTCCATTTCCCTGTAATCCCCGCCGCAGGAGAATGATGAATATTTGTTGCATCTGCCAAGACTTTTCTTTTCACGACTATTGGAGCTGTCATTTTACTAATCTCTTGCGGTCGTTCCACAATCTTTATCTTTTCCTGATTGTTTCTTGTAAGTTTGCCTTTCCTAGTTGTTATAAAACCATTTTCCGATATTTCATTTCCATCATCTTTTCTGCCTCTGCTTCCATGAGTTGGTTTTCGTTCTGACACTCCATTGCTTGGAATTAAATCCGCATCACTTCCAGTTAATATACAATCAACTTCTGTGTGGAATTCTGCTTCTGAGTTCTCCTGTGAAGTGAAGGCCTTGCTAGGAGTCATGCCTTGTGAAGACTTCTCATAGTTCTTGCATGGACTTTTTTCGTTGTCCGATGGCTTAATTTTGGTTCCCTTGAAAGTCTTAGGCGATAGCTTGCATTGACAACTTTCCTTGTTCAAGATTGACATTTCGACATCTTGTGCTTGGGCGATGACTTTGGTTCTCCATGATTTAGGCATATGCTTGAGACACAAATCATTCTGACTAAGTAGGTTTTCGCTTACTCCATAGCTAGGGCGACCCTGTAATTTACAGACGTTAGGGCAATCAATGGCTTAAACAATTCATCTAACTCAATCATGTACGAATAACAACTATTATAACTAAAGAAAACAAAAACAGGAAAGGTTTAAAATGCGAGAACTGGAAAATGAGAGATAGTAAGAGAACCTCACTTACAGGCTGTTTTTTCTGCTTATTATCTCTCCAAGAGGTGATGCATTTTGCAAGCCCTTCCGACTGTAAATCAGAAACCGCTTCGCCATCAGTTCCCTTTTCATTATAACCCTCCAAGCCCTCTTCATTTTCTCTGTGGCTATTATCAACCAGAAACCCATCCTTCCCACTTTTGTTTTCTTTCCAAACAGGATCTCGAAAACCATCAGTTGTATCATAGGACGGAGACTCGTACACATAGCTTGAGAACCAGTTTCTGATGTCAGTAGGCTCTAAAATAACAGGAAGAAAAAACGGATTAATAGCTTCATTATCTTGTTTTCTTGTTAACATAAATTACCAGATCTTACATTTGCCAAGAGAATAATGCAAGCAGAGAATACGCATCAAATATTCCATGCTTACATACATTTTATCAGTAACGAAACAATTCAACAAAGGGGAAAAATATTAACTTCGGGAAGTAAGTGAGACAAAAACCTGACAGTTGCGAAGGCGGCTCTAAAGGACCTGGAGTCTAGAAGAAGAAAATTGTGTCAGATAATTAAGTGTGAAGAAATTTTCAGCCATAATACAATAATAGTTGAAAATATGTAGTTTGTGCAGACCCCAAGGCAGGTGAAATCGGAACAAGACGAGTGATGCTAGGGAAATTCATTGATCTCCATTTAAATTTAGAGGAGAAGACTTTCAGTGGTCAACTTGGTTAGGCGGATCCCTGTGTGAGGTCTTTGATGATGTTCGAGGTTTCTGTGCAGTGAGGAACTGACTGTTGTGCATCCACAGAAGGATGATGCATTGGGTTTGATATCCATAAAGATTTTTGATATAATGGTTGTGGCTATACAAAGCATGTTCTGAGAGAAGAGTTTGCGTCTAAAGGGTAAGTTTGCGCAAGACAAACCAAAAATACTTTCTTTGTGGTGTGGCTAAAAGTGAACATGGAGTAAAGGATTCATAATGCACATGTGATATAAAGGTTGATGTATCTCGAAACATATTCGAGGTTAAAAACTAATTTCTCTCCCAGGTAGGGATTGTAAGGTTTTCTTAGGCCTTTAATGTAGAGGTTTCTTGGAGTTAGTTTTGTAACTCTAGTCCTATTTATTGTACATAGGATATTATAGTGGACGCTTACAAAAAGCTTGAGTATTTGGGTACATTTGGTTCTCTATGAAGAAGGGGTGGAAAAGATACAAGACTATTTGTGTCCGCGAAAAAACTATATGTTTTTTTGTTGTAATGCTCTCCTACTTCTTTGTTTTAGTGGATTCAGGTCGTCGGTGCTCGTTCAGATGTCATCCTGAAAAGGAGTATACATCCTTGTTTTCTATAATTGATGAATGATCTTATATTTGTTGAGTATAGGGATTTACTTATTAGCTTGCTGAACACAACTGGAAGAATGAAAAGCGAAAATATACTAGGGAAACGAACAGATACAGAAATAGTACCTCTCTTACAGGCTGCCTTTCCTCCTTAGGAGCTCTCCCACTAACCTCTTCAGAATCACTTCTGTTTATACTAAAATCCTCCGAAACCTTTTCTTTTCCTCTGTTGTTTTCAACCAAAAAGCCATCCTCCTCGTGTTTACTCACTTCGCAAATGGAATTTCCAACACCATCAATTGTATCCAACGATAGCGATTCATATGCATAGCTTGAGTACCAGTGTCTGATGTCGGTGGGCTCTAACAGATCAAAAAACAGAACATTTCAATTACTTCGTTGCTATTTTTTGTTAACAGTTCAATTACTTCGTTGCTATTTTTTGTTAACAAAATTAAGCCACATTTCATTTTTATTAATCAAATGGAACCATACGATATGCTTCAAAGAATACATTGCTTATTCGGATTTTCTTAGCAGCCAAACAATTCAATTAATGTGGCGGAAGAAAAGGAAGAAATTTGGTAAGTGATACAAACCTGAAACGAACGAAGTTGATTCCAAAGAACTTGGGATCTACAACCGGAAAATTGTGTCACATTACAATCTTGAATTCCAATTCAGAACCACAAATATCTACTGAAAGTTTTGATCGTGTTCCACTTTGAAATAGAACCCATTAAACAAAAAGGGACAAGAAACAAGCGTACCTTACTTAACAAATGGCTTTCGTGCTCATATCCAGAAAAGCTGCCACATTTCACAACCCCATTTGGGGTTTCGTTCTTAGGAATAAAAGCTTCATTTTTTGTTCCATTTCTCTCGAACCCACCTGAGTTTTCTTCCATCTCAGTTTCGGGGACAACGGTATCATCGAGAAAAGAATTGGACTTCAGTGCAGGTGATTCATATTGGTAGCTGGGGAACCAGTTTTTCAGATCTGAAGGCTCTGGACAAAAAAATTGAAATTAAAAAAAAAATGAACAAAAAAAAAAAAAAATCTTTCAGTTTCAGAGATTTGCAAAAGATGAATACAAACCGGAAGCGATGGAGAGCGAGCGTGGAGAGCTCAGAATCTGTGAACCCACAAAGAAAAAAACACATTGGAAGTGAAAAGTTGTTGAGATTATAATTGTAGTGTGGAAAATAAGGTGGACCATCAAGCATGGAAACGAAGAATCGGTACCTGGGAATCCATGGATTCTTCACGGATAGAGAAATCAGAGCTTCGAAGGTTCAGCATCGAGTACTTGATCTGATTCCACGCCATTTTATTGGCTGTGTTTTTGTGTTGAGACTTTTGTTTGAGCGCTGGCGCCGCAAAAATTTGTTATTTTCGTTTGAATCTCCCGCCAATTATTATTATTATTATTATTTCCGGTTAGAAAGCATCATGTAAATTCGCTCTTTTATACATTTTTATATTATTTTTGTAGAAAGCGTAAAATTTTTGGTTAAAAATCTTTTTGATCATTGTGGCTATGGTCTAAAGTTACTTTGTTCAATTTATTTTTAATTTAACCAATTTGGTTATTGTGTTTTACACAGTTTGCAATCTTGGTCACTTTTGTGTTTTTTTTTCTTAATATTTTAAAATATTAATTCTAAAAATAACTATTAATATGTTAAAAATGTTAAAGTACTAATTTTATTATGAATGTGATTGTGTAAATCGTAATAGATTAAGTGTAGGATTTTTAGGAGAGCTTTTAGATGTTTCCTCATTGTACTTGTATCACTTGGATAGCAAGATTCTTTCTTCGTTATCACTATAAATAAATGTACAAATGGGTGAGAAATCACACTACATAATTCTCAAACTCTCTCCACTCTTTGCTGCCGATCCTCTCCATCTTTTTTCCCTCAGTAACGTAAGCCTTAACAAGCACACTCCCGTTGTTGTGCTAAAAAACTGAAAGATTTTGGAGAAGCATCTTCTACCACGTTTAAATGTTTTCATTTAAAGGTTTTCATCATGATACATGAAACCCAAAATTATTTTTGCTTTATGTATTGCCTATACTGCTCTATTGTACATATTGTTCATGCCTACATAATATTTTATTAAGTTGCTTTTGCTATTCAATATTATGTTTTATCATGTTATTCGATATTAGTAAGGTGACTTAACGTGAGTACAAGGAAAGAAATTAGAAGCAAAATAGGTTTTCTTTATAAATCCTAGTCGTTGAGCCGCGCTGAGCCGAGCCACTCCACGCCTGAAGTCATCCCAATACGACGTTGTTTTGACGTCCTAGTGTGCAGCCCAATCCTTTGGGCCTGCTACATGTTGACTCACAAGCCCAATATCTGGGCTTCCTTTTTCTTCCCCCCGTGCTGTTGTTGGGCTCCTATTGTTGCTTCTTGCACCAGATACGTGCTGGGCTGCTACCTATCTCGATCCAAGCCCCATATTGGGTTTCTTTTTGCTTCAACCCGCACCCAGCTTCTGGGCCTTCTACTTGTTTGGCCATCAGCCATCTAGCCCTGATATGGTCTAAACCACTATATTTTCTTGCTTCTACAAGAAACACCTTTTTGAGCCTACCCTATTAAATTAATAGGAAAACTAATGAAAATAGTTTGAAAACTTTGAGTTTTAATCAAAAGGACAAAAATGTGTTGTAAGTGAATAGTACTAGGAGTGACTTTTTAGAGTAAAAATATCATTTTCTTTAAAAGTGAACAATACTCTCGTTAAAACTCCCTAAATTAATTTAGTGAACCGCATTCCAGAAATTAAAAAAAATATTGTTTTCACCCGCAATCTACTTTTAATAAATGACGAATCAATATTTTATTATTCTTTGAACCGTTGATATCCTTTTGTAGTCTTGAAGCTACTTATGCTAAGTCACCAAGGCAACCCAAATTCACTATACTAGTTGTATATTGTATCTTGTCTTCTTGTGGGTACCTTTCTTTGAACTAAAAGTTCATCTAAACTGAACTTGTAGTTTTGAATTTCGGGCCTTTTGTGAGACCATGATTTTCTAGGACCTGAGTAAGGCTGATCGGTATACGAATACCCTAGAAATCCGGTCATGGACTCAACAACTTTCCCAATGAAGCTACATAGACAGAGCATCGACAAACATGAGCATCTCAATGTGTCTTATAATATTGTGTGTTTCGTTACTGCGGTGGATACTGAAACCCTAACTAGTTTTCTCATTGTTCTAATTCTTATTCCAAACTAGCTTGCTTTTAATTATTTATCTTTTTCTATTTTTCTATTTTTCTATTTTTATATTTTCAATTTCAAATCATCTTCAATCTATTCCGTTAAATCTATTTTGTACATATTTGTTAGTTTTATGAATAAAAATCTAAGTTTTTAGGATTCATAATCTAGATATCTATTAGTGCAATCCTTGTGGGAATGATCGTGTACTTGCTTTTTATACTATGTGTTTGATTTGTGCACTTGCAAGTTTAAATGAATAATTAATAGCTTAATATTAGGTTGCTAATTGCATAACAGATCAACAATAAGCTTCAATCCTTACTCTTATGGTGTAGTTACTAGTTAACAAGCTGACATGCCAATTTCGTGCAATAAATCAATAATATATTTCCTCTTAGACAAAAAAATTCCAATACTGCTTCTCAATACCTCAATCCCTAAAAAATATTTAAGAGAATTGTTTGTGAGATATTTGTATTCTAATCCGCCATTTCGACTCCAAAAAATCATGGTCCCACAATATCTCTTCTTGGATGTCCTGAAGTATAGATCCAAAACAAGAAAGTGCTCTGGATCTTGGAAGTGATACATTCTTCGGTGGTTTCAACACGATAGTTATTCTTTCGAATATTCTTTAAAGCGCAACAGTGTTTTTCCAAAACGAGGTAAGTAAAAGGCCTCTTTAATTGTTAAATTAGTAGCACTGGACAATGTTATACGACCAGTGCCATACCCCTTAATCAGGTTGGATAAGCCTGAAATGGTTGTCAAAGGTGAATTTTCAGGTATGAAGTTACTAAAATAATGGTGTTCACACAAGATGGTGTGCATGGTTGAATTATTTGCCAGACAACTAATTTCTCCACAAGACATAACTAGAAAGTAACTTAATTGAATCGGTCACAAGTATAAGGACAATTTTGAATCCCATTCATTCAATTAATTATTCGAGAAATAATATACATAAAGGAATTATCCAAAACTTTAAAACAAACACCAAACGAATAATCCAAAACAAAGAACATTGTTCAAAATTCAAGCCAAAAATTAAAGAGGGGGGTTCAGCCACTAAGGGGAAATCGGCCAATATAGGCCTATGTCTAAAAATATCTAATCTTCCATGGGAGCGAATGCCTCTTAAAAGTTAGAAATCTCCATCTTCATGATTATCCACTTGAGCAAAATTTGTCTCAATCTTCTGACTACATGAATGATAGTCAACAATGGCTTGACGAGAAGCTCGGCAAATACAGGACCAATGCTCTTTGGAACTACATCGGTAACACATATCAAGATCAGTAGAAGCTTGATCGGCTTGTGCTTTGACCTTTTGCCATGACCTTGACACTTCTTGGGTCAATTGTCACCTCGAGATGTGTTGCCATGTGCTTCAGGCACAGTGTTGAGCCAATACATCTTCATGATTCTTCATAAAAAATGGGTTTGGTTTTCACCAAGTAGTAAGACATAGATCATATCAGAAAATATTGTGAATTTACATCCCTAATATTATTGTTGCAGGACAATATTGATGGCATAGAAAGTTGAATAGGTTTTCTCCAACATATTCTTTTAGTCAAGTCATCTTTTTAGAATTTGAGGAGTGATTGGAATCGACAAACTTCATAATTGTACTCATTCAAAGACTAGAAGTCTTGGAAGCGTAAATGTTATTAGTCGTATATTCTTCAGGAAAGAAGATATCCTTTTAGTGATCGAAATGTTCTGCCACAATGATCCAGAGAGTGAGCGGATCCTCTTGAGTGAGGTATCCGATCTGTAATGCATTGTGCATATGTCTTCTAATGAAAACCATGACGGTTGATTTGTCAGCTTCGCCAACATGTTCATCCGTAGCCTTTTCAATGGTAGCTCTGAGATTTTTGGTGGTTAGGTGGATCATTACATCATGAACCCACTTCAAATAGTTCTTCCAAAGACTTTCAGAGGGGTAAAGTCAAGTTTGTTAAGCTTTGACATGTTGCTGGAAGGAGTAAGGTCATGGTCAATACTATGGGTAAAAACATTCATGGTAAAAAATAGAACATTCTTCTATAGACATGTTTTGGTTTAAATTAAATATGAAAACTTTTGGGTTTCGTGGGTGTATTACTTTTATGAAAATCTCAAGTTTCAAAGATGTTGGAACCAAATTTGCACACCACCGTATGTGGTGGAAGGTGCACAAATTCATTTATCTGTAAAAGAACAAACAACCATAAGTAGCTAGGGACCAAATGGTATGTCAATCAAAGACTCTATAACAGTCAAGTTAGTAAGTAATATTATGTGACTCAAACAGCATGCAAGAGAACAAATGTGCGATAATTGCGTTACCAAATATGAATCCTTGAAGGATGTATTTAGACTAGTCGAGATATGTACCTTTTAGGAGATGAAATCGTGTATTAACCCGTGTGAATTACAAAGGATATCTAGGAGTAGATATTGCATCTTCTTAGTAGTATGATTACTTGTGGCGCACGCCAATTCTTAGATAATAAGGACTCCAAGAATATAGGAAACCTATTAATTCCTTTATGGATTAGGTTATTGTGTCTTGCGGAACAAGCATGATCAATCTTAGAGAAGTCATTGGACTTCGCCCACTTTTCCGAAAAAAATGAGTTGTGGTGGGTTTTCTCAGATTTTGCATGTTATTTTCTTGGTGGTTTTTCCATGAGCTTGGGGCCTCGTATTTCTTTCTATACAAAGCTTCATGCTATGGAGTTAGCTCATGTGCGGGGTTGGCAAAATTTATATCTTGAAAGTGACTTTTCTAGCATGATATCTTACTTTGCTTATGGTTCTTTTTCTCCTCCTTGGCGGCTCCAGACTCTTTGGAAAAACTGTATTTTTCGATTGCAGCACATGGTATTCCATTACTCTCATACATTTCGAGAAAGGAATGCACTTGCTGATAATTAGCCAATTTAGGGCTTATCTCGTCTTCACTTGTTTGGCATGCCGCTCCTCCTATAGAGATTCTTCCTTTTCTGCTTCAAGATTTCTTGGTCGTGCCAGCCTATAAGTTTGTTTCTCCTTCTTAATGTGTGATTTTCTGTTTTTACCTAATCTTTTTGGATTTTGCTCTTTGGTTGGCACCTTGTCTTACAAGTTCTTACCTTTTAGGTTTATTTTTTATTTTTTATTATTTTTAAATTTTTTTTTATTTAAGGGATTTGGTCTTGTGTCAACCCCTCCCTTCTTGTGTTTTCCTTTTCAAGAGGGGTAAAGTCTCTGTCTCCCCTCTTTTTCTTGTATTTTATTTTTCATGAGGGGTAAGATGTTTGTCCCCTCTCCTTTTTTCTTGTATTTTATTTTTCTTGCTTTATGAGTGGTTAGGTTTATATCCCCCTGACTAGTTGTGACTTCGTTTTTTCTTATCAATAAATTTCCCTCGTACCACTGAAGTTTTCCAAAAATAGAAAAAGGGTATAAATTCAAGGGAACAATTATTTAACACTTCAAAAATCTCATTTTACACTTCTCACAAGTATATTTGTTTTTCTAATTATAGACCGTTTGAAGTGCAAAATGAGATTTTCGAAGCACCAATAGCAATTCCTAATTCAATTGAAAAAAAAAAAAATACTTAAACCATCACACATAGTTCGTGGACCCAGACCCACCCTAGGGTTGGCACCTTCTTGCCCACTCCTTTTTCCACTTCTCTCCCTTCCCTTACTGAAACAAAACCATCTATCACCTCTCCTTGCCATTTTGCTTCACAATAATTAGTCTCCAAATTCAAGACTTCAACTTTGGGTTCTTTTCACAAGAAGAGCTTAGATAATAATTACAAAAAAGAAAATTTTATTTAAGCCTATTTATTTCTCTTTTACACCCTACTTATCATTATTTTATCTTGAAATTCTGAATGTGTTCAACAATTCTTTTTCTACACCCAACAAGAAAATAAAAATTAAATAAATAATCCAACAATAGGTAACTCTAGTCACCACATCTCTCCAAACCCCAACAACCCCAATCTCTACCCCTTCCCAACTCCCCACCGCCACCTTAATTCGCTACCACCCACAACAATTTAAAAATTAGGAGAACCTTATCCCCCTAACAACCCACCATTAAAAAGACTCAAAAGAAACTCATGCAGAGATGGGGTGCCCGGAGTGGTTTGGGTTTGGAGAGATATGGTGACCAGAGTTTGTGACGACCCGTCTCAAATTATAATATATTTTATCCTCGACTGCGCTGAAATGACAATTTTGCCCTTGTGGGCCTTGTGATGTAGATGTTTGTGTATAGTCTTCAATCATTTTTTTTCCATCGACGTGAGTAGGTGGTATTCGACGTTACGAGAACGTGGATGCAAATTAGGGCCGAGTCAGGTACGTAGTGGAGATGTTGTAAAGGAATAAAGGAATTGGGTTGGGTTTAATTGCATGAATCCAAAGCATGCAACCTAATTAAGGCTTGAGGCCATTTTAATATGGCCAACCCATGGTCACACACACGCGTACACGTGCAACCTGCATCCTCTCTTTCTTTCTCGAATTTTCTTCCCCGTCCGTACAACCGAGAACATTCACTCAAACTAAACCAAAACTCTACGGATCGAACTTGGTGTTTCCAGATTCTTACTTTTCTCGAACCCTATAACACGGTGATACCTTTTGTTAAGTAGTTTGATTTCGAAAACTCGAGATTCCATAAGCTTCGGTGAGGGGTGTAATTTTCTCTGACGTGATCGCAAAGGTTTTAACTAGTTTTAGGACTTCATAAGGTGCTATTCTTGCTCCACTAGGACTTTGGAACAATTTTGGAGTAGTTTCGATGTTGGGACACTCAGGTTTATCGAGTTGCAGATTTGGCCGGACTATCGAAGAATTTTCCGACCATATACCGTTGGTTTTAGGACTCTAAACAGGTAAGAACATGTTCTACTTGTTTAGAGCTTCATTTTGGTATAAGTTTCATGAAATTGGGTTGAAAAATGAAGAAGATATTAATGTTTAAGAATTTTCCAGTTTCTGGCGACGAAATCCGACGAACCACCGGAGAAGACAGAGCATATTCCGTCAACTTTGATAGAATATTCTTAACGGCATCAGGAATATTTAACAGAATATCCTATTATTTAACGGCATATTCCCTAACCGTGTTAGGTTACCGTCAGCGTGCCAGGCACGTGCCTGCGTGTGGCCAGCACGTGGGGGTGGGTAGGACATTGAAAAATTATTCTAAAAATATGGGGATGCTCGGGGTGTTGAGTAGGCCACAATAGTATATTCAAACACCCCAATTGAGTAACGTATGATAAGTTATTTCATAGTGATGGTTATGTGCTTACAAATAACATTAAAATAGTTGTTTCACATATAGGTGAGACGTTTCCAGAGGACGAGCGCAGCCATGTGAGACTTGGGGGAACCTGGCTACATACCAATGAGTTGGCTTTTGGGTTATACACACACACACACACACACACACACACACACACACACACATATATGCCTTATGTTTCCCAGAAACTGTTTAAATGATTTTTATGTTTTAAATGCCATGTCGTATGCATTACATATTAGAATATGCTTTAATATAGTTGTGCATATTATTGCTCCACGCTGTGGACGCTCAGGTAAGCTTCAGGTGAGTATATAGCGATGGTTATGATGGTAGTGTGATTATGATGGGTTGTTTTAGTGATTTATATCCTGCACCCCAGTGTTAGTACTCTACCTGAGGGTAAGGCCTAGCCTTCACGTGATTGTTCACCTCCCGCACCATGCGCTCACCTTGAATCCAAGGCAGATGCCAGCCTGTCGTACAGACCACATTAGGTGGTTCTGACTCGTAGGTGACTTGCGATACTTCGCACAACCTTCACGTGATCGTAGCACTTGAGCGTACTTATTTACACCTAGCCTGTCGTACAGACCACATAGATGGTTCTGACTCGTGTGCAGGATTTGATTTGATTGTTGAGTTATAGATTCAGCCGTACAGGTCACGTTAGGTGACTGCGGCTGATGTGTCACTTTATATTAATTCAATCCACCTGGCTTACTTATTCATGGTTGAGATGACTGTCATGGCATACACATGGTTTGGTTATTCTCGAGTATAGTTTTCATATATGTTTACAGTATTATTTTATGGGAAACTTATATGGGTTTTACAGTGAGAGGTTATTACATTTGAAAAGATAAATGGTTTTGGAAGTTTTTTTTTTTTTTTGCCCACTTACATTTTCTGTTTTGCGCCCTTCCAGGTTATAGATAGAAGATCGTGTCGGTGGCTCACGAGGACTTCACGATAGTTCTAATAGACATTCACCAGTGTAGGGCTTCTTTTATGATCTGTGTAATTAGTAATTAAACTTTTGGACTGCATTCTGATACCTACGCTCTGTTTATGCGTGTCCTTTACTCTAAACATTTTCACTCACACTGATATGTTAGTCTAGTGTAATTAGTTGGCAAGTTTTTATTTATCCATATTTTCATATCACGTTCACTTCCGCATAGCACACACGTCACCTTCACGTGACGGCCATCATGCCTCGATTGGGGTTGGGGCGTGTCAGTTTGGTATCAGAGCCTAGGTTTGGTAACCCTGCATAATTTGTGAGTATTTTAATTATTTTGATGTCTTATGTCGGAACTATGCCGCCTCGTAGAGAGCCCAGCCCTTCGTCTGAGTCTAATTTCCCCGATATTACTCAACTTGGGGAAGCTATTGCTAATGCTAATCAGTCATCATTTTGTTCTACCCAACGAACTCTTCTGGAGACAGTATATAATTTGAAGTTGAGTAACTTTGTTGGTACTGAGGGGCCCGAGGGAGTTGAGCGTTGGCTTAATCATGTCGAGAAAACTTATCAAGTGATGCAGAGGCAGGGAAATTTCCCTGAGGATAAGTGGGTTGAGACGACTACCTGGTTTTTAGGTGTGGAGCCTGTATACTTGTGGAGGCAGGAATCTTTTCAGTTAACACCGGAGGAAGCTGTAGACTGTGAGATTTTTAAGCAGTTATTTCAGAAGAGATTTGAACCCCCAGCGTATATAGACAGTAAGAAGCAAGAATTTACACGTTTAAAGTAAGGGAAGATGTCATCTAATGAGTATTATTGGAAGTTTACTGATTTGTCTCGTTATTGTCTGGAGATTGCTGAGAATCCCGTAGGGATGCTTCGACGTTTTAAGTTGGGTACTAGAAAGAAATGGCGCTTAATGGTGACTACGACTCCCTGTTTGACATATTAGGAGTTTTATGAGATTTTATTGAGGATTGAGGATTCTGAAAATATGCCCAATGACAATGATGTAGAGGAAGAAAAAGATAATAACCAGAAGAAAAATGATAGTAAAGAGAAAGGTCAATCATCTCTGGGACCTCACAAGACGCAGAGTTTTAAGAGAGGTGGTACTAGTTCTAGTTCTTCTAGTGGGGGTTTGAGGGCCACTGCGCCGCGGAGGGGAGGCCGTTCAGGCGATTCCAGCTTTCAGGGACAAAGAGGTTCTAGTAGTTATGGTAGTTCATTTTGCCGTAAATGTAACAGTCGACATTTTGGGGAGTGCAGGTAAGGTAATATAGGATGTTTTACTTGTGGCCAGATGGGACATCGGGCTATTCAGTGCCCACAAAACCAACAGAAATCCCAACTATCTGCCTTGCCACCACCACTCCTATCCAGTAGATTCCAGGGTCTAGTGGTTATAACCAAACGGGTTATGGTGGAGCATATCATTATCAGGGAGATATAGCCCTATATTCTAAAGAACCGTATCAGTACCCACACGATTCGTATCAATAGAGCGGTTACACTTAGTATTTAAGAAGTTACGCACCATATCGTCTATATCCAGCTGGTGGATCATAGTGGAATTCTGGGGGACCATCCCAGAATGTTGAAATTGCTTCCAGTAGTGCCGAATCATCAAGGCAGCTTAACCAGCCTGGTCAGGGATGAGGTACATAGGGACGTGGAAACCATAGGGATGTGGAAACCAAGGTAACAGAGGTCGTGGAGGACGATAGTAGACACAAGGCCGTGTTCCTCATATTACTATGTAGGATGTTCAAAACAATCCCGATCTGATTATAGGTATGTTAAATATTCTTGGCTATTTTGTTAGAGTATTGAGTGATTGTGGTGCCACACATTTTGTTATTTCTCATACGTTTGTTCAGACGACACAACCACACCCTACACCTCTCGGTTACGAGTTAGAGTTTTCGATGCCTAAAGGTAAGGCATATCATGTTAGCTTGGTATATCAAGCGTGCCCTGTTTTAGTGGAAGATGTCGTGTTGCCAGCTAATCTCGTTCCATTGGATATTGTTGATTTTGATGTGATTCTGGGCATGGATTGGTTACACTACAATCGTGCTTAGTTGGATTGTTATGAAAAAGCAGTTACTTTCCATTGTCCAGGCTTGCCTGTGGTTACATTCGTGGGCGAATGAGGTGGACTAAGACACAACATTATCTCTGCCGTGAGAGCTAGAAAGTTGTTGACGAAAGGTTGTCAGGGGTATTTGGCTCACGTAGTATTGAATGAAGATACTCCTGTTCAAGTAGTTAGGCATTTCCCTAATATGTTTCCC
Source organism: Pyrus communis (assembly GCF_963583255.1). NCBI lineage: Eukaryota > Viridiplantae > Streptophyta > Magnoliopsida > Rosales > Rosaceae > Pyrus > Pyrus communis. The sequence continues at coordinate 5,220,228 of NC_084814.1, read as the reverse complement.
GAGGATTTGCCTGGATTACCACCAGACAGAGAAGTCGAGTTCAGCATTGATTTACTTTCAAGTATTGATCATATTTCCCTAACTCTGTGCCGAATGGCTCCTGCTGAATTAAGGGAATTGAAAGCCCAGTTGCAAGAATTGGTTGATAAAGGTTTTATTCAGCCTAGTATTTCACCTTAGGGAGCTCTAGTTTTATTTGTTCGAAAGAAAGACGTGACTTTAAGGCTGTGTACTCATTATCGACAGCTGAATCAGGTAACGATTAAAAACCGTTATCCGTTGCCACGTATAGATGATTTATTTGATTAACTTCGAGGTGCCTGCGTGTTTTCCAAGATTGATTTGAGGTATGGGTATTATTAATTAAAAATTAGAAGTGAAGATGTTCCTAAGACGGCTTTTAGGACTCGGTACGGTCATTACGAGTTCCTCGTGATGCCATTCGGATTAACTAATGCACCTGTAACTTTTATGGATTTGATGGATCGGGTATTCAAACCATACCTTGACAGGTTCGTCATTGTTTTTATCGATGACATCTTGGTGTATTCCAAGTCTAAGGCAGAGCACGTTCGACATCTCATTTTGATTTTGAAGAAATTGAGAGAACATCAATTGTATGCTAAGTTTAGTAAATGCCAATTTTGGTTAGATCAAGTGGCATTATTGGGGCATGTAATATCAGCCCAGGGTATTCAGGTCGACCTTCAGAAAGTAGCTGCCGTTGAAAATTGGGAGCAGCCACGAACCGTCATTGAGGTACGAAGTTTTCTAGGCTTGGCAGGTTATTATAGATGGTTTGTTAAAGATTTCTCAATTATAGCATTACCACTGACGAAGTTGACGAGGAAATATGTTAAATTTAAATGGGACGATAATTGTGGACGGAGTTTCCAGCAGCTTAAGTATTGTCTCACTCATGCACCTGATTTGGCACTTCCAGACGATGATGGTAACTTTGAGATTTATAGTGATGCTTCCTTGAATGGATTAGCCTGTGTATTGATGCAGCATGGTAGGGTGATTGCTTATGCTTTGCGATAATTGAAGCCATACGAGATGAACTACCCTATCCATGATCTCGAGCTAGCAGCCATCATTTTCGCCCTGAAGATTTGGAGACATTACTTATATGGAGAAAAGTGCAAGATTTTCATAGATCATAAAAGTCTCCAGTACTTATTCACCTAGAAAGATCTTAACCTTTGATAGCAAAGATGGATAGAATTACTCAGTGATTATGATTGCATGATTGAGTATCATCCTGGTCGTGAAAATGTAGTGGCAGACGCACTTAGTAGGAAATCCCAAGGCCAAATTAATACTTTACATGCTTTCCGTATTCCTTTTCTCACAGATTTGAGGTCTATTGGAGTGAAGTTAGGGGTGGAAGATTGAGAAGAAGCTTTACTTGCTAACTTTCAAATCAGGGTGATTTTGATTGATCGTGTACTTGAGGCTTAGGTAAATGATGGAGAAATTCAGGAATTAATTGAAGCAGTGTCACAGGGGAAAAAGAAAGATCTTAGAATTAGAGAATCTGATGGCATGCTTATGCAGGAAAAACGGATGTAAGTGCCGAATATTGCTGAATTGAAGAAAGATATCCTTGATGAAGCATATATATCAGCCTATGCGATGCATCCTGGGAGTACCAAGATGTATCACACTATTTGACCTTTTTATTATTGGTCTGGCATGAAAAGAGAAATTATTGAATATGTGAGTCGATGTACAATTTGTCAGCAAATTAAAGCAGAGAGAAATAAGCCTTTTGGGTTAATGCAGCCACTTCCTATTCCCCAATGGAAATGGGAAAATATTACCATGAATTTCGTGTACAAGCTTCCCTGTACACGAAATGGATATGATGGCATATGGGTGATATAGATCGGCTTACTAAGTCAGCATACTTCATACCAGTTCAGGAGAATTATTCCTTAAGCTGATTAGCTGAGTTGTTTATCTCAGGAATTGTTAAATACCACAGGTTCCGGTTAATATCATTTCTGATCGGGATCCTAGGTTTACTTATAAGTTTTGGCTGGCATTTCATGAGGCACTTGGTTCGAAATTGTTTTATAGTACGACATATCACCCCCAAATTGACGGACAATCCGAGAAGACCATCCAGACATTAGAGAATATGCTAAGATCTTCGTACTACAATTTGGTGATGCTTGGCATAAGCGTTTAGATTTGATAAAGTTTGCTTATAATAATAGCTATCATTCTAGCATCGGGATGTAACCTTTCAAGGTACTCTATGGAAAATCCTGTTGTACTCCTTTATGTTGGTCAGAAGTTGGTAAGGCATTAGTAGGCCTAGAGATCATTGCTGAGACTACCTAGAATATTCAGGTAATTAAAGCTAACCTGAAAGCGGCATATGATCGACAGAAGAGTCTAGCTGACAAGCACGCTACTGACAGGGCATACATAGTTGGAGATTGGGTATTTTTGAAATTATCCCCAGGGAAAAGCGTAATGCGGTTTGGTAAAAAGTGTAAGCTAAGTCCTCGCTACATCGGACCTTACCAGATCACAGAGTGAGTCGGTGAAGTTGCTTACAGACTTGAGTTACGTCCAGAACTGGCGAAAGTGCACGATGTCTTTCATATTTCTATGCTTCACCATTATGTTTCTGATTCGTCACACGTATTACCTCCTCAGCCATTAGAAATTAATCCAAATTTGACATATGACGAAGAGCCAGTAACAATTTTAGATTGGAAGGATAAGGTTCTGAGGAACAAAACTGTGCGCATGGTGAAAGTTTTGTGGAGGAACCACTAGGTGGAAGAAGCCACCTTGGAGACAAAGGATCGTATACGAGATATGTATCCATGCTTATTTTCTGGATATTAGTAGTTGTTATGTTAATGTATGAAATTTCGAGGATGAAATTTTCTTAAGGGGGTAGGTTGTGACGACCCGTCCCGAATTATAATATATTTTATCCTCGAGTGCATTGAAATGACTATTTTGCCCTTGTGGGCCTTGTGACATGGATGTATGTATATAGTCTTCAATCATTTTTTTTTTCCATCGACGTGAGTATGTGGTATTCGACGTTACCAGAACGTGGATGCAAAATTAGGGCCGAGTTAGGTACATAGTGGACATGTTGTACAAGAATAAAGGAATTGGGTTAGGTTTAATTGCATGAATCCAAAGCATGCAGCCTAATTAGGACTTGAGGCCATTTTAATATGGCTAACCCGTGGTCACACACACACGCATACGTGCAACCTACATCCTCTCTGTCTTTCTCGAATTTTCTACCCCGTTTGTACAACCAAGAGCATTCACCCTTAAACTAAACCAAAACTCTACGGATCGAACTTGGTGTTTCCAGATTCTTACTCTTCTTGAACCCTATAACACGGTGATACCTTTTGTTGAGTGGTTTGACTTCGAAAACCCGAGACTCTATAAGCTCCTACGAGGGGTGCAGTTTTCTCCGATGTGATCGCGAAGGTTTTGGCTAGTTTTGGGACTTAATAAGGTACTATTCTTGCTCTACTAGCACTTTGGAACAATTTTGGAGCAGTTTTGACGTTGGGACACTCGGGTTGATTGAGTTGTAGATTTGGCCGGATTATCGAAGAATTTTCCAACCATATACCGTTGGTTTTAGGACTCTAAACAGGTAAGAACATGTTCTACTCATTTAGAGCTTCATTTTGGTATAATTTTCATGAAATTTGATTGAAAAACGAAGAAGATATTAAGGTTTAAGAATTTTCCAATTTTCAGGGACGCAGACGGCAGCCGGCGACGGAATTCGACCAACCATCGGAGAAAACAGAGCATATTCTGTCAACTTTGACGGAATATTCTTAACAGCGTCAGGTATATTTAACGGAATATCCTATTATTTAACGGCATATTCCCTAACAGCATTAGGGTTACCGTCAACATGCCAGACACGTGACCGCGTGTGGCCAGCACGTGGGACGTTGGAAAATTATTCTAAAAACATGGGGATGCTCGGGGTGTTGAGTAGGCCACAATAGTATATTAAAACACCCCAATTGAGCAACGTATGAGAAGCTATTTCATAGTGATGGTTATGTGCTTAAAAATAACATTAAAAATGTTGTTTCACATATAGGTGAGATGTTTCCAGAGGACGAGCGCAGACAGGCGAGACTTGAGGGTTACGACCAGGCTACATACCAGTGAGTGGGCTTTTGGGTTATATATACACACACACACACATATATATGCCTTATGTTTCCCAGAAACTGTTTAAATGATTTTTACGTTTTAAATGCCATGTCGTATGCATTACATATTAGAATATACTTTAATATAGCTATGCATATTACTGCTCGACACTGTGCAGGCTCAGTAAGCTTCAGGTGAGTATATAGCGATGGTTGTGATGGTAGTGTGTATGATTATGATGAGTTGCTTTTAGTGATTTATATCCTGCACCCCGGTGTTAGTGCTCCGCCTGAGGGTAGGGCCTAGCCTTCATGTGATCGCTCACCTCCTGCACTATACACTCACCTTGGATCCAAGACAGGTGCCAGCTTGTCGTACATACCACATTAGGTGGTTCCGACTCGTAGGTGACTTGCGATACTTTGCACAGCCTTCACGTGATTGTAGCACTTGAGCGTACTTATTTACACCTAACCTGTCGTACAGGCCACATAGGTGGTTCCGACTCGTGTGCAGGATTTGATTTGATTGTTGAGTTATAGATTCAGCTGTACAGGTCACGTTAGGTGACTCCGGCTGATATGTCACTTTATATTAGTGCAATTCACTTGGCTTACTTATTCATGGTTGAGATGATTGTCATGGCATACACATGGTTTGGTTATTCTCGAGTATAGTTTTCATATATGTTTACAGTATTATTTTTTGGGAAACTTATACGGGTTTTACAGTGAGGGGTTATTACATTTGAAAAGATAAATGGTTTTGAAAGTTTTTTTTTTGCCCACTCACACTTTTTGTTTTGCGCCCCTCCAGGTTCTAGATAGAAGTTCGTGTCGGTGGCTCACGAGGACTTCACGGCGGTTCTGACAAAAATTCACCAGTGTAGGGCTTCTTTTATGATCTGTATAATTAGTAATTAAACTTCTAGACTGCATTCTGATACCTACGCTCTGGTTATGTGTGTCCTTTACTCTAAACATTTTCACTCACACTGATATGTTAGTCTAGTTAATTAGTGAGCAAGTTTTTATTCATCCGTATTTTCATATCACGTTCACTTCCGCACAGCGCACATGGCTACGTCACCCTAACGTGACGGCCAGCATGCCTCGATTGGGGTGGGGGTGTGTCAGAGTTTCCTAATGGAGGAGTTTTATTTTTATTTTTTTGTTCTTTATTTTATTTTATTTTAGGTCTAGAAACAAAATAGTTGTGCACATTCTAAATTTCAAGATAAAAAAAAAGATTAATTAGGTGTAGAAATAATATAAATTGATTTGAATAAAATTTTCCTGAAAAGAATTAACGGTTACTTTCGACTATGGCATGCTTTTTGTGAGATTCCATTAGTTACAACTCAGCAACAAAGAAGTGAACCGTTATGCGTAAGAAAGTATCTAGTTACCAATATGTGTTTAAAATTCAAGTTCTTAAGTCGTTTTAATTTGTTTAAACAATTTTATTTTTTTTATTTGTTGTGTGTCTACATGATATCCATTTGTCATCCACCTAAGCATATACGACGCAACGCTTTGTAAAAAAATGGAAACACGAGGAAGGCTATGTCATGTGAAAAAAACCTCGCGGCAATAGAATGTGTTTCATGATTTTTTTTTAATTAATTGTAGTAATGATTCTTAATTTTTTTTTTTTTCGAATTTCATTGTAGTTCCTAATTTTATTTTGAATTTATTGGTCCTTACACTTGGATTTGGCTCCTCTCTTGAGCAAGGGAGACGGATCCTCCTGACCTAAACACATGGGTCTTTGAATTTTGATCCAACGACTACAAACAGGGAGCTCATTTAAAAGTTATAATAATTGTAGTCGTTGGATCAAAATCCAACAACCTATGTATTTGTGTCAAGAGGCTTTGTCTCCTTTGCTCAGGAGAGGATCCAAATCCCTTACACTTTTCATTTTTCCAAGTCTTTAAAATGCGACATTTACTAGGCTCTAGTTGCATGCAATTTCGTAGTTTTGCCCAGTGTTTCAATATTCCCTGAAACAAGTCTCTAGTCGTTTCCACTTACCATTTCTTCCCACCACCATTAAAGGGCAATTTAGTTTTTATATTTTTTCCTTTAGAAATTTCCATCGCATATTCAGATCTGAAAGTTTGAAATCGAGATGTTTAGGATGTCCTAATTGTATGTTTTAGACAAGTTGATGACTACAGAGGAATCGGCTGACTGCAGTCCCTGCTGGTGCAGGTCTCCCCGTTCCGTCGAACTTTAGTAGTTATCATTGCTTCACATTTGAGACGCCGATAAGAAAGAGATCAGAGGATCTTGAGTAACGTCTTTTTCTGAGCTATTTTAGGTAATGCTTTCTACCTTTTACATTTTGATTTTTCATAGACCTGAGAAGATTCAAGATTGATTTACTTCATTGTTCCCCTTGTTGTCTCTTGAGTTTAGATTTTCACGATTAAAGCAAAAATCTCACAAATAAAAGTTTTGATTTTATTTTAGACATGATCTAAGATAAATGTTAGTGGTAAAATTGTTAAACAAATTTCCTTGATTTTTGTTATTATATAATATATATATATATATATATATATTTTATTTTATTTTATTTTTTATTTTTTGCTTCGGTTATATTATTATTATTTTTAATTTTATATTTTTAGAGGGAGGAAAATTGGTGTGGATGGAACCCACACTAAAGTGCATAACCACAGAATTTATTTTAATTTTATAATTTTTTTGCAACAAATTTGATTTTATAGTTTCATTATATATCTTAATATTTGTTTTCTATTTGGTCTTAAGGACTTAACAGTCAAAATCAATTTTTGGGAGGGAAAAAAGAAAATGAAATATTAGATATTTTTAGGGAGTGGTTATTAGAACAAAAGAAATTATACATACTGCACAAAAGTGGTGGTTAGCAGTAAAAAGTTTCTTAGTGCATAAGTGATGATTGTGCTATCGCTATTCTCTACTGTGATGTGATTATGGATTAGATTGACCTTCATTAACATCCGAATCTGCTTAATATTTTTCCATACCATACTCAGGAATTGGATTTAAATTTGGCAATCTATATATCATATATGTTATATGGTTGACAGGAGATTCGATATATTGGATAGTACTCTTGATCTGTATTTTGATTGCTGATCGATCATTTATCGGATATGGATCACACTGTCGAATTAATATACTGAAATGGTGGTCGGACCCGGAGTCAAGAATACAATTATAATTCCATTAATCTTACTTTTTCAGTCTAGTACGTTCCTAGTTGTGAAGCATGTACTTCTCAATCTTTAGCTAAATTTGCTCTGATAATATCTGTTTCGTTTGTAACTTGGATGGAGACGGCGGCTTCTTTTCTACTTCAAGGCTGCTTACACATTGGTGAAAATCCTTTGCCAGTTGATCATCATAAGTTTGAGTTGATAACAACAATACAGCCTTATCCCACTAAGGGCTGGTTTGGTATTGATGTGCTTTGAAAAAAAACTGATTCTGCTGTGCTGTGAGAATAAGCGGCTGTGAAATAAAGCAGCAGAGTGTTTGGTAAACTTTTTTGTAAAAGTGCTTTTGAAAAAAAAACAGTATTATAGTGTTTGGTAAACTTTTATGTAAAACAGATGTGAAGAAAAGCCGATTTTTCAAAGCTGGGTTTTGCAGCTTCTTGTTTTTGGCTTTTTTTCACCCAAAACTGTGAAAAAAAGCTGAAGCTGAATGTTAACCAAACACAAAAACAGCTCCCAGCATTTTTTGATACCAGTTTTTTTCAGAATCACCTCAGTACCAAACCAGGTCTAAGTGGGGTTGTCTGTATGAACGCCACTAGCTCGGTTTTGCAACAAGTCGTCATCTGTTAACTCTAAGTATTCCGTGTCATAATACAATTAAGCAGTCTTTTAATACTAGATAGAGAGGAAGGAGGTGGGGGGTGGGGGTGGTGTTTGTAACTGTCCAGTCCTGTATATCTTTTGACAGTTACTCAAACTATACCTGTTCAAAGCTAGCTGTTGAGTTTTATGCTTATTCAATTACATAAGTGTGAATTGTGAATAAAAATTAAGGAGAAAACGGAGTCCATTAATAGGAATGGAAACAAATAAAAATCAACCTGCAGATTATATGGTTATCTATGCATATATTTCTTTCATTGTTTCTTTCTTAAGCTTTTCTTTTCTTTCCTCCAGACCAAAATTACAAAAGGGGAATATTGCTGGTCTAAAACAATGGTGTACAAGCTGAGAGAGAGAAAAGAAAATTTGGTCTATCCGAGTTTCTGCAGCAGCTCAGAGTCGGAATATGAAACTGGAGCAGATATTTCTGATGACCCTGAGTACACAAGAAAGCCCTCAAGTGCTAGAAGATATCCAACTGATGTTGAACAAATGGCTGAAATGGCCGGGCTCACTGCATGCTCAACTGGGAATTTACAGTTGCATAGGCCAAAACAAAGTCGCCCTCGAAAGAGTAGTATGCCTAGGACAAAAGCACGAGCTCAATCTTCAAATAGAGATCGTGCTGGATCATCAAGACACAGGAGAAATAATTTTGAGGATAAGAGAACTATTTTATCATGGTTGATTGACCTACATATGATTGAGGATAATTCACCAGTCTTCTATACGGGTCAGACAGAATTGATTGGATTCATAACAAGGGGTGGTATTTTGTGCACTTGCTGCTACAAAATTGTTACGGTGTGGGATTTTGAGGTACATGCTAAAAGTGACTTGAGAAGGCCTTACGAACACATGTTGGTCAAGAGCAATGGAAAATCCCTCCAACAATGCTTGAAGGAGGCATGGCTAGAACACATTGAATCTGCACCACGATTTGGATTCAATCGTATCAAGCACCGAACAATGGCAGCAGACCAAAACGACGATTCATGTATGATATGCGCAGATGGAGGAGATTTGATGTGCTGTGAAAAATGTCCGTCGGCATGCCATCCCTCATGCATGAACATGGAGGTGAGAGACTTTTATTATATCTTTTCATCAATCTTTTACGACCAAGGTTCTACTTTACAATTTCCTTCAACTTTTTAATTGCAGAGTGTTCCCGAAGGAGCATGGTTTTGTCCCTACTGCATCTGCGAACATTGTGAAACTGATGACGGGAAGTTCCTCATATGCTCACTGTGTGAGAAGAAATGTAAGTTTATACTTCCTGACTGTCATATAATTTGTTTCTTAGCTTTTGCATTTGTGAATCTTTCAAAATGAGAGACAATTTATAGCCATTACTTAACAATAATTAACTTTTATGCTAGTTCATTGGAATTGCTCTGTGCCAAATGAAATAGATCTCAATCGCTCAAGTTCATCATTTTGTGGTGAGAGCTGTAGTGAGGTACGCACGTTAGTATATTTTAGATACCCGAAACTTTCTCACTTAATTCTTTGTTTGAGAATTATGTTTAATCTATTAATGTCTATGAACAAGTGCAACAATTGCAAAGCAAGTGCATCCTGAGATTTATTCATTTATCAAATTTTGTGTAAATGATCTTCTGTAACAGGTTTTTGATAAATTGGAGTTGATAGCTGGGATCACCAATCATTTGGACGAGGGATATTCTTGGGCTCTTCTGAAGAGAGAAGATATAAGTTTGGGAGGTCCTACTGAAAGTTTGCACAAAAAATTAGAATGCAATTCCAAGATTGCAGTAGCAGGGATTCTTATGGACCAATGCTTTGAGACCATAATCGACCGCTATACTAGAACCAATGTGGTTCAGAGTGTAATATACAGTCGGGGGTAAGCACAGAAGTTCTTAATCATCTCATTTTTTGGTTCCTTTTTTCAAGTCAATGGGTAAGAAGTATGAATATTCATTTACCATCACCTTATGACTAAATTCCAGATGTTCTATATGTTTTGCCTGTAAAATCCTTTATTTTCTCAGGTCCAATTTGAGTCGAATAAATTTCCAAGGTTTTTATACTGCTATCCTGGAGAAGGATGATGAAATCATCTCTGCAGCATCTATAAGGTACTGTTCATGCGTGTGTGACCAAGATGGATATATATACACACACACACATACGGATATATATATTAACTCATAGTTTTACATGATTTTGAACAAGAACATCATTCTTTACTTTCACATTACATTATGTTTCTACAGAATACATGGAAAGAAGATGGCAGAGATGCCCTTTGTGGCAACCCAAACGAAGTATAGGCAACAAGGAGCGCTTCGGAAGCTTCTAGTCTGTATTGAATCTGTAAGTGGTTTCACAAGTAGATAGATATACAAGTTCCTTACATCTTGACGTTGTGATTATATGTTAGTTAACCTTCCTTTCCTTGGTGATTGTCATGGACCTAGTTTTCTTAAGCAAACCTCGTACTGATTTTATTTTCAGGCCCTTTCCTCTTTAAAGGTGGAAAACCTGGTCATTCCGGCTTCTACAGAAGTAGTTGATATGTGGACTAAAAAATTTAATTTTTGCCACATAAAGAGTTCCCTGCAGAAGAAAATAGTCTCTGCAAACACATTGATGTTTCCGAAGGCTGTCAGGCTACAGAAAAGCTTGTTGGATGCTCAGGAAGCAGATACTGCAGGTCTCTCTATCTCTCATACATACACACACATCCACTACACAAACAGACATACGAAGTAATTTACTGTATAAAGTAATGAAGTTCATCCTCTAATCTGTTCTTGCTTTTCTTTTGCAGCCATGGAAGTTGATGTAGTTCAAAATGAGCACCATCAACATAGATATGAAAGGCCGCATTTCATTGACTTAAATCAGGACCCTTCAGAAGAGGATATTGATGCATCATAAACCAAACATTTAATGTAATTTAAACATGCGAACTGCATTGCATGTATAAACTTTCTGTAATTTCTGTCTTACATGAAGCTTTGTCAAGCATGCAAATAAGTTTGAAATCATTTATCGTACAAGCCCAGAAAATAAATGGGTATTTAATCCCATTTAAGTACAGAATGAGTCATTAGCACAATACCTGCATAAAATATGTTCCTTTGTGTTGGATTGACGAATTTAGTGAAGTGGGGTTACTGGTCGATTTAGCCACAGTGGCCATGGTGATTGACAGTATATGATTGCGTCTCTGATATTGAGTTGAAAACCAGAGTACAAAAAAACAAACGAACAAACAAACTATGAAATTACAAAGAAAGTCAATGCGAGGTGTTAGGACTTTGGGCGTTAGGATTGAGTTTGGTGGGATTGGGATTCGAGAATAGGAGATGTAATTGTGTTTGGGATTTGCTGCAACCTGTGGTCTGTTTTTTTTTTTTTAATTTAATTTAATTTTTTTTTTCAAGCTACAGATTGTCTTTTTATTAATTTTTTTTTTTTTTTTTATATAAAGTAACCTGATTCAAAATTACGTCGCTTTGACCATGTAATATTTTAAAATAATAATAATAAGAAGCACAACACCTTATTGAGGCATTTTATCAAGTAGTTGGAGGGCATATATGAAGAACAACTCCAACCTTCAAAAGGGAAGCACTAAAGTCATCCGTGGTAATTTACCAGAGCTCGGAGCGTCAGCTGATCCCCCTTGTCCCTTAATGGGTCTGCCTCTGTGTGAGGGGGCGTGTGAGGATGTGAAGAAATCTTACAAGGGTTTATAAGAGTTTGAGCTACTTCTTATTGCCAATTAGTTTTAAAATGAAACCTTAACTTTCTTTAATTTAATTGAAACAATTTTGACCATAAAATTTCGTATAATTGCTAGTCAATATCTCAATAGTGTAACTTATAATTGAAAGGCATAAAAAAAATAAAACTTTAACGAAAAGCTCACGGTACTGTTCATTTTAACGAAAAACTACATTTTTACACTAAAAAGTCAATCCTCGTACTATTCACTTTATCCTTTATTTTGTCCTTATCGTTAAAATCCAAAATTTTCAAACAATTTTCATTAGTTTTCCTTAAAAAAAAAAAAAAAAAAAAAAAATCTCTCAACTACCTTTTTGCATTTTTATCACCACAAAAACTTATCTGAAGGCTTCATGGTTATTAATTAAGGGAAAAGGATCCTCGCCAAATCCTCTTTCTAGGGATCCTAGGAATTTCATGATCGTGACCGTTCATCGTACATTGTACTGTCAAAAATCATTTTAAAGTTATTTTAAAATTAAATATAAATAATAATGTGCTACAGTCCTATTGGAATAGGAATGTGATTGTGTAAATCCTAGTAGATATGAGAATGTATCTTATATTCCTATTAGGAGTAAATTACCAATTAAATGTTGTAATCCTAAAGGGTAAGGAATTAACATTCCCTACTACTATAAATAAAGGCATAATGGGGTGGAATAACACACATCCACAATTACACATCACTCTCTTCTCTCTACTATTGCCGCACCTTTCTCTCTCTTTATGGCCTCCATAATTGTTTAGTAAATTATGCCTACAACATGTTATTCGCACGCTCTTGATGCTATGCTAAAGAGAGTTTATTCTTCAATCAGGGAGTATTACGTTTTAATCATTATTTTTATGATTAATTTATTATTTTATTGAATTGATCTACATGTTATTGATTCAATTTATTTTTTCTTTGTTGGACGTGATACAACGCATTGGAGATGTAATTCCGGTTTTTCGAGAAGGAACTTCTACGAATTCAAAGGTTTTTATCGTTTTCTGCCAATCAGGTACGCTTAAAATAAAGTAAGATATTTGAAACGACCATTAAGCATGAAAACGTTCCCCATGATGCATGAACCCCCTACATTTATATTTACCTTCCGATATATATATATATATATATTGTATATGTTTCATATATTTGTCAATATATATATATATATATACATATATTTGTTTCATGCATTACGCAATTATGCTATGTGGAATTTTTGAGTCAAAGAATCGAAAGAAATTAGAAGCAATTAGGGTTTTTCAAACCCTAAGATTGTCGAAATTGTTTTTTTTTGGGTATGTGACTGGACTGTTTTTTTTTAGGCTTAAATTAGACCAAGCCTGCAGCTTGGGTCCATTGGTGCACGGGCTTCAAGCCCCTTGTCAGTTCCAGAAGCCAACAAATGTGCTGGACTTCTCGCACCTCAGGCCATCGCCAGTAGCCTTTGAGCTACTGGGCCTTCCTCTAGCCCAACCTGCTTTCAATTGCAAGTTTGCAGCTTGCTTTGTACGATGGGCTGCACCGCAACCTTGCCCAAGCCCAAAAGTAGCCAAGTTTTTTTCTTCTTGCTTTGATGGGCTGTTCATCTCAGCCATGGCCTACCCTTGCAGCCAAGACCCAAAACTAAAGGCCTGCAAATTTTTATAGGTCCGTGTTTGCAGCCAACCAAAGTGTGTTGGGCTGCATCCCTTTTTCAACCCAATGCTATTTTTGGCATTTTAAATAATTTTAACCTGAATGTTATTATTATTTTTGCTTCTATGATCAACCCTGAATGGTCCCAATCTATTGAATTAATTAAAAGTGACCTACAATCCATTAATCTGATAATGAATCCAAAATTATTGACCTAAAGATCACTTTTGGACATTATCGATTCAATGTTTTATTTCTTTTCTTTGAACCGTTGACATCCTTTCGTAGTCCTGAAGCGCTCACACTTGAGTTCCCGAAGAACCTCAAATCCATTACACTTAAATCAGCATATTGCATTCTGTGTTCTTGCAGGAACCTCTCTTTTATGAACTAAACGTTCATAAACTAAATTGAACCTGTAATTTCAAATTTAGTGCCTTTGAAACCCGAAGTTTTCTTAAAAAAATACACCCATGAAAACCCGACGTTTTTCATAAAAACCATGTCTTAGAATCCGAATGTTCTAACTTTGATGCTTATGGATGATTCTTTCCCATAGCACCAATCACAATCTTGTTCCCTCCATTCAGTGAATTGTCGTACCATAACAAGTTTGATTTTCCTGATTTGGACATTTCTAATAGAAATCACTTCATGTGGGGTATAAGACGTGAATCTCCACTTGACTATCAAGAAGCTGAGAAACCATTGAAGCCAACAATGGCAAAGAAGAGCTGAATAAGCCTCCGCCATGATCTTCATTCGAAGACTTATGCCGGAAGCATTATCCATGGAAATACTTCCCAAACGAGGATTCCATGGCTCTTTGGCTTGCTCCTACGAACCATGTGATCATGCGACATATTGCCCGAAGCACACCATAATTACGTCCATGAATGAGTACAATTCTGAAGTTTATAAATCCGATCGAATTTTGATTGGATAATACTTTTCCCATCTTTCCATGTTTCTAACTAGCTCTTGAAGCAGCAGTGTAGAAAGCGAAAGCTCACCAAATTCTTGGATCTGATTACTATCACAAACGTGAGAGAAAGGTATGGACACAGTTCAGTCAAAGCCTATCGAATGGTGATGCACTGCTTCGACAAGGATACACCAAATGGCATACTCTTTCACAGTCTAATTTTGTGTTTGTTTTTACAACATATGGTAGAATTAGGGCCTACCAAGGTGTGGCATCATGCCCGAAGCATGATCCTTGGTACCTAAGACCTAAAACTTCAAGAATAAGGGATAATATTCCTAAACTTCAACCTGGTAGCATCTACTTCTGTCTTGATGAAATAGATCATTGGTTATGCACCTGCTCGTGCCCCTACCAATGTTGTTGAGGAGTACCATTCTCATAGTCAATATGTGAGATTGATTTTGCTCCACCGAACATTGATAGAAAAGCAGAATTTTGACATGGATGGCCTTGTTGGCCGAATCCCCTTAGTAAACCATTTACTTCATGAACATTTTTCCATGTTCTTGGATTCAAGTTTGGTGTATGTTTTACTTATGGATAATCTTATTGATATTGTCCTCGAATATGAGTTAATTGAATCATGGGAGACAACCCAACTGGGAATACACCACATGTGGAGCCTGGTGATTGAGCAGTTTACTTGCTTTGGCATGACCTTTTGGGACACTTAGGTCGAACAATGATGCTACAACGCATCTCCTTATCTGAAGTAAGGATATTATGCCTATAAGCACACTTTGCCAATCATGCTCATTAAGGAAATTGATTTTCTATATCATTTCTCCCAAATATATGACACGACTCTCTTTTCACAGTGGATTCAAGGGAATATATGTGGACTAATCCAACCAAAATGCGGACCATATAAATACTTATGGTTTTGGTTGATGAATCAATAAACTGGTCATATGTTTGTCCACACACATTGCTGCTAAACCTCATGGCCGATTAAGGGTTCACCACCCTACTTATCCCTTAAGGTCTGGGAGACTGGATAATGCCGGAGAGTTTATATCGATGGTTTTCGATAAAGTATTGCATGTGTTTTGGGTTTATAATTTGAACATCGAATTCCCATGTTCACCCTAAATAGCCTCGCCTAGCAATCATAAAGCGCAATTTAAATGATCGCCCGAATTTTGGTAAACGTATCAAGTTTTTGGCTTTTTCCTAGGGCTATGCAATCTTCTACACAGCTATGTTGATCCGCCTTGAGGCCCATTACCACCCAACCTATATGACTTTATAGTTGGTTACTGGGTACAAACCTAACGATTTTCGTATTTACGCATTTGGGTGTGCATTCCATATGCCAAGTTACGCCGCCGCAACGTTCCACCATGGGTCCTTAAAGAAGGATGTGTATCTTTTGTCAATCATGATTCTCCTTCACACTAGCTCTCTTAAAGCCCTTGCATGCGATCTCTTTACCGCTCATTTGCGGGTTGTCACTTTAATGAAACAGTCTTCCAGCCGTTAAGGGGGATAAGAACGTCAATGTTCCTGTAGAACGGCGCGAAGTTGCGTGGACGTTACCCACTATGTATCATCTCGATCCCCATACCGCACAAGTGTGATAAGTAAGTGCGATGAATTCTAGTTTTTAGAACGTTGCTCCAAACGCATTCCTCTGATCTAGCTAAAGTGACGAGATCATATACCATCTACAAACATGCTTGCAAGGATAAATGTACTTAATGGACGTTGAGTCAACATCCCCAGAGGGTGTGCCGCCTTTGTTGGACGGTTTAAACGCCCTTGTTGGACGGTCCGGTACACTGGCAGATAGCTAATCAATCTGTCTTGGCCTGGAGCACGACAGATCACTTGGTTCGAAGGATTCACTTCCTTAGAAGAAGAAGGCACGACACCAAATGAATCTAAACTCGATCGCCATCTCAAATCATTTCCATCTCATGAGATTAATTAGAATTTCTCCCGAAACTTTAAGTTCTTGGTCTAGTATACTAGTTTGGATGATCTAAATGGAATTGAAATGAGATTATCATCGATGATGTTTTCACTTATATGGTAGCTACCGACATAAATGAAAAACGATGATATAAAACTGTGCTCCATTGATTAAGTGACAACATAGAACTGATTGGACAACTAAAGTTACAATCCAGGTCAAATTCCTTACCAAAATGTGTATTGGACCTGTCGTTCCTACACAGCCCAAAGTAACCCTGTTGTGTTAGAAGTAGGAAAGGAAGCGTTATGAGATGAATGAAATAGTGTGATATGATGCATGCCTTATGGCGCAAGGTTTCTCTCAAAACGTCCTGTGATTGATAGCAGTATGTAAGGCCTCGAAGAATTACATGGAGTGGTTTAAATAGTTCCAAAACCACGGAACACCCTCTTAAACTTGTTTTGAGGCATTCACTTATGGATTGAAAAATCCAACGGATGTGGTATACCCGTCTACGTGATTATTTGATCAGTTAAGGATATGAATTATGCCGTTGCATGTTAAACTATGAAGTCTTATTCCAAATTGCTAGAGTTATAGTTTATTTCATTGACACGAATCTTACTAAGACTCCAGAAGAGCTTGAGAAAACAGCCTCGCACTTGAAGATGGGATTTAAGATGAAGGATCTTGGGAAACTCAGTTTATGCCTTAACCTGAAGTTGAAGCATTGTTCTGACGGTATTTTGGTCTACCAGTCGAACTACACCCCGAATGTGTTACCTTTGAGTATACCTTTGATCATCCATACGTTATATGAAAATAAGACTCTTGAAGAGGTTATGGAATCCGAAATTCCATATCTAAGTTTAACATTGCGCTTCATTGTACTTAGCTCATTGTATTTAGACAGGACATCTCCTTTGCTATTGATCTTGGTAAAGATGTAGCACCGTGCCTACACGCAACCACTGATTTGGTATTAAAGACGTACCCTAAAAGTACTATGAGGCAAATCCCAACGTATCTCGAGCGAATCCAACCCCCCTAATCCTCGGAATGATGCTTGTCTTGTTCGTTATGCTGACGCTGGTTGCTTATTAAACTTGCATAAGGCAAAATCCTCAAATGGTTATGTCTTTACCGTTAGGGATATCGCAATATCTTGGAGGTCCATGATATGACCTTAGTTGCGAAATCTTTGAATCATTCCAAGACTCACCTCACTTCACAACGCCACAAGTGAGACATGGTTAGAAGTTCTTGTTGAGCATATTCGAAGTACTTGCTGTTTTTTCATCCATCGTTGAGTCCCAACGACGATCCATGAAGATTATGCCGCATGTATTAACCTGACCAAGCCATGATACATCAACAAAGTCAACGCTAAAACATATTGCGTTCACATCTACATCAGCAAAGCATCAGGAGATTGAAGTCATGCAAGCCGATCCCAAACAACCTTGCCAACCTCTACACGATGTTACTGCCGAAGTCAACCTTCCAGAAGCTTGTCCGAGGAATTGGTATGCCAAACTATTTATATGCAATGCTTGTAGTTCTCATTTGGAAGTTATGTCAAAGTCAGGGGGAGTATCCAGAAGTATACTCACTTGATCTTAATGTACTATTTTTCCCTACGATTAGGAGCATTTTTCCCATTGGGTTTTTGCTACCTAACTAGGTTTTAACGAGGCACCTATCCTGGGCTGATCATACCCTTGAGAGCTCTTCTACTTACATCCAAGACAATAGCCACCAAGACAAATCACCGTTTGTAGGAAGTAAAAATATGCTTAGTACTATCGTGCCATCTCACCAAGCTGAGTGAAAAGGATAATATTACAACAACAATAACAACAAGGTCTTAGTTCATTAAGTGGGATCAGTGGTATGAATTTTAGAATGCCAATGAGCTCTGTTTTATTGAGTCTTCCGCTATCTCCAAAAAGCCAAAAAAAAATAAATAAATAAATAAAAGTCCTGAAAACATGATCTTATTTTAAATGGAAATCAAGTTTATAGTAATATCCTTGCTATCTTACCAAATTCAAATAAGTTATATTACTTACCATTTAAATACAATTTTATATGGAAAGCTGTTGACCCTAAAAATTACAAAACCTATATGGTGCGCAGGTCGAGTAACTAATAAGCTAACTACGTCATTCGGCTTATGCGGGGCGTGCCAACTCGTAGACCGAGCTCGACCGAGGAGTAAAATTTGTTGATGTTGCGTTGAGTGTGCTGCTGACTTCTTGATCTTGCGACTGCGGCTGAGGAAGGAACAAGTCTTGGCCTTTGGATTCTCGAGCCTGAAGACAAGGTTGCTAATTCTGAGAAGTTCACGAATTGTCGGCGCCGGATTCGGTCACAGTGATTATATTCGTGAGAGTATAAGCACGTCGAATCGACACTAGACTATGTGGACATAAGTATTCAAAGGTGATGTATGTCTTGATGGTGAATATGGTTCGGCCGTCAGAATGCCGAACTCGGAAACTTACTTGTGAGTATCCAATCATAAAATCACTTGACGTTTAATGTGCTGAATGTCGTAACTCGTAACACCTTACTTTGCCGAAAAGGCTAATAAGATGACCTCTGTCAATAAGGATTCGAAAACCCTTCTCGATCGAGACTTGGATAGGTAACCAGTCGGCCTCGATGCAGTGCTGGTTATCCAAACTGAAGGTGCCTCGCGATCGGCTGATTCTACGGCGACAGTGCTGTTTATCCAAACTGAAGATGTTCACCGGTTGCCTTCACAGTGCTGTTTATCCAAATTGAAGATGTGTAGGCGGAAAAAGAAAATGAAAAATCTCAATTTGTTTGAGAGCGTTGCGTAGGGCAATTGTGTGTTGAATTGGAGGGGGCTTGATTGTTGCATGATGTCTTGTATTTATAGCACCAAATCCTCCTCAAAATCATATTTGGATTAGGACTTTTTGTTCTGTTCCAACTCCACTTCAACCAATCCTACCCCTATTAGGACTTTGAACTCACTCTCTTTTTGAGGCCATATTCATTGTGGGTCGAGAATCCAAATTGCTCTAGGACCTTTTATTGTATTAGGACTTATTTGACCCCTTTGCTCATCTGAACTACTCATTCTTGCGATAGGACTCGACCATCCTTGCTAAATGGCCTGGAACCAGCAGGCAACCCATAGTATATTTGAAAAAGCTTTGGGCCGAACATAAACCTATACTCGGCTCAATAATATTATTTTGGGCCCAAACATTGCTCCCTCACTTCTGAGGTCCTTGGCCAAGAATCCTTAGCCGATTTTGACCTTGAAGAAGCGAACTCTACGAGATAACCATGGGATAACGAAAAGCCTCACACGTCTCATCCATCGAGCGTATTTACGAAGCATGATTGCATGATCTGAATTCTCCTGCACGTCTTGCCGCGTGTCACTCCCTTGATTAACATAGCAACCTTCAATCATGATCCTCAAAAACATGTGCTAGCCGAAACATTTCTTCCACATTAATACATTGATTCCGCCGTAGCACACAATCATGCGTCCTTGAACCACGGAAACCTCGATCTTATCCTTGGAGAGTCACAAAATATCCAAAATGATTAGGGATTTTCCCAGTCGATTTCGCCCTAAAATTTGAAAATCAAACGCTTTTGAAGATCAAACGTTTGATCTTCCTTTTGAAATGCCCATAAATACCTGAATTTCCTTTATTTGCATTTTATGCCTTCAGAAACTTTGAACCTCCTCTCACCATTCCTGCTTTTTCAAAACCAGAAAGTCTCAAGCTCACATCTCAAAAACGTTCTTCAAACCCAGACGAAACTTCAAATCTTCATCGATGGCATCCTTTATCTTAAAGCTCCCTGACGAGTGCAACAAATACAAGGATTTCATTGACCGGAGCGCCATCAAAACATTACGATTCGAGAGTGATTTAAACGCTACTCATCAAATCCTAGGACTACTTTTTAAAGACGCAGTGCCATCGTTCATCACCAACCTTCTCAAAGACCAATGCTTGACACCCTTGCTGCAAGGGTTTGATTGGTCGAAGTGGTGCTTGGCAAGGTCCCAAAGAGCTTGGCCCTGAACCACTGCGACCTGGGCAGCCTGGGTCAAACGAATGGAAAAATTCTTCGGCAAAGAATGAGAGGCTCTTGGTATTTACAACGTCATCAAACTCTCAACTATGGAGATTGCTATGTATAAAGAACTACTTATAAGGGCTTTGAGTTTCTGGTGCTCGGTCACCAACACCATGACCCTTCTTTTCGACCCTCTCAGCCCCACCATCCTTGATATCTTAGCTATCCTTGGGACTTCTCCATCTGGCCTCCTAATAGATGCTGCCCTTCCTAAATGCCCGTTGAATCTTGACCTCAAAGCATTATTCGACGACCGGGCCGTCGAGACATTCAGCCGAGAAGGTCAGGAACCTTCAAAAGAAGAAGTTTAAAAGTTGCACAAGAACTTTTTCAATTACAAGACCCTCATCCTCCATTTCGCTGGCTGCAGGGAGGCGAGTTTACAGAAAGGCAAGCACGAAGCCTTCCTATTTTACTGGTACAACAAGTTTATCTATTGTACCAAGTCGAATAAGTGCTTGGTCAAAAATATGCCTGTGGCTCAAGCCCTGGCTAGTGGTCACTCCTTGACGCTTAGTCCAGCTATCCTTGCCAATCTCTTTCGTTGTCTGGTCGAAACAACCATTAAAGATCGACCCACACCAGAATGGACCCCTCTGGGTATTTCAAATCTGGCTGCAGGTTTTTTTTTCCACATTTCGACCAGAGGTTCCCGTCTTGCCGTTTACCACAACACTCGGCCCTCAATTGGCTTCTCGGCCAGCGCCTCCTCACCGGGCTAATGAAGTCATTAAACACTTTTTCGGCCTAGACATTCTTTCTGACGACAAATTCTTAATATGTCGACGTCAAGAATACCCCACCTCAATCAGGCTTCCAAAATCAGCATGGGATGAGACTGAAGATGCTGATCTTCGTCAACACTGGGGGTCGTTCGTGTTGACACGCGATCTTCCCCTCGGTTGCGACATTCACCGAGCTAGTTGGGAGGTCTATCACCCCCACTTCGCTGCCCGGCAGCTCGGCTACCTCCAAGGTTGCCCAGTGCCTTTACTTACTTCTCGTTCTCTCTTAAGTTGATGGTGCCTCTCTGGTTCTTTAGAGAGGGAGTGTAGAGATACAGAAAAAGAGTTTCAGGAAAGGTGTAAAAAATTTCGACTCCAACAGACCGTTCCTAAATCTCTCGGTACTGACATGTTTGGGGACTGGTGGGAAGAGTATACTCGCGACTTTTTTGGTGTCTCGGCTGAAGACGTGGTCAATAAAATCTTCGGCGATCGACCCAAAAAAGCTCGTGCTGCCCAATCCAAAGAAATGACCCAAGGTATATTATCATTTCTCCCTTTATCTTTCAACTACTTGCTCAATTTTACTAACTTGATTTCGCTTTCTCAGGTGGTCGCGTATTAAAACGAGCAGACGTGGTTGCCGCGGCTGTGGTCAAGAAAAAATTGGCTCCCTCCTCTAACAAAACTAAAACCGCCGCGTAAACCCTGCTAATCAAACAACCCCGTCAGGACGCTGAGACTGGAGATGACGCTCCTTGACCTCCAAAACGCATCAAGAAATTGGCGAAAAAGAGGGAATGAGAGATTCACGTCATCTCCAGCCAGACCACGGGAGCGACTGATCCTAGTATCTCTCATCCCGTTCCAGTTGTCCAGGCCTTGACGGAACAACAGCCAACGCCATCCCACCAACCGGCAGCACCAATCCCTGGGGTTGTGGCTGGACTAACTGTTGCTCCATCTGCAGCTTCGGAGCCGGCCGTTACGCCTGTTTTGGAGTAGATGGCTATACCCGTAGAGTTAACTCCCAACAAACAACTGACGATTATTTTGGAAGAAGTATGATTCTATTATTTGTAACTCCCTTCGTCTTATCGAATTCACAAGTACTGACGACTTTGATTTCAGGATGACGAAAACGATGAAGTCCCGTTGACGTGCCGTCTTCGACCAACCAAAACCCCTATTATAGATCCCCCTCCTATGGTTGAGGTTGCCGACCTAGTTGATATTCCTGCAGCGAACCGCGGGAATAGGCCACTCGTCGGGCCTGAAGCTACGGCAGAGACACTGATTCATCCGTCGGATCAAAACCTCGGCATTCCTCCCCAAGAGGTCACTTCGACTTTTGTAAGGCTTGATCCCCTTATCTGTTTAATTTTACTACAACAAATCTGAACCTAGAAAATATTAAATGTCAGGTGCCCGATTATTCATTTCATCGACAGTTCTACGCGTCGAGGGGTGTTATCTACATTTCCTGGCCACTTCAGTGGTCGTCGAACGTGGATAACCTCCATCGGCTGTGTGAATTGAGGAGCAACCTTAAATACTGGGCTCAGCCATTGAGCTCTCTGGGTTCGAGCAATGAACCAAGGGACATGGCCGAAGTCTCATCTCAACAGGTTTAAAGCAAATTCCCTTACGCATTCCATATAATTTTCTTTTGCTTACAATTTTTATGTGTGCAGCCTTCGTGAAAGGTCGAGTTTGACGCCCTTATAGTGACTACGTCAGGAGCGATTGGCTCTTTAACGACCGTAACCAAACCTTCCGTGTCAACAACAGAACCAGATGCCCTTGTCAAGCTACAGGAACTGCTGTCCCTTTCAGCATCATAAATTCTTGAATGCCAGGGCCTCGACTTCGTAGGGGCATATCTGAACGATCTTGCATCTAATGGTCAGTTAAGCAATGAAGCCATTACTCGAGCATTTTCTACTCTGGAACGAACTCGAGAATATTTCAATATTTTCAAGAGAGCTCTTCGGGCCAAAGATGACTTGAAAACTGCGATAGTTGTTCAAGAAGCTCTGCATCCACGGGTCGACATGCTGAAAACGAAGAAAGAAGCGCTGGCCGACCTCGATCGTCAAATTGCCGAACTTCAAAATCGGAGGTCAGTAGTTGTTTCCGAGCTTGCAAGAGATTTCGAGTCGGGCGGCAAATCTTGCCTGACCGAATATGCAGCTAGTGTGCGGCAGGTCGAGTAGCTGAAGATGGATAAGAGGAATCAGCAAGCTGAGGTCACGATGGGTGAGGTGGGGTTGTTGGAATTGAAGGCTGTCCTTGAAACTCTCATTTCCTCCTCACCTTAGGGATATTTAGCTGTAAATGAATCGACCATTTGTACTTGTATACTTGTTTTTGCGAGCTTATTAATGAAATAACTTTATTCTCGCATCTCCCACGTGACCGGATAATAGTTCTTTAAAAATTTCCCATTGATTGCTAGTTTATGAACCAAACCAGTTCGGTCTTTAAGGTGGTATGCCCCCTTGCCGAAAACTTTGTGGACGATGAACGGTCCTTCCCAATTTGGCAGCCTTTTGCCGAACCTGGGGTCCTTAATCCCTATGGGCAACACAGTTTGCCAAACCAACTCTCCCTCGCCGAACGTTTTTTGTCTGACACGCTGATTATAAGATCGTTTGGCAATTTTCTTCTGTGCTGTTAATAAATTACAAGCGTCAAGCTCAATTTCTTCCAAGTCTTCTAACTCTTGTCTCATGGCTTGACTGTATTCGGCATTGAACAAACTACTTTGCTTAATCGCTCATAATGAGTTTATACTTAGCTCGACTGGTAACATAGCATCGTGTCCATAAGTTAACGCGCAAGGAGTCGTTCCGGTGGCTGATCGAGGTGAAGTTTGGTAGGCCCATAATGCTTTATTTAGCTTTAAATGCCACATCTCAGGCCTCTCTCTTACTGTTTTTCAAGAATGCCTATCAATACCTTGTTGCTTTCTTCGGCCTGCCCATTCGCTTGTGGGTAATACGGTGTAGACTGCTCAAGTCAAATATTCAGATTCGCCGTGTGTTCCTTAAACCTATCGACTGTGAAGATTGTGCCATTGTCTGTTATGATCGTTTCTGGCTTGCCAAATCTGGTCACAATAATTTGCTCTACAAAATTGCAAACTTCTTTGGTTGTTAATTCGGCGTATGATTTTGCCTCGACCCACTTAGTGAAGTAGTCGGTTGCCACTAATATCTACGCGTGTTTTTCTGCTCCAGAAGATGGTGCGATTTTGCCGATTACGTTCATTGCCCATCCTCTGAACGACCATGGTTTGGTAACTGAGTGGAGTAATTTAGCCAGGCTCTCTGTATAGGTCCGTGAATCTGACACTGTATGCATCCCCGTGCGTATTCGATGCAATCATTCAATATACTCGGCCAGAAGTAACTGTGTCGTCAGAGCAACCAACATATTTTGCGTCCGGATTGGTGAGCTCAACAAATCCCTTTGTGTACTTCGACCATTGCTTGGACAGCCTTCTGTGGGCCGAGGCACAATAATTGTAACCTATACTCACCCTTTTGATATAATTCATTCTGGTATAACACGTAATTCGTGGCGTGGACCCTCATCATCCGGTTGTGTTTATCGTTGGGGTTATCAAGATATCGTAAAATCGCCCTTCTCTAATCGTCCAGTAGTGTCTCGACAGCACATACTTCTACGGGGTCTCCTTGCTGATTGACCAAGGCTGGGTAAGATCGCAAGACTGTAGGTGTTACCCGGCCTAATTGGCCCCCCATGAGTTGTGCTCCGAAGGCGATTTGGGCGAGTTCGTTTGCGTTAGTGTTTCGAACACGCGAAATGCGCTCAAATGTAATTCTTTTAAACGACTCGGCCAAATAGGTGGCGACCATGTGATAGGGCGCCAAAGTACAACTCATGCAACGAAAAATGCTGTTTAGTTGGTTAATCACCAGTTCAGAATCACCAAGGATGAGGACACGGGTTGCTCTTAAATCGTGGAGGACGTGAAGGCCGATGATGAGAGCTTCATACTCAGCCTGATTATTCGTACAACAGAAATCTAACTTGAGAGAGAAATATCATCGGTAGTGGTCGGGGGATTGAATTGCGATACCAACACCAGCCGTGGTTGAGTTGCTAGAACCATCAAAATGCATCGTCCAGTAGTTGTCTCGTGTTCTGACTAAACCAATGTCGACTTCGCTGCCCTCAAATCCATAAGGAGAGGGGTGTTAGGCCAAAAAATTGGCTATGGCTTGTCTTTTAATGGCCTTTTGGGGTACGTATTGCAAACTGAACTCTGATAAAGCCATTGTCCATTTCCCAATTCGACCTTTTACGATAGGCCGAGTAAGCATGTAATGAATAACATCTATTTGGGCAATGACCTGTGTAACTGATGGGAGCATGTAATGTCGAAGTTTTGATGCGGCAAAAAACAAAGCTAAGCAAAGTTTCTCGACGGGTGAATAATTGATTTCCAGCGAATTCAGATTTCAGCTGAGATAAAAGATAGCTTTTTCATACCTAGCGTTGTTATCTTGTGTGAAGAGGTAACCGATGGACTCGTCGGCTGTCGAAATGTATAGTTTGAGAGGCTTACCTCGGCGAGATAGTACTAGCACTGGTGGCGTGGTAAGGGAGACCTTGATTGGCATGAAAGCCACTTGATGTTCTTTGTGCCACTCTAACTTATTGGAGTCCTTAAGTTTTAAGAGTGTAGAGAATGTTTTCATTTTTCTTGTCGAATTAGCTATGAAACGGCGGAGAAAATTTATCTTCCCAAGTAACGATTGGAGTTGCTTCTTGGTTGTCGGGGATGGGGCGCTAATAATTGAGCGGGCTTTATTTTCGTCGACCTTGATGCCATGATGGTGCACAAGAAAACCTAAGAAATTACCGGCCGATACACCGAAAGCAAGACCTTATATTGGTAAGTTAGTTGTTGACTTTCCCATGATCGTTTTCTTCTTTACGGACTGTGTCTCAATGGTTATGAACTCCGAAGCTCTAGCACAAGGTCCCACCAGGCGTACCAAAATGTTGACCCTAAAAATTACAAAACCTATGTGGCGTGCAAGCCGAGTAACTAATAAGCTAACTACGTCATTCGGTTGATGCGGGGTGTGCCAACTCGTCGGCCGAGCTCGATCGAGGAGTAAAATTTGTTGATGTTGCGTTGAGTGTGCTACTGACTTCTTGATCTTGCAACTGCGGTTAAGGAAGGAACAAGTCTCAGCCTTTGGATTCTCGAGCCTTAAGACAAGGCTGCTAATTTTGCAAAGTTCACGAATTGTTGGCGCCGAATTCGATCACAGTGATTATATTCATGAGAGTATAAGCACGTCGAATTGACACTAGACTATATGAACACAAGTACTCAAAGGTGGTGTATGTCTTAATGGTGAATATGGTTCGGCTGTCAGAATGACGAACTCGGAAACTTACTTGTGAGTATCCAATCATAAAATCTCTCGACGTTCAATATGCCGAATGTCATAACTCGTAACACCTTACTTTGTCGAGAAGGCTAATAAGATGACCTCTGTCAATAAGGATTCGAAAACCCTTCTCGACTGAGACTTAGATAGGTAACCTGTCAGCCTCAACGTAATGCTGTTTATCCAAACTGAAGGTGCCTCGCGATCGGTTGATTCTACGGCGACAGTATTGTTTATCCAAACTGAAGATGTTTGCCGGTTGCCTTCACAGTGCTGTTTATCCAAACTGAAGATGTGTTGGCGGAAAAAGAATATGAAAAATCTCAAGTTGTTTGAGAGCATTTGCGCAGGACAATTGTGTGTTGAATTGGAGGGGGCTTGATTGTTGCATGATGTCTTGTATTTATAACACCAAATCCTCCTTGAGTGTTGAATTGGAGGGGGCTTGTTTTGTTCCAACTCCACTTCGACCAATCCTACCCCTATTAGGACTTTAAACTCACCCCCTTTTTGAGGCCATATTCATTGCGGGTCGAGAATCCAAATTGCACTAAGACCCCTTATCCTGGGCTGATCATACCCTTGAGAGCTCTTCTACTTACATCCAAAAAAATTTACCAATATTGAGATATGGATATGTTATTTCCTTAAAAAAAAAAAAAAAAAAAAAAAAAAAAAAAAAAATACATACATACATACATACTATTTTATTTGTATTTATGTATCTGTGGTTCATAGAATCATAAACATACTTTATGGACTACAAACTTAATTAAAAATGCACACAAAGTACCAATCAAGGGAAAAATTGAATTGTATTTACACAAAAGTGTGAATGTTTCCAAAAAGTTGTAAAATGTAAGAATTTTTAATTATGGGTGGTGCAATATTGTATTTCACAAATGGGGGCGCGCCGGCCGCCCGGGGGGAGGGGGGTGGTCTATAATTACTAAAGTCATTTTGGGTAAACTCGGTGGGTAGTTATAGTAATTTACTTATTTATATGTTATTTTCTTAAAAAATTTATGCATTTTTGCTCACCATCATCAAATGGTGGTAATGCTCACCACCTTATTTGTCATCGTTATATAAGTTTGAATTTTGAAATTTGTGCATATCCACATATCTATATATGACTCACCAATGATTTTGTAAAAGGCCGAATTATACTTTTTTTTTTTTATAGGGGCCGAATTATACTACAGTCCTTGTAGTTTGAGCGATTTTTTACTTTAGTATTAATGTTTTTAATTTGGCAGTTTAGTCCCATAGATCGCCTGCTTTATCAATTTGGTCTTGGTCACTAATAGGGGTGCCCATTTTAGTGGGTCAACCGACCAACCCAACCAACTCAACCGAAATGGATTGGGTTGGGTTCTAAGCTTTAAAAACTAATTTTGAGTTAAAACTCTATTAATCTGTTCAATAGATGAGTTCACTTGGGTTAGAATATTATTAACTAACTGAGCCTCAAAAATTCTTGAACACTTGCATGTATACGTACCGGAAGCATGTCATGCTGCATTCTCTGTGCAAAGTTAAATTTGTTGGAACTCAAGAAAAATTATATCTATCTTTCTACAAACAATTAAATAATCACACAACATCCCCTCTACCCAGACTACGCGCCCCCACCATTGCCCCATCCATACCCATTCCTCTTCCATCCGTCTCATCTTGGCCCTCACCTCTATGCGCACTAAGCCATCCACCTTTTCCCCTCGTCGTTATGTTTCACCATCTTCATACCCACACAACCTTGAGCCTCTGAACTAAAGACTTTCAACTTTGGGTCTTTTAGCAGCAATAATCTTTAAATGATGATTAAGTAAATGAGTTATTCTAATATGATCTACTTATGATAAAATTGATAGTTATAATTGAGTTAACAAGGGCATCGAACACTAGTGTATTTGAGTTAGTCTACTAGCGTTATGCTTTAAGAAAGATCTCTTTTCTCATGCATGTGCTGAGAAAAATCTCTTTTATAGTTTTGATTACAAGAGAAAAATCTCTTTTCTCATGCATGTCACTAGTAGAAAAAAGAGTTTGCGCGACGAAGAATAATTTCGTCGCTTAATACGTACTTGCGCGACAAAAAATACTCTTCGTCACGCAAAATAGAAAAGATAGGATAAAAAAAAATTGCGCGACAGAGTTTCGTCGCGCAAGAACACTTAGCGCAACGAATAAATGTTGGCGTCGCGTAAAGCCATCAAGAAAACGCAGATTAATTTTGCTTGGTGCGAAAAACTTGTGAGATGAAAAGGGGCATTTTGTAACATCCCGTCCCGAAACTA
Source organism: Pyrus communis (assembly GCF_963583255.1). Taxonomy (NCBI): domain Eukaryota; kingdom Viridiplantae; phylum Streptophyta; class Magnoliopsida; order Rosales; family Rosaceae; genus Pyrus; species Pyrus communis. The sequence continues at coordinate 5,191,280 of NC_084814.1, read as the reverse complement.
ACGAACCGTACGTGTGAATTTACAATTTTACCCCCTAGTTGTTATTTTACGTGTAGTTTTGTGTTGTGTGGTGTTGTAGGACCACACACACACACACACACTCATACACCTCGTCTCACTCCCCCGGGATTCCCTCATTTCCTGTCTCTTCCCTGTCTCTTCTCTCTCTCTCTCTCTCACTCTCCCCGAGTTCTTCTTCTTCTTCCTTCTGCAAACATACGGACATACACACAAACATACTCAAACCTTCACCAATCAAGGAACCAAGACCACCCTCGTGCTCGTGAGGCTGAGAGGAGTCCAGTGGTACCATTTTCAGGTAAGAATTCTAATGTTTTCACGTCGTTTCGACGAGGTCCGATTATTGCACTGTTCATGCAAACCTAAACTAGTGTGTTTTTGGAATTTCTAAGCTTGTAGATGTGTTTGTGAGGTCCCAAGGAGCCTCGGAGTGGTTCGTTGGGTGAATTTGGACGTCACGATCGTTGGATGTAAAGTTGGCCGAACTTTGACCGTTGTTGCAGGTATGATCTAGTGAGTTTTAGCTTGTAAAAGTAGTCCAACGTGATTCTACTAGTCCTAAGCTTCATTTTGGTATAAAGATCGTGAAAAATGGTTGAAAAACGAAGGAGAAAACTTAGTTTGAAAATTACCCAGTTTTCCGGCGCCGTCATCGGCGCCGGCGTCTCGCCGGAGAAGAAAGGGGAATATTCCGTTAAGTCTAACGGAATATTCCTAACGGCAGTGACGGAATCTGGTTAGATTTAACAGAATATTCCGTTAGTTGACGGAATATTCCTGACGGCGTCTGTTGACACCGTCAGTGTGCAGTGCACGTGGCCGCGCGTGGGGGGCGCATAGGTCCGTGCCTGTTCAGGCGCGTGGGGGCGCGTGCGTGGTCCAAAATTTTTTCTAAAAATATGGGTGTGATCCTGAGGTTGTGTAGATCACGTTGGTATATTCAATTGTCCAATTTGAGCAATGTATGAGAAGTTATTACGAGAAGTTGCTTAGGTGCTTTTAAATTAATGTTTTCGTAACTTTGTCGCGTTTAGGTGATTCGTTTTCCGAGGACGAGCGTTCACACTCAAGGCAGGGGGGTTACGACCCTTCTAATTACCAGTGAGTGGGCTTTTGTTTTCCGTATATACCTATATACATATTAATTCCCAGAAATTAAATAGAAAAGGTTATTTGTTTTATGCCATGCATCATATAAATGTTGTTTACGCATCATTGCATGTATTAGTAGTGGCATACATATATATATATATGTGTATTTGGTGCTGTGGACGCACAGGTAAGTGCCAGGTAAGCGGTATTCATGTGGTTATGCATTCCTGTTTATTATGCAATGGTAGTTTGAGATGTTTAGAGAGCTCATAATCTGCACCCCCGGTGTTAGTGCTCCCGCCCGAGGCCAGGGCACAGCCTTCACGTGTATGTTCACCAGCACCGCATGCTCGCCTTGGATCCAAATAGGTGCAAGCCTGTCGTACAGACCACAATAGGTGGTTCCGACTTGTAGGTGACCCGCGATTTATCGCACAGCTTCACGTGATCGTAGCACTAGAGCATACATATATATATTACACCCAGCCTGTCGTACAGACCACGTTAGGTGGTTCCGACTTGTGTGCAGATTCAGTTATTGAGTTGAGAGTGGAGCTCTAGATTCAGCCGTACAGGTCACGTTAGGTGACTCCCGGCTGCCAGATTATATATTATTGATGTGAATTACGCTTGAGCATTTATATTTGATTATGAGATTCTGTTGTGGCATATTCTCGAGCATGAATGGCATATTGTGAGCATGAATGGCATATTTTGGAGCATGATTGACATATCTATACATACGTATATATGTTCATTTTCTGGGAAGTATACAGGTTTTACGGCGAGGGGTTAGAATGTGTTTTGCTAAAGAGTTTTCAAAGAACTTTGTTTTTGCCCACTCACGCTTTTGTTTTTGCGCCCCTCCAGGTTCTAGTGGTCTAGCAAGTTCGGTGGTTTATCCCAGAGGGCGTCCCGGCATTTCTGACAGACATTCACCATTGTAGGGTCACCTTCGGGTGTAATTATGTCGTATCTTTTCCTTTTGGACTGTTGTAGACTTGCTCTGAATTGTGTCTCACAAACACTAGTACTTTGTATGCTAGCTAGTTTTTAATTATTAGTACTTTTATATTACCTTCTTAATAGCTTCCGCACGCGCACATGGCTACGTCACCTTCGTGTGATGGCCAGCACGCCCTGATCTCGGTCGGGGTGTGTCACATTTGCACGACCAATAATTCATCGGGCAAGTTCCTGTCAGTTTTGACCATTTACTGCACGTGAATCCGAGGAATTAATACCACATTTAATACAGGTGTTTGTGCAACAAAGGCTTCATCGTGCAAAGGTCCTAACTTACCTATAAATATGGGCTTTGCTGTCCTGATTCTTCACAATTCTTTTATCCTTATTCTTCAAAATTTTGTTCGTACTAGGATGGTGGATAAGAATAAGGATGATAGTGTACGCAATGCCAACCTTCATGATTTAAGGGATCATTTTGAGTTTGCGCATACGATTGTTGTAGCCATCATGAATAATTATCCCACTGCTGAGTGGCGTTCTTGGGAAGATGTGCCCAGGAATGTGAAGAAGGGTGTGATGGATGAAGTATTAGTAAGTATATTATTGTTGATGGATTAATAATTAAGTTTGTGAAATTTTTAGTTATATGTTGGAATTAATTATTTGCATATATGTGTAACAGTGTAAGTATACTCTTGATGATGATATGAACGAATAGTTGATGAAGTTGATGGATAATGTGTTGGAGGGAGGTTACAATCGATGGCGTTATGAAGTCTTGTGGAATGGACCAGGATCATCCAAATAGTAGTTTTAAATTTATGTTTCGTATGACTATTTAAATTTACTGTGTTTTTTTTAAGTTATGTATTCGAACTTAATTATGTTTCAATTATGTATTTGGACTTAATTAGGTTTCAATTCCTGTTGCGTTTTTTTTATTGAAACCTAATGTAAGCACCCTATCCTTAGTTTATATGTGTTTACAATCTTCAATGAATATCGTACTTATGCTGAAAATAATTGTATGGATTAAGTCATTAATTATATATAGAATACATATTTAAGGTATTAATTATTTATAGAATAATATTTCAGGTATTAATTATTTATAGAATAAATATTTAAAGTATTAATTGTTTTTAGAATAAATATTTATTCTAAAAATAATTAATATTTTATTCATCGCGCAATATATTGAGTGACGCCAACTTTGTCGCGTAAGGCATATTTGCGCGGCAAATCCATGTTTTTGTCGCGCAAAGCACGATCAATCTGCGTTCAAACCTTCCAATTAATTGCGCATTGATGACGCATTTTGAGCGACGAACTTGAAATTTGCGCAACGAATATGTTCGTCGCTCAAAGGTGTCCTAGTGCAATATAAACACAGTTTTAGAGCCCTAGTTTTGAAAAATATTTTGTTTAAAAAAGAATGGCCGATTTTGGAGAAGGTTTTGGCAAAAAAAAAAACTTGTAGTGCGAATAGAGAGGTATCGATGAAAGCAAGTGCCGTGCTTTGAAGGAAAAAATTTGGCTGAGGCATATGCTGAATTTATGTATGAAATTGCGAATTTGGTGTGGAGGGATTGTTCTGCTGAGTTTGAGTCTTGGAAAAAGGTCCCTGAGGAGTTGAAGAAGTCCATGCTGGGAGAGTTATCGGTAAGTTTGTGGTAAATAATGAACAATTATTTTTGTTAAAACATAATATTTTTTAAATTACTAATTTATTGTTACTGGCATTAATGTAGGTTCATTGGGATGTTGATGAAACTGATGAGAAGCAACATATTTATGTGGATGGGCTTTGCAAGCTGAGTTTTCGGCAGTGGAAGTTCGATGTGTTGTGGGCGGAGGATTGAAGTTGATAAAAAAAAAAAAAAGATTTTGTGGACCTCATATTTAATTTAATGAATAAATATACGTTATGTGGATGAGTATTAATATTTGCATTAATTATAATTTTTATTTGGGATAGTAAATTAGTTTTTTTAATTAATTTAATGTTTAATTAGGTTTGAGTTTTTGATTTATAATAAAATAAAATTTTACAATACATACAAATAAAAAACAAAAATAGAAAAGATTAAAAAATATGCATTGCGTGACGATACATTCCTTCGTCGTTCAATGTGTTGAAAAGAATAAATTGTAAAGTAAAGGACATAAAATAAAAAAATGGTAAACTTGCGCGACGAATGCTTTTTTTTCGTTGGGTGTTTGCGCGACAAAGACCTTTTTCGTCACGCAAAATAATTCGTCCAAAAGTGAACTTTTTAATCTGGATTCAGCCATGTGCAGAGGCAAATTGCAAAAAAAATTGCAGATTGTGCCTCTACACTCATCCCTTCGATTTTGCTCACTCCGGCATCCGTCATTTCCATTTTCTCTCATTTTCATCATCTAATACTTCCCTTAGTCATATAAACTTGTACATATCAATTAAACTACTGAAATAAGATCTTCCAACTCCAACAATTCAATGACTTTACATGTCAAGCCAATAAGAATTCTCTAATAGTCTTATTTTGACCACATAAAATTCATATACCTAACTAATATTAAGAACCTCATCAATTTGTTCCTCTTATTTCCTCTAGTTTAGTAGTAAGTCTTAACTCCACTTTTCGTTCAACTCATTTCTTTTTCTTCTATTTGAATTCTAACCACAAGACAACTTCAACACAATTCTCATTCTAGTAACTATATCCCCAGTCAAGTAGTAGTCCACGTCCAAATTTAAATAGGCCAATCTCCTATTCAATCCTATGAAATTCCAAGTCACTAAATTATGGCATTCCCACCTTCCCTTTCTCTATTGTCTTTCACTCTTTCTTTATACATCTATCACCAAGAGTGTATACTTGTGGTTTTCATTCTCTTTTAAAATCATCAGATCCTCAATTATTTTTCTTCTTAAAATTAACAGAAGCTTATCCTCTGAAAATTACTCTCTTTCTGTACGGACGATATTATAATATAGTTGCATCTCTTTTCGATTTTAATTTGATTCCCAAAACTCGCCATATCTTCATCAAACTAGCTGCCAAACAGCCAAAGTTCATCCCTCCTCTTAGAGTATCTTTCATCATCTCTACTATTTATTCAAGCCTAATTATCATTATACAAAGTCTCAACAACATATTTATACATTTCGTTTGAATTCTTCAACACTGAAACATGTAGAATACCTTCTTCATCAATATAGGTACTCTCAAATTCTTCTGACCGGTACATAAATACCCAAATCCTCATATTGAAGCACTAATTCTCTTTCATAATTATGAGTTTGTATATAACAATAATTTTGTAAGTGATTCTCTAAAATCGTGAACCAACACTGAATTCAAGCCTAACTCCTAGAGCTCGTATTAGCTATATAATAATTCATAACTCAACTGCAAAATTACAAATCCAAAGTTATCATAATTCTTTGTATCATCTTAGGAATAAATCTGGCAATTTGTTCAGTGATACTCACTGAATATATAATCATATGTATGCTAATTCTCCAATGAAAACACTTTAGTTTCTTACAACTCCCACTAAATCATGTCATGACTACTAACTCCACATCTATCCAACTTAGTAGTCCATAGACCTGTTCAAACTTGAATTTCCTTTGTAATTACTTGCCCTTACATCACACGAGTAACAAAATCCAAGTGTTTGTAACATCTTCATCTCTAAAATAACCATTCCAACATCGCACGAAACTAACTTATTATAAAATCTTTTTGCATAAAATCCTTCTTACTTGTCCATTAGTCAAAATCAAGATAGCATGATAAATTACAAAACTCAATGTAGCACCAAATTCTCGTCTCATTCAATTCTTAACTCTAAGATTGTTTCTAATCCCTCAACTAATTGACAAATTTTCTCGAGAAATTCCTTTTGTAGAATTTACTTGAATACTTCTTATTTCCTTCACCAATAAAAGTCAAATGAGTTGAATACGCACTGACTTATCCAATTTTTTCATTACAGTAACCTAACTTATAGAAAATGATGATAAAAGTCCTATCTCTCTCTAAATGGAAAAAAACATTACAACCACGTGCTCAGTTTATTTCTTACTTCTTCCATGGTAAGGATGACCACAATTTTCTTACTCAAATCCACATTCCAAGTTCTCTTGTCCTTTAGTTACTCATGAACCCATTTCACCTGAAGAAAAAAATCATCTTAAATTTATATGCATGCATTGCTTAACTTCCATCATTTCTACTGCTAGATCAAACGAACTTAACTTCATTTCACAAAAGGTTTACATATAAATTCAATTGCCAAGGTCACGTGCAAAAACTAACTTCACATTCAAGCCTATTTCATACACTCTACAAGTCACTGGAGGCCAACCAAAACCTTTGCTTCCAAAAATCTATCTCATAGACACTTCTAAATTCAAACCTATATGGCTCATGTTAATCTTCACCCACAGTTCTTATGCAAGGGTGTTTAATACATATGCTCTGATACTATTCTGTCACGCCCCGAACCTGGAGTCGGTAATAAAAACTCAAACATGAATCCAAAACATGAGATAAAAGCTCAATAAATAAAAGGAAATTGAAACGGGTTGGAAAATAAATTGCTCTTATAAAAATAATTCATGATTCTTAAACAAATCAAGAATTCTATACAACCTACAGTAACCTGAATCCGAAACATGAGTTAAAAGCTCAATAAATAAAAGGAAATTGAAACGGGTTGGAAAATAAATTCCTCTTATAAAAATAATTCATGATCTTAAACAAATCAAAAATTCTATACAACCTACAGTAAATAGATGAATAAACTTTCTCTACTCCAATCTAATTCGATCTCAACCTGCTTACCTTCTTCAATGTCGAGTTCATAAACCTGCATAACAATAGAGGGATGAGCTTCAATAGCTCAATAGGGACATAACCTTATCACAGTAAATTGACAATATTAAATTAAGTGTCATGAAATCATATAGCCAAATATAAAATCATAAATGATAAAAATGCATGTATGCAATCCAACCTCTTTAGCTACACCCATTAATTTATATAATAAAATACGCAGACCTGCACGTCCCATACCATGCATTTTACCACTGCAGTGGTGGTTCGAATATTCTATTATACAAACTAACCCCCATAAGACATCCCAAGTTCATAAACCCCTTTTGTTAGTCATCTTATCTAATTCATTGATCTCTACCCCAAATCACCCACATCGACAATTATCCCACCGATATCCTATTCTAATGTACACACCGAACTCGCCTGGAACTGGTTTCACAATGAATAGATTCAACTATACAAAAGATCCTTTCCAACTACCCTCATTTCCCGAATTCCAATCTCAACACTAAAGTTCCAACCACATCTCACAACATGAGTGATGCAAATAATATCATTTCATTTTTCACATGTATCACAATATATTCTCAACGAATAGCATTCCAGCAATAATTCCATAACCAATAACAAGTAAACACTTGACTAAAGCAGTTAGCCAATTAATATCCAACCACATTAATTAACCAAAAAGATCAAGAATATTATAACACATCACGAAATTTAATAAAATAAATTTCCGTAAAGGTTTGCCATATTTCCCCTCTTGGATTCCAAAGCTAGTCATACTACAACTTACCTCCTTGTCGGTCATACCTTGTGAAATTCGATGTTCTCTTCTTATTTTCCACATTCATTTCTCCATACATAACATGCTATTGGTTAACACCACAAGCCATCTCTCAGTTTGCAGCTTCTTATTCCTTTCTCTTATACATATATAAACTTCTTGCTACTTCTACTCTATTTTCTCCGATCTCTATCAAATACCCATGGCAACTTTCTCTGTTTGTGTAGCTCTCTCTCTCTCTCGGTTTCTTCTGTAGCTCCTCCTATCTCTCTCTCTCTCTCTCTCTCTCTATTTCTTCTTTCTTGTCTCCTTCCCGTTTTAGTACTGAAGTTCTCTGTCTATGTATACATAGCTTCAGTTGGTTGGGTTGTAGGATAATGACGAACAAGTTGCCGACTAACTAAGAATATTTAATAAATAATTTATATGTTGTCTCATTGTATGCTAGCTCTTGCTAGATTGGAGGGTTCTCCAAGTAGCTGTGCAATTACTTCATTCATCCTTTCAAACATTGTCACCACGTGGATACTAATACAATATTATACTACATAAATATACAAAGAACTCAACAAAAACATCTATATCTAAAAATCATCTTCTTTCAAATAACACACACATAAATATACGTAATGTACTAAAGGGAAATTCTTAAAAACTCTTTAAATACAATATATATATATATATATATATATATATATATATCTAAAATACAGGATCTCACACATCTTCTTCCTCACGACTCTACAACATAACTTTTCCAGATTCGAAATTTTTCCTGGTTCTGGCGTCTTCAAATACGGCCGACTAGACTTCGCCCAGCCCCGTCCAGCCCCGCACAGACTTGCATAGTTCCACCTATACCCGTCTAATCCCACCCAACGTCCGTCTAATACTTTATTCGATTTTGCAACCTATTACGAGTTAATCACGGCGGTTGGTCTCCACCCAACGCCTAGACCAATTTTTAGAACACTGGCTTCTTGTACCATATTTCCCTTCATCTAATCAATTTCTTAGTGAATCTTATGGCTTTGGATTTGTTGGAACTTCAAGTAATTAGAATGGATCAAGTTCACAGTCTCATATGGGAACTCAGTTTGGGTCCAGGCCTCCAAATGGAAATCAATATAGGGGAAATAACTTCATAAACAACAATAACTTTAGGGGGAGAGGCTACAACTTTGGTAGCTCATCCAACTACTACTCAAGAGGTTCAAGATAAAATAGGAATAACACTTGGTCTGGTAATACTAATACCCAAACTATTGCAGTAATTGAATGTCAAATTTGCAACAAAATGGGACATACTGTAACTAATTGTTACGCAAGAACAACACTTCTTCAACTACTAGTTTTATTGTTGAATGCCAGAATTGTGGAAAAAGGGGGCACTCAACTCTTGATTGTTATCAAAGAAGTAACTACTCTTTTCAATGTCAGCCTCCACCTTCATCATTGATTGCTATGAATGCTCAACAAACTACACAAGTCATTCCTCAAGACTCTTGGATTGTTGATTTTGCTGCATCCCATCATATGATTGCTGACATCAGTTCTTTGTCTCAAGTAACACCATTTGAGGGCTCTGAGAAGATAACAATAGGAAATGGTACAGGTTTACCAATACAAAATATTGGTTACACTACATTACAAACCAACACTTATTCTCTTGTTTTGAATAAAGTTTTACATGTCCCACATATTGCTAGTAGTTTATTATCTGTGAAGCAACTTTGTGCTGACAATAAAATTTGGTTTATATGTGATGAGTCTGAATTTTTTGTGCAGGACAAGAAGACAAGGGAAATAGTGTATTAAGGAAAGAGTAAGCTGAAAAATTGTTTCAGATTCCAGTGATCAAGCATACAAAAGGGTTGAAGTGTACTACAAGTAATCCAGCATCTTATGTAGGCAAAGTAATAAAGTCGGATTTCTAGCACTAGAGGTTAGGGCACCCTTCTCCTGAAATTTTGTCATCAATGTTACAACAATCTAGTGTGACACCTTGTATAGAAAACAAAGATAGTGCTTGTATTTCATGTATCCAAGGAAAGATGTCTGGAGTCCCATTTCTATCTAGATTAGCTAAATGTACATCTCCATTTGAAAAAGTACACATTAATATTTGGGGTCCTGCTCCTTTGAGATCATTAGAGGGATATAGATACTATGTAACATTGATTGATGAATATACCAGATATGTGTAGATTTTTTCCATGAGCAATAAATCAAATGTATTTGTAGTTTTTGTGAGATTCTATAATTTTGTTCTTACACAGTTTGGGATACATATTAAGTCTTTGCAAACAGATGGAGGAGGGAAGTATATTAGTAAAAGCTTTACTTTTTTCTTGCAAGAAAAGGTGTTATTCAGTTAATCTCATGCCCCTACACTACACAACAGAATGGATTGGTAGAGAAAAAACACAGACACGTAGTTGAAACTGCAATCACCTTGCTTAATGTTGCTAGTTTGTCATCTGAATTTTAGTATTTTTCTTGTGCATATTCAGTGTTCTTGATCAATAAGATGCCTTGCAAAACACTTTCAATGAGTTATCCTTATCTGTTGATGTATAAAAAAAGCTCTGGAATTGCAATCTTTGAAGATTTTTGGTTCTGCAGTCTTTTCTTGGTTTAGACCCTATAATGCAAATACGCTACAACCTATGTCTGATGTGTATTTTTCTGGGATAGTCAATGGCGTATAAAGGTGTTATCTACTTCAACATACACATTAGGAAATGTATTATTTCTAGACATGTGGTATTTGATGAATCTAGCTTCCCTGGTAAACTGTGTAAATCACAATTTGTGACGGTATCAAGTAGTTAAGAACCTTAGCATTCCCCACAAATTCTTGCTACAATTCCAATTTCACAAGGCCAATTGAACACAAAACATGTAGATCACCCAGTTCCTTTATCTAACTCTATAATACCTTCATCTGCACCATTAGAAATTTTTGGTTCAAATAAATCTGGCTCACATCTATCTGGGGTAAATGATCAACATCAATATTGCCTTTAGGGTTTTGACAATTCATCAACATCAAGCTCTCAGGTTCATGACAGATCATCAACATTTGGTTCTCAAACTTAAGACTCCACATCATCTTTTGGCTATACTCTTTCCACTCCAAATAATATAACTCCCTTGCTCTATATCCTAGATCTTGCACAGTTACAAGTAGTTTTTCCATTCTCTACTTCTCCTTGTAATACTAGTTCAGTTCATTCTGGGTTGAGAAATCATGGTATGCAAACTAGACTACAAACAAGTGCAATTACAAGGAAAAATTATGCTAGCTTTGTGGTATTACTACCTGAGCTATCATCATTGCAACTGTGGATACATTTTCTGATAATCAAGTATTGGATCAATCTTATGCTGTTTTTTCTTCTTGGCTGATATAACTGATGTAGAAAAGCCTAAAACCTTCAAATGTGATTCCAATAAAGTTGAATGACAAATAGCTATGCAGGAGGAATTCAATGCTTTAAAAGCACAAGGCACATGACTTTTGGTACCACCTCCATCTAATAGAACTGTCATTGGGAGTAAGTGGGTTTATAAGGTTAAAAAGAACCTATATGGTTCTAAATCAAGATTTAAAGCTCGATTGGTTGCACATGGGTGTATTCAGGAACAAGGTCTTGATTATTCTGACACATTTAGTCTAGTGGTCAAACATACCACAGTTCGACTTATACTTGCATTGGCAGCATAGTTTAGTTGGTCTTTAAGACAACATGACATTAAGAATGCATTTTTACAAGGGGACCTTAAGGAAAAAGTTTATATGAAGAAGCCTCAAGGATTTGTGGATCCTGAACAACCAACTCATGTTTGCAGGTTGGTAAAGTCACTTTATGGGTTGAAACAAGCCCCAAGGGCATGGAATTCAAAGTTCACTAGTTATCTTCCAACTCTTGGTTTTCAAGCATCACTTTCAGACACAAGCTTGTTTGTTAAAAATGATAATGGTGATATTATTCTACTTTTGCTCTATGTTGATGATATAATTCTCACTGGGTCAAGTCCAACTAAAATTCAGGAAGTGATTAATAACCTAGTAGATGTGTTTGATCTTAGGGACATGGGACAACTCACTTATTTTCTTGGTTTACATGTTCAAAACAATGTTGACGGATCTTTGTTCATACATCAGTCAAAGTATGCTAAAGACTTATTAAGGAAAGCTAGTATGGAAACCTGCAAGCCAACATCAACTCCATCCAAACCTCACACTCAGATACTTGTAGATGAAGGAAGTCTATTATCTGATCTAAGTTACTATAGGAGTATTGTGGGAGCTCTCCAATACCTTACTTTTACAAGACTAGATCTTGGCCACTTTGTCAATATGGTGTGTCAATATATGACTCAACCCACAAAATGCTCACTTTCACTTAGTGAAAAGAATACTTAGGTATGTACAAAGGATCATCAACTAGGGGTTACACTATACAAAGAGCCCAGAATTTCAAGTTACTGCCTATTCAGACTCTGATTAGGTAACAAATATCAACATTGGAAGGTCTATTTTAGGTTTTGTAGTATATCTAGGATCCAATCAAATCTCATGGCAATCAAAGAAGCAACCAACTGTCCCGAGAAGTTCAACAAAAGTTGAATACAAAGCATTAGCTCATTGTGAAGCTAATGTGTTTTGGATCCGATATATGTTCAAAGACATTCATAAGTTCTTATCAAAACCACCTTCAATTCATTGTGACAATCTATCAGCTTTGGCATTAAGTTCCAATCTTGTGTTCCATTCCAAGATTAAACATCTTGACACGGATTACCACTTCGTTCAAGAAAAAGTATAAAAGGAAGATATAAGTGTGCATTACATTCCAACAGAAGGTCAAGTCGCAGATGTCTTTACCAAAGGTCTACAAAGTCAAGTGTTTCTCAAGCATTGCAGACACCTTGGTTTAGGACCTCCAATACCATTGCAGCAAACTAAGCTCGGTAGTACCACGCTTAGTTTAAGGGGGGAGTAATAACTATAGTGCACATGTAGCGATCAATTGACATATGGTAATTGGTTGTTGTAAGGTATTTGTATGGATCTAATTCTACAACCCGCACTGGATTATAGAACTCTAGCGAATTGCTTTGTGTGTTTACTCTCTGGAAATTTTGTACGGAAGATAAGGAGGAAGAAAAGATGATTCTTGCTTGGATACTGTGATTGCAAATATATAGGCTGTTTCACACCCTTTCAAATACCTATTCAATGCATTTGAAAGTACACAACTCTTTCTAATAGTTGTGTCTTTTAATCAAAACGTACAACTCTTTCTAATAGATGTGTCTTTTAATCAAAACGTACAACTCTTTCTAATAGAAACGTCTTTTAGTTAATAAATTAATTAAAAAACTTAATCCAAAAAATAAAATTAATGAATCTGATTAATTAATATTAATTGTATTTAGGCTATATTATATTCAAGCTTAATCCACATAACCATAAGGCCCAAGCCTTCAATCTATTTCCAAATGATCCAAGTTCTAATTACTAAAAAGAAGGAACAAACCTATATAAAGGCTAGTAAAAAAATATTGTTGACCAATATAAGACAAGAGGGTCTCAAACTCCTAGAGAAAAGACTAGGGAATGGGATACTGTCCTTTATAGGAAACAGTCTCAGGTGGGAAAATAACAAGGGCTGGTAGTTATTGCCAATGCCGCGACAAGGTTTTCACTGTATGGGATTTTAAGGTTTATGCTGGAAGTAATTTGAAGAGCCCTTATGCACACATTCTGCATGTGGCAGGTCGCAAATCCCTTCTAGAGTGCCAGATAGAGGCAGGGCTGCGGTACCAATTTCAATTTAATGACTTCCAGCCGCCCCGAAAATCCAAAGACAAAAATGACTGCGCTTGCTGGATTTGTTGGGATTGGACTTTTCATGCTGTAAATAAAATCAACATTACATTTTTTGAAGACAACAAAATCTAACCCTCTTTTGGTCTCCATCGGTCCACCCAATTTGTAAAATAACTAAAGGATTTTGACCTTTCATGCTACAAACCTACAAAACCAAATAAAAAAAGAAAGAAAGAAAGAAGAGAAATTGACTTTTGTGGCATTATAGCAAGTTCACGATTGCATCTTGTTTTGCAAAGCCGCACGTCATGTTGCCATACTATTTGCCCACTTTATCAAAGTTTCTGCCACTAGCACCTTCTTTCTCCATTTATATAGGTCAAATATTCAGAGAGAATTTGCCATTCAATCGTTCAATCAGAAGTATATATTTGTGTTTATATTTCTTTATGTACTAATAGTTTACGTGTTGAGAGCAAATTTGCTCTTAAGATTGAGGATATATCTTCTTGTGTTTATGATACTTGATTTCTTCATATGTTAGCTTACCTATTGAGAATCAACTCTTCAATCTGAAGTATATCCCCTTGCGCTTAGTATTGAGACAAAATCAGCTTGTCAATTGTGAGTGTACACCCTTGTCCTTATTTTTACATCACATGATTTCTTTATATGTTAACTTGCTTCTTGTGTGAACTTAGGTATTGAGAGAGATTCTGCTCTTCAATCAAGAGTATATTCTCTTGTGTTTACTTGTTGGTTTCTTCATGTTTTAGCTTACATATCGAGAGAAAAAATCTGCTATATATATTCAATCAAGAGTATACACCCTTCCGTTTATGTCATTGGTTTCTTCTTCATATTTTGAATGCCCTACTCCTCCTTTTTGGAGAATTATTGCTTTACTGTGAGAAATGTCTGTCCACTTTTCACCGTACACGCTTGCAATTGACGGTGAGACGATTTTGCGTCTGTTTTATTTCAATCATTTGAATTTTCAGACCATATTCCTTTATACAAGAATAACTTGTTTGCTTCCTATCAACTGTCCAATTGCAGAGTTATCCTGAGGGTAAATGGCACTGTCCAAATTGTGTCAATGTCTGCAAATACTGTGGAATTCTTGATGATGAGAACCTCCTCATATGTTCTTATGTGAGAAAAAATGTATGTTTCTTCATTCTTAGGAGTCGGTTTTGTTGCAAATTTCAGCTCTTTCCTGAAGCGGCTAGCTCATCTAACTTGTGTTGTGTGTAGATCATTTGATTTGTTAACATGGATTAGACTTGGACATATCTACTTCATCACTCTGTAGTGAAGGGTGCCGAGAGTTATGTAGAATTATTATTTTTATCTTGAAACCCTCCTTAATATTCTCTCTTAAATTTGTTCAATTTGTCAACTTCTTGTGGTGCAAAAGTTCTGACAAAACTTTTGTACAAGATTGTTGAGGAATTGGAGAAGATGGTCGGGAGAAAGAATGACTTAGACGACGGATATTCTTGGACACTTCTCCAACACAGAGATAGAAGCTCGAACGAAACTCTTGAAGATTTACATAAGAATGTTTTGAGACCATCATGATGGACCAATGTTTTGAGACCATCATAGACAGACCATCGGGCATAAATGTTCTTGAGAGCATCGTATACAGTCGGGGGAACGTAAGCACAGAACTTCATAGCCATTAATAGTCACTTACCATGAATTAACCTCATTTTATTTTCATGGACAACCATCCTTATTTCTTTTTCAGATCAAATTTGACCCGGATAAATTTCAGAGGTTTTTATACTGCTGTCCTGGAGAAGGATGATGAAGTTATCTCCGCGGCAACCATAAGTACGCTACTATATATGTTCATGCGTCTGTCATAAGCATGCACATATATATTACAATATTGAAATTTCCATGCAGTTAAATAAGAAAAAATTTCCCAAATGCAAACATGTTGTCGATGTGTCTACAATAGTTTTGACACTGCAAACTTATAATTGCCTATATGTCGTTGATGATTGACTGAAAGTGCATTTAACCGCACTGTAGAAGGACTGTTACAATATTACATGATTAACTAAGAGCATCCTTTTTTACTTGCTTATGATCACCTCATGCTTGTATAGGATACACGGAACAAGGATGGCAGAGATGCCCTTCGTTGCAACCCAAGAGAGTTACAGGAAAAAAGGGTTGTTCCCGAAGCTACTCGTCGCCATTGAATCTGTAAGTTGTTTCATAAGTTAATCTATAAAAATATCTTCACATGTTGCTTAGTGGTTTACAACACTTTCGATAACTCTTCTTTACTCAAATAAGAAAAACGATAACCTTGTCTGTTGTTTCCATTTGATGTATTCAATCCGATGACCAAAAATAAAGAGGGGTGTGTAAGAAGCTAAAAAGGGTGTGTGAATATCGCCTCCCCTTGTCATTCCATCGGCTGCCGAAGCGATTGAAATGTGGACTGACAAATTCGGATTTTCATGGGTTCACCCATTTGGGACGAATTAGTCTCCGGCTGCAGAACAGTGACGTTCCTTGGGGCTACCAGGCTAGAGAAAAAATTGCATTCAAATGAATAGGGTGTTTCATTTTGTTTGGGAAGCTGAGAGAGGTTGACCTACAACAGGGAACAAGTCTGAAAACGAATGTCATAAACAGTCGAGGTTGGAGAAAATGGCACAATGGAACATACACTTTCGTCGGAGGCCCGTCCTTGGAGCTTTACTCGGGAGAATGATATGACTATCTTAGTACCATGCACCTGGTACTCTGACATTGGCTCGAGACATTTTCTCTACAGCATCCAGTCACTAAGACTGTCCTTTTTAACATTTGAACAGATTTCATTCTCTTTCTAATTAGTTTAGTAGGGAACTCGAACTTGAAATTTGTAGTCGCTTCGTAATTAAATGAGCATAATCACCAAAAACAGGGCAAAGCCTTAAACACAAAGTACAGCAACAGAACTCACAAAAACTAAAATAAATCAACACAAAACAGAAAATGTCCAGGAGAAAGACGGAAGATCATAGTAAGTTATATTAATATTGGAGTCTGAAACCGAGTCTCCCATGAAGAAACGTGATTAGTTCTGTTTCTGGTCCATATGTCGTTACAAAAATTTAAAAAGAAGATAAACAATGGGAAAAAGAACATTAAATGTAGCATGATTAGCATTCTCCATCTCACTATGTACCATATAGGGCTGAGCCATCGCCTTTTCTTTAACTTCTCATGGCATCCGATGATTCTGATCCCTTGTGTTTGTACTCGTCAAGAATGACGTTGCAACTATTCAGTATGCATGCATCAAGAAGACCGTGATTCCAAAGTTTGATCATGAATAACCTCCAACACCTGAGTTAATGAGCACTTGTTAAATTTCACACAATTATCCAATGAACGATAAAAACACGCATCAATCAGTACCAAAAAGATAAAAGTTGGAATATGCAACCGAGTAAAATACGTTTAAAGAGTGATATGCAGGAAATAGCCATCCTTCCAAATATTACTGACCCCTCTGCTTCAGTGCTGCTACTTTCGAAAAGTTGGATTATCTTGGGAATTATGTTTTCTTAATTGTACCATTAATTGTGGAATTAGGGAAAACTAATGCAATAGCAGTACCAGAAAAGAGCGGGGGACGAGTTTAGCTCAGGTGCACGAAGTCTTGAGAATGCCTCGCATGCCCAGGCAGCATGACCATCTGCTATCACGCTACATCATTGATAATGCATCTTTGTCATTACAGGAAATCCGAAAACTGACGTGAAGTTAAGATGCCACCATTTTTTTGTATCAACTTCACATATAAACCAGAAGTAACAGGATAATAGAAAAAGAACAAGACAATAAAGTTTGAACAATATCAGAAAGCCGAAAGCAGCAAGAGATGACAACCTTTGCTTTTGAACAAATGAGTTCCAAAGATGCATAAGATGCTTTTCATCTTTGGTAACATCTACAAAATCATCAAGCATCTGCAACATAATAATGTACTATTAGAGTTTTAGTTCTGAAAATACTGTTAGACCCAAAACCAATTACGTGTAGAGAGACCCTATTCTTATGTTTGTAATGCTAGCTTTAATAGTGCACCCGATGTGTGATTATTATTTCCTAACAGGCCCCTTCAACACATGGATCAATTATATCACATGACATAGAGCACGTGTAGAAAAATTGAACCACACACATTTATTACTGTACTTCCAACAAAGTTATGGTTGGAGCATCCAACCCAAAACCAATTGACTATGCAAGGAGAAGCCTAAGTTTTCAGATAATGTGATCAAACGTTTATAATACTTGCGGATGGATCTTTATAATCTTAGCAAGTCAGATAATTAAAACATCTAGTTTCAAACAAAAACTAGGGAAGGCCAAACAAACTAGATCCAATTAGTTATAATTGAGCCAAGAAAGAACTAAACTGCAGTCATCCACAGGGTTTTAGTAGTACAAAGACAAAATTCAATGCAAGTAGAATTTTTTATCTTGTGCAACATGAATCGATGTACAATAAGAAAATTCAATCTAGGAGAATCATTAAGCATACCCTCCGATCATCAAGGTCTGCAATGTCTTCATCAACTTCATCTTCGCTATCCCGATCTGATAATACTTGCTCTAACTCCATAGGCTTCATATAAAAAGAAATATTCATCCAGATAAGTTTATTGTTTTGATGAATCAGCTCTTAGGAATCTATTCAAGATAACTGCATATAACAAGTAAAATATCTTCGATTAAATATTTCAAAGACTTAGTAAGGCAAATGCATAAAATGAAATGTAATGAAGCTGTCGAAACACCAGCAGTTACAATAAACTGTGTTTTTAAATAACTATGGCAGAATGCATGTACAAGACAATAAAAATTTTCACAATCAGAGCATAAAAAGCAATCATGTTTGCTATCCAAAATGCTCAATCACGAACGTTTTATATTGAAGAGGTCTGATGTAGGAAAGTAGAAATAGATAGGAATATAGAAGGGAACCAGAGTCACTCCAGCCTTTGGCTTCATGCCAAAGGTGTATTGGAACTTGGAATCACTCCAATAGAAAATTTCAGCACCACACCAAAGGTGCCTTGGAATTACTGCAGGTGGTTGTGTCTCACACACAAGCAGGAAATCAAGAATTTCTTCACACAGAAGCAGGAAATCCAGAATTTCTTCTCACTTAACACTTCTTTAAAGCATACAAAGTAGCCCTTTTTATAGTCTAATTGGTATATGAATCTGGAAAGATCCACATTAATATACTACTCAGGAATTCTAAAGACTAATCTATGACACCTAATCCTTTAACATTGTAACATAAGAAAGTAGAAAGAACTTGCAGACTAATCTGCATGTATTACATAAGAAAGTTGAAAGACTCTAATTTATTGAATTTAACTTGGCTCCTCCATCAAGGTCCCTTGCACATAATTCTCTATCCAAAAGCCTTCAACATAAATTCTATAAGAATGGGTCCCTCTCAGTTACACATCGTAACAATAACCCAATTTGGTCACTCATTAGAAAATAGAAAATACATCCACTGTTGCATAAATAAACTACAACTCAGTGCTACTTCCCAGGGGCTAAAAAAAGGCGCAAATTCATTCTTTGAAAGCACAAAACCCACAAAGCCGACTTCTCAACACCAAAAAAGAAATACATGCAAGGAGTCCATGATAATTACTGAAAATAATGCGTTTATAAATAAAGATAGAAATCCATCAGACAAATCATAAGCAAACTAAGTAATGTAAGAAATACGGGATAGATAATGAAAAAATTACTCTATAATTGTTTTAAAAAAAAAAAAAAAGGATTATTACAGCTCATTAACAGTATAAGTTTTAAACTGTTGCAAAATAAACGATCTGAGTTGACAGCAGCTTATGGCATGTAAGAAATAAAAGAAAAATTAAGCCTACAAAAAATGCAAATTGATGGAGAAACAAAATTTGGAACTGCTATCGGGTTTAGAAATCAATTACTACCTGAACTCTATGAGAGTGAAAGAACTGTCGTTTCTGCAGGAGCATACGGCTGGCATACAAAAATTCAAGAACTGTGAGAAGTGTCAAAATAAATTCACAGCCTCAATTATGGACACTTCAAATAAGGATACCAATTTCAAAAACGGCGGGGACACGAGTCTCTGCTTTTGATACTCTAAAAACACATCCAAAAGTGAAGTACACAGACTGATAGTATTGACAATGAGAAAAACATTAATCAAGTAATTCTTATAAGGAAAATCAACGGAAGCATCTGAAAAACAATGGAGAGAAACCATAACATAGGTTAACATACTTTCTTGGCTCTGAACGCTCTGCAGTTAACTTCCTTGTTTTAGTTGGTGGTGCATAATCACTTCCAGATAGCAATTTAACACAATCAAGGTCCGGAGAAGATTGAGCAATGGAAATTGTAGCACCAGGACCATTGGAAATTGAGGTAGCACATTCTATACATTCTATAGAACTAGGATGATCATGACCGCAGTTTTCATGTCTATGCCTTCCATTTTGGGAACCTTTTCCACTGCGGAGCAGATTGGGAGCCTTCACAACTTCACAGGATAGAAAATCCAAAGGATACAGTTAAATCTCAGTTGAATCCCCAAGACAAAAAATTTAAAACAGTCACATCTGTAAAATGTGCTGCACAATCACATGTTTTGTTTTGTTTTTTTTTTTTTTTTTTTTTAAATAATTAATATGATTAGACATTTCATTTAAATACCACTTTTGGTCCAAGGGAAGCTATTATTAAACTAAGCATGGCTTGGATTTAAAAGTAACCCACATTCAACCCGATTAACGCTCAATCATAATATCAGACTCTCAACTGAATTTGAGCTGGGATTTGTCATCCAACAGTCACTATTATCTAACTTAAACTGAACTTGGTGGAACAGTGAACAGTCGAATCAAAGTATGTAACTGAACTTGTTCAACCAATAAACAAGTGCTTAGTTAATACTAACTTCAAACCAATTCTATATGTTATATATTAGAGATCTGAGTTGCAAAGACAGCCATCGACTGATATAACAGCAAAATTGGAGTTACTATATACCACAAAAGAAGTCAACTAAATAAGAAAAGGGCAAACCAACCTGACCAGCTATTTCCTGGGTAAGAAGGGAAAAATGTATAAGAAAATAGGATGAAAGAAATGCCATAATACAATGTTGGAGCTGTGGACAACAATAAGACATGCATCATGAGCAGCATACCATTATATAGAGACCTTATGCATTAGCTCAGTTGTGAGCAAGAGAAGGGTAGAAACACTCTAAACCACTACCCAAAACAAAAGAGGATTAAGAAATTAAAATTTCTCTAAAGCAATCTTGATAGAGACTACAGGTACTCCGAATGTGCCAAGGGTGATACATCTCTGCACATTAACAGGATATGATGGAATTTGTCATCTCGTTGTCTTGAGTTTGCTTTTATTTTTCACTACCTGAAAATGATCAACCCAACGGAGTATGAAGGGAAAATTTACCATCACCATTCTCCAAATGTCCCTCCTGTGCCCCTCCATTGGCAAGGCTAGGTGAGTCTAACTCCAAGAATTGTATATGAACGTGGTTTTCAAGTTGACCATGGTTCTTTGGCCTATGTTTTCTTGACCTTGAACTGCACAAAAAAGTTATTTCGCCTACTCAACTCTCTGAATTCTTTTAAGAGAACAAATGGGATAATAACCAGTAGCTTTAAGTTGTACCAAGAAATTTAAACCGACCAGAAGAAGAATGTTTGAAGGTGTGGAACTACTCCATCTGCTACTGTCTGTATATAAAAAATGTAACCAGATATGATTGGGGCATAAAACTTGTTCATGCATGTTAAAAAATCATAAGGAAACACAAGCCAGTACAGGAGTGCCTGTGAGTTTCTTTTGTTCAACATATGAACCCTAATGGCAGCAAATATTTTGAACTAGCACAAAAAAGATCCACATACTTCATGATGAAAACAATTCTGACCTCAGATCTCAATATGTCAACTTTCACGGAAACGTTGACTGCCTGATACTCTCCAGTTACCTACAAAATAAATGCTTCTTCAACAGCCTCTTAAGAAAAAGCAGAAAGTGACTACATATACTCAATCACCAACCCAAAACTCAAAGTTGAATAAGTCATGTGAAGAGCACAAGTGATAACGCAGACCCTACAAGAAAACATGAAGGTTTACTTCAGCAACAAGCTAAATCAGTGTACAGTAGTAAACCATATAAAATGTTGAAACTAAAAACAAACAAAAAATCATGGAAACAGCTCACTTAACAGAAGAACAATAACCTTCAATATTATGGTTCAATAAATAAATTAGGTTTTTCCAGGAGAGAAATATACAGATTATGAATAAAAACTGAAAATCTAGCCAAATGCGGGTATGCTAACATCATATCACAAATAATTCAGCCTAAAAAAAAATCTCTAAAATTATAAACAACTAGCGATTCCATTTTGCAAATGAACACTGAAAAGACACTATAAAAGATTGAATAATTAAAGGTTAAGTTTCTCAGGATTAAACAAATCCGAAGCATGTGTGTACAGTGGAATATGTAAGAAAAGTTAATCACTGATATGGACATAACTAAGAGTTCCATATTAGATCAGTATTTCCCACGATATTGTATATGAAAACATATATGTTTAGATTATTTCAACCCAATCTTTCTGCAGATACTGAAAATACTTTATAGGTTTTATGCAATTTTCAAAATACAAGATAAGGTATTCCTAATGGGGAGTAATTCTCCTTTCTATCCCTTACTAAGGGAAACTTCGTTTTTCTACGATTATACTAATTTTAATCAAACATAAATGGGACAACATTGAAAGCAATATCCATACTGGCTCGTACCTTGAAGCTTGCACATTGCATCAAGCAAAAGGGACAGGAGAAGTCCTCAGTAACTGAATGTCAAAAAAAAAAGGTACATATGAGTTTCAGTAACTGAATGTTCAACATTAAAAGCTTCATTGCCGATGAAAATGAAGTTCCTATAAACAAAAATATGATTTACCAGAAACTTAAGCAGTTGTCTCAATGTTAATCCTAAAAAGTGGAAAAAAACCAGATCACATATATTTTTCTTAGGAGCCCATACCACCAGGCAGCAAACCAAACCATTTTAAATAAGAAACTAAATAATGCATTTACTCTGACAAGGGGAAAATTTTAAAGAGAGAGAAACAGTATCCTAGGACACCCATTTCCCTTTTTAATCAAGCTTTACACCTTAAATTGTCATTATACAAGAATCAAGTCGTGCCAAGTAGGGCTTCATGAGTTAAAAGATGGGGGTGGGGCCAGCAGAAACGGAATAAATAAAAAGAAGAAATTTGAGAGAAACCCTCCTAAAGGACAAGAAAAAAAAAGTACTAAATAAATCCAGAGACATCAGAAACAACAATAAACTTGCAGAAATTTGTTTCTACAGGAAAAAACGGTTTTTTGATGAATTAATTAACAAGTATGGTTGAAACTTCAGATACAAATAACCATTGTAACTACTGTAATAGAAAAGAATTACACTTCTGAGGACAAAGACATTGATGATACCTTCAGTTTTACGTAAAGTGTTGTTGTAGTCCCTGTAGTTGAATATAACAATCGCAGCCCTGGACCTACAAAATAACATGCTGAAAATTATATAAATTGCCCTCTCAAAGTAAGCAACATAATGTCTTCTTGAAGTCCTCGCAGCAGAAAAAATAATGTACTCGAGGAAGCATGTGTGTGTGCCTTGACAAACTATGAGACTATACCGAACGGAACGATTTCAGGTGGACTACCACATATCAAAACTCTACATCTGTAGTCTTCATAGAATTAAAAAAATCGTTTTGAAATAAAATCATTGAAGGCAATGGAAACAAGAACTAAACAAAACTTCATGCATAAACATACTTCTATATGCCTGACTGTGTGTACTTATAGATAGATTAGTACCTCTTTCTACGCCTTGCTTGGATTTTGTAATGCAAACATCTGCGAAGAAATAATGGCTACAACATAGAAAAGCCTTGATTAGAATACAGAAACATATGTTGTACGTTTTTACAAAGAGTACACCAAGACCTCATAACCACCCACACATATGGCACACAAAGCGAACAGCATAGAACTCAACATTACATGAGTAATATGATTGCAAATAAACACATTGGATTAACATTCCTTTGTTCTTATAACCATAATACACCAAACTATGCTAAAACATCGAACGGGTCCAAGATTGTATTAAATTTGTCGCCATTTTACCAAAATTGCCAATGAGGATCATTACAAGTGCAATCATATTTGAATCTACACTCCTGATTAAACTTTGATAACCACGATCTTTGGAATATCGTGTAGGAACTCGCAATTATGACCGAAAATTAACATATAACATGATTATACAAAAGAAGTAGAAACAGAACAAAATGCATGAGTGTGAACATACATTGTGTAAAGCACGAGGGCGAAGAATGTTGTAGAGCTCAACCGGCTTGCAATATATCAAAAGACTCTCGTCGATCGCAACCGCCTCCTCTACCGGCAAATGCGCATAAGAATTGTGACGGCACATCTTATATCCCTACGGCAGACAATACAATCAAAACAAACAGCAGAAAATTAAGATTTTCAATTTTCGATTTTCACAGAGATCTGATATATGACGATATTTGAGCTATAATCTTGAGTTAATTTTGGTTAATTGAAATTAAGCTATAAAATTAACAAGAAAAAATGCCAATTCAACACAGAAGAGAAAGTAGTTTGCACCGAGGGAATGACTAGCTTTGCTGACCGGAGATAAAGGAGACTCACCGGTTTGAAGGTTGAGCCGGAAAATTGGCCGGAGAAGACAGAGTTTCAGGGTTTTCAGCTTCGAGAGCGCCGGCGAGGAGCTCGAGAGCAGCTGGGCCCCCAATTTACTTTGTAACATAAGGATTCCGTCACGTTAAGTCGTTTGGTCAGGAAACGGGAAGTTGCTCGAAGTTGAACTTTTTCGTATTCGGTGGCCCCATTTTTTTCTTTTTGGTTGAAGTGTGTGATTGTCTCGGTAAAGAAAGAGCTCCTTTTTTTTTTTCTTTAACAAAAATAATAGTGAATTTCATTAAGAATTTTCTTTTTGGAGAAGAGCTTAACTTCATTAAATTTAAAATTTATAAAGCCAACCAACGGCCCAATACAAACAGTGGAGGCCCAATTCCACAACAACATAGACTTGAAACTGAAAACACACAACAATAAGAAATTTATATATACTAAAACTCAAACTCAGGTGGTACTGTTCTATAATAGTAAAATGACGAAAATGCCCCTCGGTTTTTCTTCCTCTCCGTTTTGATGGTGAGTTTCTGCTTCGACCGCATTTTTTTACTTGACCTTTCCACGTGTCAAACATCGACCCACCCGCTATCCGGTTTTCCTTTTGCTTCTGTCTTGCATGCCCTCCAGCTGGATCTCTAGAATTTTCCTTCGGTTTCTATCACCCATCTAATCCATCTGACTCACCATTACACCCCCACTAATTCACTCAACCCTCACTTCTCTCTACCCTACTCAGACTTCCCCAACTTCCAACACTGTCACTCTCTCTCATCTGTCCCCCCTCTGCAACTCTCCTTCTCCCTCTCAGCAAAACCAAGAACCACCACCGTAATCCCTGGAGCTTTTGCGCTGATTCCAGTTTTTTAGTGATTTCTAAGAAACGCAGTCTGCGATACCTGTTCCGGCCTGATTTGAAGAAGATTTCTCAAGCGACTGTAATTTCATGGTAAGTTGGCATAAAGCAATTCCAAAATTTGGGATTGTTTGGGATATTTTTAGGTTTTTCTGATTCTTGAAAAAAACTATGTTTAAGAGTAAATTAATTATATTTTAATTTTAATTTAATTGAGGTAAACGTCTTTAGTTTTTTGGTTTGAACGCTAGAACCAGTGATCTTTGAAAAAGGTTGGTTCTTGAATATTTTTATTTATATCCTTTTGGTTGTTTGAATGGACTTCCTGTAATCTAAATGAAGCTAAATTGAATATTTGTTTTTGTATACTGTATTTGCTTTGTTAAATTAGTTCTTTTTGGTTGAAAATTTTTGTTTGGTTTTGCAGATCAAAGGGTCAAGCGGTGGAGGAGTAGGTTAATAGTTATGTGTTCTTCTTGATAACTGTATGTGTTTATGCCCTCAAGAAATTGTGAGATATCATGGGATTGTTTGTGATCTGATTAAATACATAGTATGCTTTTCAGCATTGTTACAGGCTTCAGTGTTTTTTGGAACTCATGGATAATTAGATTTACTATATTTCTTGATGCATTGAGTAACTTATTTGATTTTAGTTTTCCTACCCCAGTGAATATGTTATTTACTGCATTATCCGCCTTATTTTCATTTTAAAAAAGATTTTTTTTTTTTTTTTTATGAATTAATAATAAATAAAAAACTGAGAATAGAAATTTAGGAAAGAACAACGAGTGTAAATCTACAATCTATATTATTAATTGTATGTAAAAATTGATTAAAAATATCAAATCAATAACTCACAACTAAGAATGTGAGTAAATCTTGGTATAAGTGGTATACAAATGTTATTTTATAACAACTGTATGTAAGTCTATTCTACTTGAGATTATAACATGAAAAACTCCACAGAATAAGACTGCAGCAGCTGCAGCTCCACCATTATTTCTGAAAAAATTAGGTAAAAAATCTCCTCTGCAATTTTTTATTTATTTATTTTTAATAATGAACCAATGAATGCACAAAAAAGTTTAGCATGCTCTGATTTTTGTCTCTTGATAGCACATATTTACTAAGTCAATTACCTATTTTGCAACAGCTTCTTTCTTGCCTTCTTGATTGCCAGGTACGGATGCTTGCATTATAATTATGTTTTTGTAGTTTAATTATCCTCTTTGAAATTTCTATCAAAACATTCATTTTTCCTGCGTTTTGAAGTTGAATAGTGTAGTTTTTGGAGTGAACATAATTTCATGTACAAGTCACTTGCTTTTCATTTTTCAGTTTCTGTTCTGTTAATGTCAGATACTTCAAGAAGCACTTTTATGTTTTTTTAAGGGAGCATTTGGACCTTGATAGAAACTTCAAACATGTTTTAAGTAAAAACATTTCTAGCAAAACCACTTGAAAGTATAAGTGCTTCTTATAGATGAGCTTTCAAACGACTAATAAGCCCTTTGTTTCATTGCAATTGAAGATTTGGTTTTGGATTTCAGGTCAAGCTCTCTGAGTACATTGGGAATAAGTGTGTGATTATCTTTTTTTACGCATTTGACGTCACATTTGTTTGTCCTATAGGTAAGCATGTTTCCGTAATCAGCATATCTGCGTTGTGCATGTTTTCGTAATCAGCATTTCTGCGTTGTAACACATTTAGCCCATTATTCTAACAGTTATATTTTGTGTAAATAGTTTTTACATATATAGGCACAAAGCTTATAACACATTTAGTCCCATTATTCTAACAGTTATGTACAATACTGATAATCTATTTCACATTCCCACGGCAACGTGCAAGTTATCTATATATACGAATTTGATAGGCAATGTCCATTATCTAAAATTTGGGACTGATCATAAAAAAGGGTTGTTACTTTTTATAATAGGAACAAAAATCAACTTTCATTTTCCAACGACTGACTCCAACTTTGTTGTGTTGTTCTCAATTTTAATCTTCTATCTACTTGAATCTATTTTTTTAAGCCTAATTAGTTCATGCACTTATCGTTTAAATATGCTAAATCCTTTATATTTAAAATTTTGTGTGTTGAATATCAAGATAGAGAGACTTTTCTCTGAAACACCGTCTGTCCATTGACCACACATATGTTCAGTTATCTCATTGTTATCATCCATAGTTCAAACCACACATAATATAAAATTTGACATAAACTTTACATGTTTGGTTAATAATGCCTAATATTTTCGTCAATGCAGGACATGGTAAGCCAACAGTTTTCAACTGCGTAAGTCATTTTTCTAACTTTCCGTTAGTCCTTTTATTGTTGTGATCTTTAGCAAGAGGATCCTTTTAGTCCTTTTATTGTTCTCATCTTTAGCAAGAGGATCCTTTTAATAAATCCAACCGTCATTTGTTCACATTAACTTCTATTTTTCCAATTTCTAAGGGATAAATGAAAACAGCTCCATATGAGAAGAAAGGAGGAACAAACTGAAGAAACAAACTCATTTGATTAAGGAAGTTCAACTCTACTCATTGTTTCTTATTTTAGATAGGGTTGTAATTGGATTTCCACACATATACAAATAGTACGGCTTATCATGTATATTTAAAACCTGCGACATATTTTATACCGTTTTAAAACCCGCAGCATCGCGCGGGCACTCATGCTAGTAAAACCTAATATCCATCACAGAAACGCAACTCGCCGTTGTTGTACTCTTGCCATCAATACCCGGAATGACAGCCATGTAGGAACTAGAATGAAGGGGGATCAGTGAAGAGTCAAGCACAACTAAATTAACCCAAGAAAAGAGAGAAAATCCGCAGAAAAAATCAGATCGCAGAGCTATGCAATTTGCCGAGCCATCTAGATTCATACCACCAACCACCACACATGCAAGAAACGAACCGAGTTTGACATAACATGGGGGTGGGGAGGGCCAAGGCGATGTGTAAAACACCCTTACTCCGACGATGCTGCAGATCACTTCGCCCAAAATTTCTGGCATGCTAGTAAAGCAGGGAGCAATGAGGTAAAGATCTACCTCCGAAATCGAGTCCAAAACTCGAAGATCTGATTTTTGATAGGGATTAAAAGGGGTCGGAGATGGAGGTGTAGACAAAGGAAAAAAGGGAAGAATGAACTTAGGGAAAAGGACTGCAGAAATGAAATTAGAAAAAGAAGCAAGGGCAATAAGGAGGAGGAGAAAAGAAGGGAGGCAACAAAACAAGAAAACCATAGATAAAACTGATAAGACATGCCAGAAAACAGAGAGGATCGTCGAGACTGTGACCTCGAAAACCGACAACCATAGGTTGCGGAGGGCAGGACATATACAAAACACTGAAGAGAAGAAGAAAAAGAAGAGGTAAGGGGTTGCCTGCCGACCCCATCCAAAGGAATGAGTCTGGTGAAGAGCAAGATAAAATGGGCTTTTGTGTGAGAGAAAAGAGAAGGAGTGGCTAGGTCAAAAAAGGCCTTTAGTGAATTTCATTAAGAATGAATGTGTTTTTTTTTTTTTTTTTTCCTTTTTTTTCGTACAATCATGTATTTAAATTTAAGGATTGAAAAATAAATTTGTATCAAATGCATCATTTTAAATCTCTCACTTACAAATGAAGACTACTACTAAAGTGCAGTTTCTAGTGGTATCAATAAATATATATATTGGTTAGGACTAATAATAAAAGATTTAGAAATTAGACTGTATGAAAAGGTTACAGTTACATAAATATATTAAGTCAAATTAGAGAACAAATAACACTTGCCAATACAACGGAAGGCAAACAACCTAAGACAAATTGGAGGTACTTAAACACAAGCCCAACCAATTAAAGTCTAGGCACTCGCCACCAACACTTTGTCAGCAGGTACTAAGGTAGTCGCAATAAAAATGAAACCAAGTGACTCATTTGATCAAGGCATTGCAACATGAAATCAACCTCAATGGAATTTCGCCACTAGGAATGTTGACTAGAAGAGTTAATAGATCCAAGACACCTTCATACTCCTACAAGTACATCTAAACACAAAAGCATGTGAGAAACCTACACATCATAAAAATTAAACCTACGCATGATATTCAAACAAACCAAATGAATCAATGCAAGTCAAAGCAAAGAACTCTGAATATAAAGGAACATAATCTACAAATATGATTATATGTATTATCTGAAAAACTTAAACAAGTACTTGTATAATTTTGAAGTCTCTGGAGTTTCGTAAGCAGCACACAACTGAGCATATGTTTTCTTCTTAAAAGCAAGTGCCTGTGCAATTTTGAAGTGTTTGGAGATCTCTAAAACAAGTGCTGGTGTAGTTCTGAAGTGTTTAGATAACCTAAAACAGCAAACAATGGAATGTACATTTTTTACTTAAAAATCTCTAAAATGTTTGAAGGTTACCATAAATTCATAACTACTATAAAACCAACTGAGCAAGTGTTTTCTTCATATAAACAAGTACTTGTGCAGTTCTTAAGTGTTTGGTGGTTCGCTAGCAGCATGCAGCTGGTTATAGAGCTACGTTAATATTTTTTTTTTCCCTAAAAACAAGTACTTGTAGAGTTCTAAAGTTGGTCATACAAAAATTAGCGGGCTACAAGCACAGGCACATGGCACCCTGGCCCGGAAGTCCAATGCATCATCCAGCTTCCAAAAAGTTTATATAAACCATTCAAACATAGGTTCTACATCATTCGAGAGAATAGTCGAAAGGGCAATTCGGAAATCATCTGAAAGTGGCTCTGAACTCTGACCACGAGTATGATTACTTCTATCCCGAACCAGTATACTAAGCCAAATATTTTATGCAACATCGTATGTTAGCAGGTTCGAAAGGGCATCCAAACTAGGGCAATCCCTAAGAGGAATTTTATTCCAACAGAGGTCTGATTTACGGAAACGCTTTGTCCTAGCCAGCTAAGGTAGTTCAATAGAACACGTTCAAGTCCGACACATAGGGTCTGACAAAAGAATTCAAAAAGTGTTTCCAACCCATATGTTGATGGCTAAGTTTCCAAAGAACTTTTGTTTAAGATTCATTGGAAACAAACATGCAATTATTGCTCAGAGTGGTCATTCCCTCTAGCACCACATTGCAAGTACTAAAGCTCTTTACCCAAGAACTGGGCCAAGGTGTAAAGAAATCAACCCCTGTATATACAATATCTTCAGGTACGATTTGAAGCTCTTAAATTCAATAAACGTGTTACAATAAGTGCAAAAGTAAAAGTCTTCTCATGGGTTGAATTTTTAATTTCTGGTACTGGAGTAATGTGGTACTTCAAATATCTCGATGATAATGCTTTATGAATACTAAGATTAGGAGGCGACGTTTCCCCGAATCAACATTGCCAAAGGGATCTTTTGAGCTTTGTTCTGGGCCTACAAATTTACTTGTACTCTACTCCACCATTTATTTCTCATACAAAGTTCGTTTACTTTAGAGAAGTTTATTAGATTAGGATTTCCCCCTGTTAAGAAGAATTCATATTATGACTGAAAAAGTTTGAAATTACAAAAGGGACATGCTTTCTCTCCTAGCCAAAGAAAGACTTAAAAGCTAATCTCCCTTTGTGACTTATTTCCCTTTAGACTGGACGGAAGACTTTTCAGAAGCATCAAAGGCCGGATCACATTTGAGTCAGATTCTTCTTGCTCCGCCTCTAAGTCCGAGATCTTGTCCAGCAGATGTTGTGGGGGAGGAAAATCCATGCGCTTGATATCGTCATAGATCTTGTAGACATCCACCAGCAAAATACCAGGTTATATCCTTCGTCGTACCCTTGTGTGAGCAACTTCTCATGGTCATCTAGGAGCGTTGACATTTTAGAGGCATGTTTATCTATAAGTTGCTAGAAAATCGCAATGCATGTGTTCTTGCTTTGATTAGCTTCTTGTCAAAGCTACTTAACCTTCAGACAAAGAGCTTTTCGCTTTATATCCTAAGCACCTCGCTCCAAAGCCAACACACGTTCTGATTCTTCCTTTAAGACAGCAAGAGTCGATCCATCTCTACCTTGGCTTGTCTTTTTAACCTTAAGTCATCTCTTGCCCTTGCGAGATCTTCTTGATAGTCCTTAGCCTTTAAGTCTTTAAGTGTAGTAGCGTTGACGTACCCGTATGTCTCTACTTCATGAGCATCTTTCAAAGTTTGTTGCCCGACCCACATGTTCTTAAGCTTCTTCGACTGGATAACAATCATTGATCCGCCTTCATTTTCGTCGTAGTCTCTAGATCATCGATTCGTTCGAGTTCTCAAATCTGTCCTGATTGTCAAAAAAGGGCCATCTCCGTCCACATGTTAGCCTAATATACATAAATTATAAAGGAAGACAATTTTGATAGCACATGTTACCAAAAAGGAAATATAGAAAGCAAAGTCACCTCGTAACGAATCACATAACTTCAAGAGATGCAACAAGGAGACCATGAGTGAAGCTGGTATTTCGAAGTCCACTGGCATCAATAAAAAGGGCAAATATAACTTCTCGCTCTCTTAACAAGGCTTTTATCCAAACAAAAATATTGCAGGCATTAGCACACTACTAGAATTTATGGTTTGCCCTACCAAAGATTCCACAACAGAAAAGATTTCGTCGGCTTAACCCTTCTTACCCGACGAAAAATAAGGTTGGTAGGGCTAAATCAATCAACAAATTTGGTTCACTGAATCAATTTACATGATGGCTAAATTTATTAGGTTAAGACAACGTTCGTTACATAAACTTTTAGCGCGAAGATGGGAATGTTTTGATCAATGAATTACCTAGTTGTCATGTAGGTTTTCTTTGCCGACGGAAGTTCATCGGGTCTCTTTTCTTCTAGTAGTTACGTGAAAAATTGTCCACAGTAAATAATTGCCTTACAAAAGAGTTCGTCGGGTTAACCCTTAGTTATCATTTATGAGTCTCGTGCCTTCCCTTCCCTTTTCTGCTCCATACATTCATTTTCCTCTTTCTACTATGTGCCCTCCTATTCATTTTTCTCCATTCTCCCATTCTTCTTTGGTTCAAGACCATTGTACGTACCCACTACCCAAACTTTCCCGTTTGATCATTTTGCACAAGTTTATGAAAAAACATCATTAACAAAGGCAAGTTTATTATGGCCATAAGTCTTGGGAGTTCATCGTAAGGTCGAAGAAGGTGGTGAACAAAAGTTGTTTGGATTTCTTGCATGTGGAAGAACATGGAAAGGATACTACCGTAATGAAAAGCCTTAAATCGTAAGGTTAGGCCGGTCAAGAAAAAATACTCAGCCATGTTTATATAGCTCAAGCTTAATTGATTTTAAAAGTGTTTACTTATGGGTTCACATCCAAGCTTTTATTTTAAATGTTTTGTATATTTTCAGAGCATTAAACATTACAAAAATCAAAGCATTAGGTGATATCATGTAAGTTTTTTTATATTTTCAGTATTTTTTAATGGATTGTAAAGCTGTAAACCATATGGATGAGCGTTTGTTCACGAAAATTTGCATTTTACTTCATGAAAGTATAGGAAAAAGACCAAGTCTTTCTTGAATCCGTGATTTAGAAGGGGAAACAAATTCTGCGAAACTAGTTTTACCAATTGTATTCATACTAGGGTATCTAATTTGATAGGAATAAGGAATATGATCCAAACGTGTAGTCAAAAGTACAACTTTTGAAGTGTCACAAATATCCAAGGGTTTTAAAAATGAACTATCATGTTAGTTGCCTGACGCATTTTCATTGGGTAGGTCAACAACGGTCAACAAAAGCTATAATTCCAATGTGCAAGTATCACATAAATCCAAACACGTGTGTTGGGAATCTACTGACACAATTTTTACCCGACGGACTTCCAAAGGTTAAAGTCTTATTGGTCAACGTTTCCAACTCCTACTTCCAAAGTGTCATAGATATCTAGTCACAAGCATAGGAATCCACTGACAGGTATTTGCTGATGAACTTCCGTCGGGTAAAATCTAATAAGTCAAAAGTATTTTCTCAACGTGCCATAAACATCTAGTCACAGGCCTGGGGATTATACTAATATATGAATTGCCCGATGGACCTCTGTCGGGTAAAACCCAATTGGTCAAAAGTCGAATTTCTATTTACCATGTGTCACATATATCTACCTCACGTGGGGATAAAATCCACTGACCCAGTAATTACCGGATGAGAGTTCGTCGAATAAACATATATTCATCAACTATAAATAGCTTCCTATCTCTTCATATTTCTCATATAAATAGAAGTGTTTTCTTTTGTAAAGTTAGTTTTTGCATATTCCTTTTTGAATCAGGAAATTGTGTGAGTGGTGGGAGGGTTTGGAGTATTAGGGTTATTTTAAAGGATATCATAGTGGATGGGTGGACGGTGTAGATGTAATTTTAGGTGAGTTAATTTGTCAGGTTTCATAGCAACTATAAGATTTGCATTATAATATTATAACTAGTGGTTTGAATGGAAATAAGGATCATCTGGTAGGCTAGTCGAGTAATTTGTCTTTGTCAATGAATGTGGCAATCAGAAGTTACTTAAATGACTTCCAAGTAAAATAATAATGGAGGTATTGAAGAATATTATTAATTAAGCTATACTGAAATACAAAATTATACTGAAATCATGTATAGTATCAAATGTAGGTTGGTTTTGTACACGATGTTAACTAATTTTTTTTCATCCAATATAACGCTATTACCAATACCCTTCAATACTTCTGTCATTCTTCTACATGTAAGACATTTGAGTATCTGTTAGTCATCACATTTATAGACACAGAGAAAGTACTCGGCTAGTTAACAATACAATCATATTTTCTTTCAAATGTATAGCTATAATAATATCATTCTAAATCTTATACTTTTTGCAAACCCCCACAATTCTCACCTCAGATTACATCTAGACCATCCATCTACACTATGATTTCCTTAAAAACAATCTCATCACTCCAAACCCTCCCACCACTCGAACAATACCTACCAGACGAAGGTTCTGTTAGGTAAGAGTGTAAAAATGTTATAACCTTCTTTCCTTCTACTCGCTGTTTCAACCTCTCTCTCACTGTCACTCTTAATCTTTCCCTCTTAGTGCTCTCAATCTTTCCCTCTCAGTGCTCTCTCACTCTCATTCTCATTCTCGCTCTCAATGCTCTCACCCTCACTTTCTAATTCTCACTGCTCTGATTCTGACTCTATCTCAGGTCTCTCAATTCTCTCACTCTCACTCTCCTCTCATCTGACCCTGCTTTCAAGTCGAGCAACACCGGCTCTCATCTCTGTCAACCTCTCTACCACTCTGTAAGTTAGTAATTAATTTCCTTTTATTTGCTAAATTGTTTTGGACTTGAGAAATTGAAATTGATTTGTGGATTTTATACATTAAATTTGTGAAAATGATGGATTTGTGAATTCGTGAAGCTGTGATATATGTGAATCTGTGAATCTTGGGTTGTACTTTGCCAATTTATGAATTAGATTATATATGGTGGCTTTTTTAATTGGATTATGTGAATATGTAAATCTATGAATTAGGGTTGTAATATGTCAATATGTTAATTAGGGGATGTAACTTGTTAATTTGATTGTCATTTTTTGTTATTGTGTTTGTGAATCACAGGTTTATGGAAGTGAAAATGAATATGTGAAGGTGGAATTGTGAATTGAAAATGTGAAAGTGGAAATGTGAATTGAAAGTGCTGGATATTTGTGTATAAGATTTGTGAATTGAAAGTGATGCATATAGGTTGAAAATGAATTCGTGGCGGATTGATAGTGAATTGAAAGTGAAGCATATAGGTTGAAAATGAATTCATAGTGGATTGATAGTGGATTGATAGTCAATTGAAAGTGATGCATATAGGTTTAAGAAATATTTAAAATGAGTTATTTTTCTAGATGGCCTACCAATCGATCACGAGCAGCCGACGGTCAGCTTCTTCTTTGGCTCAGAGTGAGGAGTCGACCCAAATGCTAAATTGGTGTCCAGTAGGATCCAGGCATCGATTGTGGAGTTGGTAGTTACACCGAGTTTGACTATACCATTGCCCCCTCCCCGATCTGCCAGACGACTCCACAGTACCAATTGCCACCAACAGCCCCCACCAACCCCATGATCACATCACCCCTTTCTGGCAATGTAGAGGTCCTTGTGGATGGAGGGGAGATGGAAAAGCACCCACCCTGTTAAGCCCTGAAGATAAACCAGATCATGCGGACCACCTAGTCCAAGATCCGAATTGTATACCTCCTCAACCATCGTCGAGCGTGTGCCGATGTCAATAGTTTGTTAACTTATGATTGCAAGGCCCTTATCTGCAGTAAATGCCTCATGGACGCTGATTGATAGGTTATACATAGGTCGAAGCTTCGTGCTGAGATATCCTGCCAGCTTTCAATAAGTATACAGCTATTTCGTCAAAGTCATAATTTTTTTTTTAAATTTATTAACTATTGTTTTAAATTAATTATTTGTTCTTTTTGAACATTGCAATCCAACTTCTAGTGGAATGAACGGGACAGAGCTTGTGTGGATTACATCAATTGGGTCTAGAGTAATTGGTTCAAGGAGTTGAAGTACGAGCTCCACAAGTACTACGAGCCTTGTCCAACACCTGAGGCATCATGGGCAGACCCTCCCAAAGAGTTTCTGGAGAAGGTGGGCGAATGGCACTAGCTTTGCACTCATTTTGAGAGTGAAAAATGTGGATGCAAAATTCCGCCTTCTTCTTCTTAAATAAATATTTTGGAGGTTACCTTGTGGGGATGATTTGATGAGGATGGATGAAATAGGTTTTGAATAAATACCTATTTTGATCACTTTTGACCATGATTGAGTTGTGATTGTCCTCTACTCGCGCGTGGGAGTTCTGGTGCATTTCAAGGGCAATTTTGTCTTTTTAACTCAAGAATCCACATGTTGCCTCCATATTTTTCTCAATTATTTTTGGCTCCACAAATGCCCTTACACCTATTGGGCTGCTCGTAGGAAATGGTAGCAGGTGTAGAGATTTTCTTGCTTTAGGAAACATGGGATTGTTTCTTATTTTGATGTAGATTCCCTCTTTAATTGGAAATTAGATCCTTCTAGGAAAGGGAAATAAATTTTTCTCAATGTCTATTTAAGGCTACCTTAAGTAGATTATTAAATCAACTTTGGAGAACAATTTATTCTACCCTACAAGAAAGAGAATGCTAGACGATATTTGTTCCCCTTCCCCTTCCCCTAGCAATCTTCTACATTTTGCCCATGCAAAAGATCGTTTTCGTTGCTTGCTTCATCTTCTCGCCCCTTCAAGGTAAGAAAAAACTAATTTTCCTTGTCTTCGTAATTTATGGGAGCCTTGGGGCTTGAAATTTGGCTCGATGAGGGTCGAGAATGCGCGAGAAAGTGGCTAAAAAGGCCACGACACAGTTGCTGCCATGGTGTGGCTTCGTGGGTTAGGCGCAGTAGTGGTTCAGCTCGGGCCGAGGGCTGGCTCGCCGCTGGCTAGAGCTTGGGCGCTACAGTCTAGGCCTTTATGCCTGGGGCGTGAGGCTTGATGTTCCTTTTTTTTATTTTTTTTATATTGGGCTTGAGCCCGTGTATGAGAGGATAGAGGGAAAGTAGCGAGCCGCTGGCTTAGCCCGCTTAATTAGACCGAAGGCTGGAGGCTGGGCTTAGGCATGTGCCTAAAGGAGAAACGAGAGTGGCGGAGGGCCATAATTGGGTCGTGGGGCCTGTTGCGCAATATCTCTATTTTTTTTTTTTTTTTTTTGTTGCAACCATGTAAGGAATTTTCCTCGCGTCTTTGTAGAATTTCTTCAAGCATGTCTTCCTCAAGCCACAAGAATGACGATGGTGTGCCACCATTATATCGTCAAGGCGGGTTTTTGAGCAAGGTGGACTACCTCAAGGTTGCTCACTTCAAAATTAGCTCCAATGATTCATTTAAAGACTTCTTTAAGGCATATAGGCATGTTATTCCGTCAGGGGTAGGTTTCAGACGTATCAAGGAAAATAGCAGCCGTGAGCCATGTAGTGGGGATCAGAGAGCCATCAAGTTCCATCCTATTATTTCGTATTAGGATTTACTTTTCCCATGTTGCGCTTCTTCCAAGAGGTGCTCTGGTCCATGAATTGTGCCCCTGCCTAATGTTCTCCCAATGCGGTTCGTGTGATGGTGGGATTTCACAATCTAAGCCAATTCTTTGACTTGGATTTGATTGTCAACGAATTTTGGTATTTTTTTCAACATTGGCCACATTGAAGGAGTTGGGCAACTGCGATCTCATTATAGGCTCTTTGACCACTCGAGTAAGGGAGACCATGATTGGACAAAGGAGACTTTGGAGATAAGCGGAGAATGGAAGTCTAATTCTTTCCTTGAGCTACGTGTTCCAACGGTCTTCATCCCCGGTAAGTAGACTGCTTAGTCTTTCGGCTGCTTTGTGCTTTTGCGAGACTGCTTTTCGATTTATTAATCATCTTTCTCCATTCTTGCAGATTCAGAATTTGGCTTGATTCCTAAAGCTTCTCCAAATGTGAAGAAGGTACATAAAGCCCTTGGTATCCCTTTTGAGTACCACGAGTGGCGTTGGCTACTTAGTCCTCTTCGCCAAAAGAAATGTGGGCTACCCCTGAGATAGGAGATAAAGCGAATCAAGGATGAAGTGTTGGCTCATCCGATCACTGTAAGCCAAAGACTTTTTTTGCTGCTCGCGAAGGTTCGCTGACTGCCCCCAAGCTTATGATTGACTTGCCAAGGGGAAGAAAGAGGAGGCTGCTAGATTTGTTCCTGTGATGTCTGGCGTCCCGAATGTGGCTGGTTTGATTACTGACATAATTGCTCAGCATAGAAGTTCTGTCGTGTCCCCAATGCCGAAATTCGTGCCCAAACGTCCGTTTAGGGCTAAGTCTAGTTCATATTCGGAGATGCTTGCTACTATGAAGAGCGATAAGGTGCCTTTGCCTACTAAAATGGCACCAAAATCTGTTCTCTCTGCTATTGAGATCGATTCATCTGCTAAAAAGAAAGATACTGCTTGTATGGGCAGTTTTGAGAAATCCACCAAATCTGCTTCTGGAAAAGCTGCTAAAATTTGTGCATTCTTGAAACCATATATTCTTGAAGATATAGATGTGTGTGCCAAGTTTGTTAATGGCATCAAAGGGGTTTTTAGCCCAAGTTCATTTGCGAAGCACACAACTAAGTATATAAGGATTGCTCTACTGGCCATGATGCAGAAGACGGTGATTCTAACAGTCGAGTCTATGCTCCTTGATCAATAGGACATCAAGGCCACCAAGGAAGTGGTAAGAACTGTGGCAGTCGAAGCTTATTCCTCAACCGAGAAAATCAAGAAGTTGGAATCTGAGCTTGTTGCTTTGAAAGGGTCTAATATCTATGCCCCACTTCTCTACAGCTTGAGACCACATGCCAAGAGATCGTGCACTTAAAAACTAGGCTTCATGCGATCTAAGTAAATTATTAAAGTGCAGAGAAGGAAATTGGATATTACATACCTCAGATTCAAGATCTTGAGTGTGCCATCTCTGAATTTCGCTCCACTGCTTACGTAAAGGACGAAGAACTAATCGCTACTTACAACCAAGTGATCCACTTTAAGAAGGTCGCTGATAGGCTTGAGCCTCAACTGTTGGAACTCCAAGGTGCTTTGAAGATCAACGACAATCTGAAGAAGGAAGTGGAGGAATTGCAATGCGTCCATGCTGGTATGTTCGAGGAGAATGAATAGTTAAAGGGTGAAAAGGTTGGCTTCGAAGCTTCGTTTACTTAGAGTCAGGCCGATTTCTACAAGCTGCGTTATATAGACCATTTATTTGGGTAACCGTCTGATTTTGAGTTTTTTGGTAAATACTTCGAGACCTTCTCTATTTCTCCGGAAAACTTGCTCCTTTTTACTTTCGAGGCTTCCATTAGTGAAATAGTCGGAGAAGTTGATGCCTAGGCTGAAGCAGCCAGAGGTAAAGCGTCAAATGGTGCTATTGCTGAGGGCGCCGCGGCTGCTGAAGATGTGGCGACTGAGTAGTCGTGGAATGTCCAAGTTGCTAAGGAGTAGTCTTCTTTGTAGTCTTTAGGATTTTCTTTTTTTTCCTTGTTGCTTTTTGCTTTGCTTGAACTCCTTTGATCTTTGCTAGTTATTTATCAATATTGCTAAAAAATTTAATAAACTTGTTTCTTTCGCATTTCTCCACCTTTGCTTCTTTAGTTCGTGCCTTAACGTTAAACTTTATAGACTAGTGGTAGGCATGCTACTTTTCTATAAGGAAACAGACACGCGTAGCCTACACAGTCATAGGTGTTGGTGTAGAACTTTTGCAAGGTTGTTAACCGTAGGGTCTGCAGCCGAACGCCTTACTTATAGAAGCAAACGAGTCCACATGACCACTGGGCTGTTAACTTTGACTTTCTTCAATTCTGTAGGTCGCGCAGCGAGTATAACAACACTTTAGGATCTGGTGTAAGTCGTTCTGTGCTTTGGCAAAAAAGAAGTCCATCGACTACGTAGCATGTCGGTGGTGGATGAAGCTTCATATATGCACACTAACTTATTTAACCTTTCACAGAAACGTGCGGTTGTATAAGTTTAGTGCAGCTTACTGCTCGAAAGGCAAGTCGTAGGCAGTCTTCTAGAAACCGTAGGTTACCTTAGTGCACTCGGTAACAACTTTAGGGTTCCAAAACTACCGTTCATAGGGCATACTACGTAATGTGCCCCCTTTGTCTTTAGGGCCCGGTTCCCCATCGATTAGGCCAAAAGACGCAAAATCCTTCAGTTAGCTAGGCCTTGAAAAAGACCATTGCGGTTACTTCTAGGAATTTCGGCGCAAACCATTGTGCATTTAGTTATACTAAAGCAGCCCAATTTATCCACGTCTGGATATCCGGAGTGTAGAGTATATCCTCTCGCTTTGGAGAGTAGACCCATGTGGGTGTCGGGGGATTGGTTTACCTTCTCGCACTGGAGAGTATGGTTGATCCTTCGGGGGGTTCAAATTCCTGCGATGAGTCCTTAAAAAGGGCGCGATCTTCTTTTTGAAGTGCATGAGAGATAAGTTGTTGTAGACATGTAGTCAAGCCAAGTTGTAAATTACTTCTGAATTCATCATTGATAAAAAAAGAGTGAAACGAAAGAAAACTTAGCTGTAAAGTAGAGACTGCATAACAACTGGATAATTTTCAGCCCGTGAAGTGGTGCCCGTTGAGCTGCTTGAGTTCTTCGGGCTTTGATGTAGTGGGAGGTCACACATGGTACTTCCTCTGATTGTAGGCGTTCCACTGCTTTTCGATCTCTTTGTCGTTCATGGTGGCTAGAGTGTAATTACCCTTACCGCCTACTCTGCTGATCTTGTATAGACCTTCCCAGATGAAATCCATCTTTTTGAAGCCTTCTCTGCAAGCAATGATGAAGGCTTTTCTTAGGACCACATCTTCGGGTTGGAATTGCCGGATCTTGGCCTTTTTGTTGTAGCTAGAAATGACCTGCTGCTGGTAGGCCGCGATGCGGGTGATGGTCTGCTTGCGCTTCTCCTTTGCCAGATCTAAGCTTGTGGCCATCTCCTTATTGTTCTGCTCAATACTTGGTAGCAGTGTGCTGATACTTGGCACGATGAAATTGGGTGGACTGATTACTTCTGAACCAAATGCCAAAGAGAAAGGAATCTCACCAGTAGCGCATCATTTAGTGGTGCGATATGCCCACAGACATCCGGGGAGTTCGTCTGGCCATTTCCCTTTTTGTTAGAGAGGGACTTCTTGAGGCAGTCGAGAATCCTCTTGTTAGATGCTTCAGCATGCCCATTGCCTTGAGGATATCTTGGCGTGGACATGTGATGCTTGATGCCATACTTTTAAAAGAACTTCGCCAAATTTTTACCCACGAATTACAGGCCGTTGTCAATGACAATGGATTGAGAAATGCCAAATCAGAAAATAATCTTCCTCCATATGAAGCGTTCTATGTCAGCTTGAGTCGTGGCCGTCATGGGCTCTGCTTTTACCCATTTGGTGAAGTAATCGGTTGCCACGATCATCATGCCCCTGCCTTCAGTAGCAGGGGGCATTGGCCCTACCAAGTCGATTGCCCACTGCATGAACGGCCAAGGATTCGT
Organism: Pyrus communis; assembly: GCF_963583255.1. Lineage (NCBI taxonomy): Eukaryota > Viridiplantae > Streptophyta > Magnoliopsida > Rosales > Rosaceae > Pyrus > Pyrus communis. The sequence goes on along the minus strand of NC_084814.1, from coordinate 5,149,913 downwards.
CTGCAGGTGTAGCTCGCTGGTACCGGCTTGTAGTGTTGGCAGCAGTTGCCCTTTTATACTAACTCTTTAGCGTCTTGATGTATGGTAGGCCAATAGTAGCATGTGTTAAGAGCCTTCTACGCTAAGGATTGACCTTCGGAGTGATTTCCACAAACGTCTTTGTGGATTGAGTTTAGAACCTTTAGGTCGTCGGGAGGCACGTGTAGGATCTTCGAACGAGAATGCCATTCCACATGTAGTAGCGAGCCACCTTTATTTGGAGTTTCTAGACTCCAACCTTTTTGTGGGGAGTGTGCCATTGACCAGGTAGTCTATAATAGAACTTTGCCAATTGGGAGTTATGCTAACCTGTGACACCTTGGCTGCCGGTTCCACTTTTATGCTGAGCTTGTCTAAATACTCATTCGGAATAGAATGTTTGAGTTAGTGGTCGAGAGCAGAGCCTAGACCGGCTAGCCCGTCCGCGTGGACGTTGTCTACTCGCGGAACTTGAGTGAGAATGTAAGTCTGAAATGCTTGAAGTTGCTTGCGTACATTTTCTAAGTATTGCGCCATCCTCGGATGTTTTGTCGTGTACTCCCAGTAATCTGGCTGATAATTAGCTGGGAATTTGAATGAATTGCGAGCTTTTTCACCACCAAGTCTTTTGCCATTTGGAAGCCTACTAGTAGGGCCTTGTACTCTGCTTCATTGTTGGATGCTTTGAAGCCTAAAGTGATCGCTTGCTCGAACATTGAACCATCTGCGGTGACAAGGACCACGCCTGCTCCTGAGCCTTTATAGTTAGATGCATCGTTGGCATGCAAATGCCAGAAGTCTCTACTGAGGAAGCAGGCGCGGCTAAGGTGTGCTCGGTTGCTTCTAGGGTGCCGTTGGGCCGCTTTGTTGTGTCACCTAGGCTAGGTGTGAATTTCGCTATGAAGTCCGCCAAGGCTTGGGCCTTTATCACCATGCGAGGTCAGTAAACTAAACCATATTGGCCAAGTTCCAACGCCCATTTCATCACTCGTTGAGAAGCATCCAAACCATGTAGGATTGATCGCAGAGGATACTAAGTCATGATGATGACTGTATGAGCTTGAAAGTATGGTCTAAGCTTCAGAGCCGCAACAACTAGTAGCAAAATTAATTTCTCGATCTTTGGATATCTAGTTTCGCATCGAAAAGAGCTTTATAAGTGTAGAATACATGCAGTTGGGCCCCCAGCTCTTCTTGTATAAGGGCAAAGCTTACTGCTACTTTAGAGACAACCAAGTAAATGTATAAGTCTTTCGCTGCTCTGGCTTTGATAGTAAAGAAGGTGATGTAAGATATTTCTTCAGGTCTAGGAAAGCTCTTTCGCACTCATCATCCCATTTGTCTCGTTATGCCCTATTGATGGCCTTGAAAAAGGGTTTGCATTGATCGGTGGAACACAAGAGAAAGCGGTTGAGGGAGGCTACTCGTTCAGTCAAGCTTTAGATCTCATTCAAGGTAGTCAAAGATTTTATCTTTAGGATCGCTCGGATTTGCTTGAGATGTGCTTCGATTCCTCGTTGGGTTACTAAGTACCTAGGAATCGGCCTAAAGATACTCCAAATGTGCAATTGGCGGGATTGAGCTTCATCTTGTACCTTCTAATGATGTCAAAAGTTTCCGCCAAGTTACCGATGTGATCGGATCGCTGCTTGCCCTTCACTATGATGTCGTCGACATAAACCTCCATGGTTACTCCAATTTGCTTTTTGAACATCATGTTTACTAACCTTTGATGAGTGACCCTCGCGTTCTTGAGGCCAAATGGCATAACCTTGTAATAGTAGGTGCCTCGCTTGATCACAAACGCGGTTTTTTTCTTCAGCATCCTCTTTGGGTTTCCATCCTATCTCGTCTGCTGGCACATTGGTTTGGACACCATCTTCTTAATTCGCTTACTATAATTGCTATTTGGTAGTTTTATCGTCCATTCGGACCTTGGTAGCCTCTATGGGGGTAAAGGTTTTCTTCTTTGATTCCTTCAATACGTGCACAATGCATCGTCGAGATGGGGCCTGGTCAAACTTGATTTCTCTAACTCATTCTCCAGGGATGCGGAATCAAATTTTTTGATACTTGACGGAAGTGACGATGTCCAGCTTTATCAGCTAAGGTCTCCCAAGAATCTCATTGTAGGGAGATAGGTCTCTTACGATCGTGAACGTTTGCTTTAAGACAACTGGCGGTGTTTTCACGTCAAGTGTGATGTTCCCGATGGCAATGGAGGTGTGCCCGTTAAATCAAGTAAGTACCTTCACTCGACGTATAATTGTGTTTTCCAGGCCCATCTTTTGAACTACTGAGAGTTGAAGTAGGTTGATCGCACTTCCGTTGTCAACCATCATTATGTTAACTATAGCATAGGCAAGTTGGACAAATACTACTAGTGCGTCGTCATGTGAAAAGTTGACGGCCTTGGCATCCTGCTCGGTGAAGCCAACGATGGGTCTAGGTTGGGTATCGACTGTTTGGACCCGTAGGATTAGTAGAGCCTGCTGGATTTTCCTCTTTTTGGAGTTGTTGGAGGCCCCCAAGTGTTCCGATTTGGCGAAGATGCCATTGATCCGAATCGTCTTGGTTGATGGCTTTTTGTCGACATATGCGTTCCTTCTAGGCTATGCAACTGGCTTGTCCACATATCTATCGACTTTGCCTTCTTTCATGAGCTTTTTTAGGTAGTTCTTCCAAGTGTAGCAATCGTCATTTATGTGACCGGGACCTTGGTGGAATGCACAGTACTTGGTGTGATCCAACTTGGAAGTATCTTCCTTTGATTGCTTCAACAACTTGAACCATGGCTCATTCTTGATGTAGCAAAAGATTTGGTGGATCAGGATTGAGAATTTGGAGTAGTTCTTGGTCGTCGGGCCTTCTTTGGTCATAAGTCGGTCCCTACGCTTGGCTTCCTGCCTGCTTTTGTTGTATTACTTCCCATCCTCCTTCTTTTGAGCCATTGCTGACTTTTTTCGAGGCTGTTCGGGTGCCTTGTCTGCTCATCGAGCCTCGTCCTAAAGTGCATGCTTCTTTGCCAGAGCGAAAAAGTTTGCCAGGGTTAAATCTTCTTTCATGATCAATTCTCCAAATAGTGGGTGCTCTACTGAGAGTCATTTTTGGAATGCTGCACTTGCTATTGAGTTATCGTATCCGACTATCTTCATCTTCTCTGCTTTGAACCTCTTCACGTAGTCGCGGAGCAACTCCTTTGGGTTCTTCTTCACGTTAAACAAGTGGTTGGACTTCTTTTTTATCGAGTGGTATGATGAGTATTCTTTGGTGAAAACCAAGGAAAGATCATCAAAACTCTGGATGGATTGTGCTGGTAGGGTGTGGAACCAATCTTACGCCTCGCCTTGTAAAATGATGGCGAATATCTTGCACATAAGACCATCGTTGTTTCGATAAAGGACCATCGTGCTTCTGTAGTGCTTCAAGTGCCTTTCTGAATCTCCATCTCCTTTAAAAGATGTGAAATGTGACATGCTAAACTTGTGTAGAGGCTTTGCCTGCTCGATCTCATTTGTGAAAGGTGGCCTGCTCATATTGGTAATGTCCCGTCGTAATGCTTCGTCGGTTACTTTATTACGTTGGAAATCATGCAATCGCTCGTTTAAAAGCCTCTCTACCTCTTCCTAAATATGCTTATGTTGGGGGTAGTGGAGCTCTCGACTGCCTTCGATGTTAACCTGCTAGTCTAGGCTGTTCTTTTACGTGTTCGGCTCATCTATGCTGCGACGGTGGTGCATATGGTTAATTCTTAGCAAGAGAGGGAATTCTTCAAAGGTTGCTGGTTGAACTTGAGCCGAACTGAGTGACTGCTTCTTTCCATCCTTCATGCTGCTTACTCCGATGTGAGGTGGAGGATACTCCTTACGGGCCTAGCCGCAAATGAACACTTCGCCTGGAAGGTTACTCATGTTGATTATCGAAGTGTGGCCCTAATCTTGAATGTATGCTCGTGTGCGGGCCTAGTTGAGAGTGGATGCTCCTCTGCGTACTAAGATGAAAGTATACGATATCTCAGGGGCCCAATCGAGAGTGTACACTGCCCAAACGCTTGGTTTGGGGTTGATCGAATGGCTGCTTGTCGAGACGCTGCTGGAAAGGTTCTTCGTCTGCCCTTGTCCTATTTCAGGACACCTTGTCTGGGGCACGTTGCATCTCGGTGCACTACAAAAACTGATTCACCAAGGTCGTTTGCTGTTCGAGGGCGCTCGTCAACTCTATAACTGTCGAGACAAGTGTTGTTCTCCATTTAGGTTGGAAGAACTCGGAAAGAATGCGTCTCCATGAGTGGTGGAAGTGTGGTAGACTACGGGTGCGAAATTTGAGTTGGGAAATGTCAAATCCGCGGAGAAATACAATGAAATGCCCCCGGTTCAATCGTCGATCCAGAAACTTGAAGCCGAGAAGGTTGGAGCGGTCTTGGACTGATTTGGGTTGCTTAGAAGGCCACGGGAGTGGGTTGGGCCACTAGAATGGGTTGCTCGGTGTGCGGCGTATGTGGGTGCGAGACTAGAGCTTGGCTAGGCAACGTGTTGGCCTTACGTTGGGCTTGAGTGGCTCGGGCCGGCTTGCCTTGGGCTTAGGCGGTGTGGGCTTGAATGGCACGGCTTGGGTTGTGGTTATGGCGTCGTGGGCCTTGCCGAGGATGGAGGTTTTCGAATTTCCCGTCATTGTACTCTTCTTGTACATTTATTCAAAGAATTTTTACTAAAAAAATTCTAGGAACAAGAACGTACAAAAAATCTACAAATGAATAAGAAAACGAAAAACCTTGAATGCGAGAGTCTTCTACGAGTATGTGACTCAATTCTCAATGAAATCACCAATTTGTGGATGCAAATTTCCACCTTCTTCTTCTTGGACAAAATTGCACCTACGAAACAATTAACATCTTAGGTCAAGGCCAAGAGCCTTACGTGCCCACGATGAATTTGGAGGGGGGTGGCTTGGGCCAAAGAACCTCTGATGCCAAAGTTAGAATTTGAGGGAAAAATGTTTAGAGAAATTCGGAGAATTTAGCAAAATAGTTGGAATTAGGTTTTTGGAGAAATGAGATGGTATTTATAGGGGTGTGGCCGGCCCCTTTGGGAAAAAAAGAAAAAATATAAATATTTATTACCTGAAACTTTTTGTGGAGCCAAAAATAATTGAGAAAAATATGAAGGCAACACATGGATTCTTGAGTTAAAAAGACAAAATTACCTTCAAGCCGCACTGAAACTCCCACGCGCTAGTAGCAGACAATCACAACTCAATCAAGGTCAAAAGTGATCAAAATAGGTATTTATTCAAAACCTATTTGATCCGTCCTCATCAAATCCTCCCCACAAGGTAACCGCCAAAATATTTATTCAAAATAGGATTAATTACCTAAATTAATTGATTAAATTCCTAATTGATTGCAAGATATTATTTGGCATAATATCTTGCAATTACACCCAAAAACCACCAAATGTGGCCGGTTCCCTATATTTATTTTTTTCATCTTCATTTAAACTAATATTTTAATGTACAGAAAAAATCAGCGGCAAATAAAGGAAATCAGGACAAGAAGTTGTACGAGCACCATTCCAGTTCTTGAACTCTATCATACCTAGTCGAGGAACGGCGGGAAGCTAGGGAGAAGTTCTCAAAAGTGGTGGTTTGGGTAGAGACCCACGCTAATTATGGCAACAAGGTCGCATATGGGATTTTTGTAAGTATTTTTTTTTGTAACTTTCAATTATAACTTTTATTACTGTAATTATGGTTTAAATTGTAATTAATCTAACTTCGTAATCTTTGTTTTTTTATAAGCTTCAATGGTATAGAAGAAGCATGATTACCTCACCAATCTCTCCTAGCAGCATCCTAACGTGCCTGTGGAAAAGCTGGCACCTGACCCAAAGGTGTCTTTCCAGGTGCTGATGGACGGGGTTGGCCGAAGGAAGGGCAAGGAAGTCTACGGCCTAGGAGAGGGTCGGGTTCAGGAAGTCAAGTCTTGTTCCTCATCGAGTTCCACTACAGTGACTGAGACCGATTCCAGACTTGGCAAGTAAAGGAGGAGGTGGCACGCCAAAGGGAATTAGTCCATCAATACTTCAAAGCCATATCCCAAAGCTTATCAGCTTTTGGCTTTACGATTCACCTTCCTGCCTGAGCTTGTGCCGCCATTCCAAGAAATCCCTAGCAGTTGTCCCAGCAATGACCAAACCCTACCATAGTTTACAATTTCTTTTTTCTTTTTTTTTCTTTTTGTAATATATTTGGGTGAACAATTTTTTTTGGGTTGTATATATTTATTTCCATTTTTGCAATATGTTGTTTTTAAGTTGCCCGACGGAAAAGTCGTCTCTTAAACTCATATCTTTCGACGGCTCTGTCCGTCGAAATATCTTACAACAATATTTAAATACGACATGCTGACCAGTTCCTTTCCGTCGGTTAAGCAATACTCCGTTGCGTAAATTAGTTCATAACCGGCAAATGTATTCATCGGGCAATATCTTAAACGATGGATCTATTTTTCTTGTAGTGACACACAACTTAAAAATCAAAATCCAATGGCCAAATGGACGGCTAACAGATCCCATTTTTTCTACAAGTTCATTTCTTTAGTTGGAATCCTAGTTATCTCCAATGACCTCGAAGGAATCTCATGTTTTTTTTCCCACTAAAAGACAGCCTCATCATATATACCTAGGCAACAATGATACTTTGAATCCAAGAAAATTTTTAGTCCAACCCATTGAATCTTCTTGGAAACTACAATCAACAACAATTTATCACACTTAACAAAGCATACTATATGGCTACAAAAAGAAGCATTTAGATAAACAATCCCAAAACTGCTGCATATATCACCCTTTTGCAAAATCTGCTGCATACAGCAAAAAAATAGCACGCTTTTGAGAAACTCTAATTTCTCTGAGATTTTGGCATGGCTTTGCAGAGTGAAGAACAATATGTTGAGTCACTCTCCATGGGACAAAAACTAATTGTGAAGAATTTCATTTGGTCGAAAGAAGAATGGCCAGCCATAAACCACGAAGACTTTGCAGATACAGATGACATCCCTGTCATAAGTCTCCAAGGTATTTTGGATGGGAGGAAAAACCCAGACTACGAGAAGGTGTGCCGAGTGATGGTGAGTGCTTGTGAGAAGTCGGGGTTCTTCAAGTTAGTGGATCATGGGGTTGCTTTGGAGATCATAGAGAATTTCATAGGGAGTTTAAATGGGCTGTTTGACCTTCCAATGGAGAAGAAAGTGAAGGGTGTCAGATCAGCTACTTTACCACTGGGTTACTGTGCCACAAACCCTGATTATGAAAAAAATTTACCTTGGGCAGAGATCTTACAGTTACTTCAGTCCCCTCAACAGGTAGTTGCATTTGCAACTAAAGTTTTTGGTGATCAACACCAGCAATTTAGGTAAGATTTTCATACCATACATACTTGAATTTTTAGATCATGTATGGTTTAATTAGCAGTACATTAATTAGAGATATTGTCTATTTGTTCCATATTTGCTGGCCACCTCTTTCAATACATGTGGTAAAATAGTTCTGTTCTTTAATCAACAAACTGTTGCCCATATGTTACTTTAAATCTCCTCCAACAAAGTAAAGGCTAAGTGCTCCTATACCAAAATGGTTATTGGAAAATTTTCTTTATTCTTTAGTAGTTGTTTAAGATGATTGCTAAAATGATTGCTTAAGTGCATGTGAGTGATTTCTAACTGTAAATGTATGTGAATTCTATAAGAAAATTGCAACAAAGGTTTTTGGTGGCCAACAAATCACAAATTTAGGTAAGATTTTCATACATATATATCATATAGTTTGAATTCTTAGGTCATGTATGATATTTAATGGTTTTAACAGTTGATCAATTAGAGGTAATTAATACAAAAAAAACTTACCACCTCTCTCAATACGTATGGCGCAAATAGTTTTTTGGTTTTCTACAAACTGTTGTCCATGTAATTCAAGTTAAAATCTCCTCTCCAATAAAGTGAAAGTTAAATATGGCTATACCAAATGGTTATTGGAACTATAATTTTATTCGTTAGTAACAGTTTAAGATGATTGCTTAAAGGGTGGTGTCATCCACACACTTTTTTTATCTTTCGCACACTTTTTATTAATTCATGTCCTTTGATCTTTAATTCATTCAACCCAATGGCCGACAATCAAGAGGTGTGTGAAAGGTAAAAAGAGATGTGTAGATAATACCACACTTGCTAAAATGTCATTCAAACGCACGTGAGTGATTTCTGACGATAAATGTATGTATATTCAATAAAATCTCGTCATTCAATACTATAGTGTGGTGATATTCCTCTTCACTTGGAAGTGAGAGGCCTTAGGTTCGAATCTCGTGAATGGCGAATTTGATACCAAATTAGGTTGCCCATTATGTGGCTTAGCCGAACTCCCCCTCCTTTAGTGTAAAAATATCGATGTACTAAAAAAAAAAAAAAAACCCACATGCATCAATGACCTGAAATCAATCATGCACCAACAAACGACTGGCCTAGCTAGCATTTTTCTTAGACATGTTATTCATATCGTTTTTTCCATGTTCGTGTCATACCTAATATTTTAATAGGCCGTGTTGTGTAATACCCGTTAAATTAAACGGGTAATATGACCATACCCGTAATCTACACGTTAATATTAAGGGGTAATATTACTCGATGCGTTACCTGTTAAAGAAAATATATTTTAAAACAATAAATAATCAAATGAAAAGCATAATACTAAATTAGTATATACATACCACATTGTCACATTCAAAACATAAAAACACATTTATCATTCAAATATTATATATTACAAAATATCAAATGTTCAAAGGATTTGCAAAATCAAGGAAGCTATGTTTCAAGGTTGTGGAGTCTAAACGACGATGTAAGTGTAACCAATGTCTACTCATGGAAGAATGATGCAATCACAAGTGTTTATATATTGTTTCACATTTATCACACTTGTAGGTCTGCCTTCTTGCTTATACTAATACTATACTAGTTGATTTTAATTTTGGACTAGAGGTCAAGTAAAATTTATCCTAGTAATGACAATCAAAAACTCTCATAATAAAAATAAATAAATAAAACTTAATTTTCTTAACTTATATAGAATAATAACACCATAATACATATTTAATATACAATATATACACTATGGCTATTTAGTTTTATAATAAGTATTTTTAGTAGTTAACTTTGAAATTATAAAAATAATTTTTTTTCTTAATGGATCGAAATGGGTTACCTGCATGTGTATCCGTTAAGGACCTATTATTAACGGGTTCTTAATGAGTCATCCGATAACGACTCGAATAATAATCGTGTTGACCCAAAATCCATTATTTTCGTATTATTTTTGTGTCGTATAAGAAATTGTCAAGTCTAACTTTTCTTCGTATAGTTTAACTCAAATCAATGTTTGGAATATGTATCAGCAATGCAATGATTGGTTACTTGAATGCACTGGACAATTTGGGAATGACAATTTTGGAGATGTTAGCTCATGGACTGGGCCTTCCAGACAACTTTTTCACAAAGAACTTTCAGGAAAAAGAGGCTACCATGATCAGGGTCAACAGATATCCTCCTTGTCCCCTCCCTGAAAAATGTCTTGGGCTTGGGAGCCATTCAGACCCACATACATTAACCATATTGTTACAAGATGATGTTGGCGGCCTGCAAGTTCTGACAAGTGACGACAAATGGATTGGAATCCGTCCTGTTCAAAATTCTTTCATCATCAACATCGGTGACACCCTTGAAGTAACTCTCTCTCTCTCTCTCTCAAGCAATTGCATGCACATATACATTTAGCAGTAATGTTCCCTTACTAATGTTGTGAGGCTGTAATCTGGATTACACCTTTTTTTTAAAAGGAAAACTTATGAAAAAAATTTGAAAATTTTGAGTTTTAACGATAAGGACAAAATAAAGGGTAAAGTGAATAGTACCAGGATTGACTTTTTAGTGTAAAAATATGGTTTTTCGTTAAAATGAACAGTATCGAGAGTTTTTTGTTAAACTTCCCCTTTTTTAAAGTTCAGTTTTTGTACAAAGTTGTAACTGTATGTGTAATTTTCTTGCAGGCTTGGACTAATGGGAAGCTGAGGAGTGTAGTGCATAGAGCAGTGGTTAACAAGGAGAAGAATAGGCTTTCAGCAGCATATTTCATGAGCCCCCGTAATTCTGCCCTCATTGACTGCCCTCTTGAGCTCATGGATGCAAAAACCAACCCTAGAAAGTATGTGCCCTTTACTTGGGGAAATTTCCGAAAGCAACTTTTGGTTCAAAAGAGGGTTGTTGGTAAAACTGCCCTAGAAAGATACCTAATATCCAAATGAAGATAATAGTTTGAAACCTAGGAGGACCAAAAGTTTAGCCTTATTATATATTAGATGTCTAATACAGGTTTAGTCAATTTGTATTAGTAGTCTGGCTTTTATTAAAAATGGAGTTCACACTGTAATCTACAAAATATGACGCGATTTCTTGTACCATGCCAACATGCCTTGCTTACCAAGCAAAAAGAAAGAATAAAATTATGAAGATTGCTTTCACACATAAATCAATTTTTGTGTTCATGTAATTAATAATTTCAGTAATACGAAAGGGCCTTTTTCCTATTTGAACGTAATGTCAAAGAATGGAAAATTTCCAATTTTCCAATATATCAAACCAAATGGAAATCTGTCTTATTAGCTAACAACTATTGAACAATAATATATATACAGATCTAGATCTATCAATTGTGTCACTAAACAAGACATATATTATATAAAATATAAATAAGGTCTTCTTATATCATTCCCTTACCTGTACGGAATATGTTATGCAGTCTTATAGAATGAAAATCCACATAATGCAAAATTGTCAACTCATCGCCCAAATAACTAAACAGGAAATCAAATGAAGACTAATAAGGTTTTAGGATTTGGTCGAACCCTCTCGCTCAACCGTGTGGCTTCTACTTTCATTTCAGACTACATTTAGTTTGGTTTACAAGTACTGCAATCGGCAGAGTGGATAAAGAACCATTCAAAAGAAACGAAACTTGCTAAGATATTAAATTACATGCGATGGAGCATATGCACTTTGATTTGTGGTCGATTCTCATTGATTTCTATTAACAACTTACTATTTAGATCATTAACGCTATCGCTCTAAAAAAAAATATTAAATTACATGATCGTGACTTAGCCAAGTTGCAAGCAAAACCTAGAATCATTATTTTCTCTGGACAAAACTTATAATCCATATTTATAATTACTCGTTTATTGGAGTACTCATGACCTAAATTATCGGTTTGATAACAATGGCAATTATAAGAAACATATTTATTATGTAGCCCATGCATCTTCTCCGGCTAAACCTCATGACAATATTGGGTGCATTTGGATACCATGTTCTAGAGGTTTCTCCTCCGCTTAATTTGCTAGTTTTCAATAGCAGTGTGGTTATTGGCACTTTAAATATACACTTATGCCAGAAAAAAAAAAAAAAAAAAAAGTTGTTTTTTCTTCCTTTTTTTGCGTTTCCCCTTTCATCGCATCCCTTTGACAATGTCGATGTACTTTTATTCTTCTATCTTTTCAACTATTCTTACTTGGGTCTTACGTATATAATGAAGGAGAAACTAGCTAGCTAGTTGTTATTTCATACCCAGCTGCTTACTCGGGATTTTTTCTTCGGGCTGAAGCATTAACAAGTATTTTTGTTTTGTAACTAATATAAAGCGATTTGTGCAATACATGACTTGTTAATTTACATCAGATGCCTTCTCAAATTCTTACAAAACCTAATATAAAACGAAAGGTGAGAGAATATAAGCATTATCCTTATTTATATTGTTAAGTCAACAATGGTTCACTTACCGCGTAGAATTTTTTATCACTTCTACATTTGTTGGTTGCAAAATCACTTCTATATTTGAACTCCAAATTTTGGTTGAAATGAAAGTCGTATTTAAGGAAAAATAAAAAAGCAAATTGTCTTGCTTTGAACCTAACCTTGACTCAGTTTATCCACCAGCATGCATGCGAAATTTCTCCTCCAAAAAAATGGCTGCATATTTTTTATCAAAGCTGAAAAAAATTTGTCCAACTAACTACACATTTAATAAAGCCACGCATGAGACTTGAGAATCTACGGGTTCTTTTGCTAAACATTACTAGTCCTCCTCATATGGATATTCACAGATAGTTTATGTTTCCTATCTGCAAGGTTTTGGTCAATAATTAAGGACTCGACTGTTGAAGATTAAGGCCAATTGGGTATTGCCTGGATTTCACCTCTAGCAATTGCGTGTTCTTCCGGGAATTGATGGAAAGCAATTTTCTGGGGAAAATAAAAATGGATAAAGTTGACTTGGGAGAGAGAAATGTTGTTTGGCTTCACAGACGAGTTCTTTATCATTGTTGAACAAGTTCATTCCCGCTTACAACGCACTTTTATATTTAGGCACTTTTAGGTTTAAATTTATTCACATTTTCCACTACACTACACTACACTTTATGGCTTTGTCACCTTCTAGGTGTCGGCCAACACAGCTCGATTCGGAGTCCAAATGAGCATTCCAGGTCGGGATGTGTCACATGCACACAAAATTGTTTCACAAATGACCACATATATATTCACTAATTATACGATGAAATGCTTCAGTAAAAATTTGCGTGCTATTTCCATCTAAAAACTTTGGTGCCCTGCACGCACAATTAATTATCACTCCAACCGCCCAGCCCCAGCATACCCCCAAATATTTTCTCCTAGATCCCCCATCGCGCACAGTGGATCTAAGCACAATCCAGGTTCTACAAGTTATGCTAATGAAACCCAATTTTTGCAATAATGATTATATTAATTTTGATGGGTTAACTACCCTTTGGGTTGGGATGATTTTCAAAATGAGTCACAGTTTTAACTTTTTTCATATTGCACTTTACGGTTTTGAAATTGTATCAATTTGTACCTTATGTCTCATTGATTGTATGTTAATTTATTAAATTTATAACGTAGTAATCTTGAGACTTATATACGGGCAAACATGTATGCCGCATTTGCACTAAGTTTACTAAAAAACTCATAACTTTAATGAAGGATTATGAATAATTTATCAATTATATTGGCCTCCAATTGCACAAAATTTGGTAACAACCTGTTTTATGAGTAATCCAAAACATTTGGTGTTGGAATTATTAATTATTTAGATGATTTTAAGGTAAAGCTAACGTTTACTAATAGAAAAAAATAAAAAATAAAAAAATAAACCATATGTGTTCGGTGAAGGTAGACATACCATGAACAAAAAGAAAAAGGCAACTGAACTATACCATGACCCAATTTATTCTCAAATCCAAGTTTCAATGTGAAAATAAATATAGCTGGCACATTCTTGTGGAATAAAAATCATGATTAACTTGTATGTATAACTTAATCAGTCCTACATGATTAATTTAGCTATCCCTTAGAATTATTCTTTCAATTCTGCATGGGAACAAATTAACCCTCAAAGGGAGGCAAAAAAGCACCTTCGCATTTCGCATTATTCCCTCAAAACCCTTATATTTATATCTGTTAAATCACTCCACTCCCACTTCTGAGTCTTCTCTCCCTCATGAGTCACGTGCAGTTCTTGCTTACGTATTGCAGCATTTGGTTTTATCCATATTTGCACACTAATCAGTTTTTTATTAGGTTTTCTTTTTCTTAATTACTTTAAGAAACCAATCTCTGTGTCATTTGCTCCTTCACCTCTCGACCACATTAGACTATATTCGTCAGTCGCTTTCAATCTTTGGTGCCGTACTGCTACTACGACTATATTTGGTACAAATTAAGAGTGGAAAGTTTACCCACCGGCCACCAAAGGGAATATTTTTTATGCCCACGCAAAAAAGTTGGAAATTGTGGGGAATGAGAGGTAGCGTGTTCTATATGTTTAGGTACATCATGTTTGGAAGTGTTTATAAATTAATGAAAAATTCTTTTGGATCTTTAAAAGTATTTCTGAATATCTTACGCAGAAAAATTTAAAATTCCTTATGTGTTCAAAAAAGCACTTAAGTTCTTTCTGGGAAAGCACCTATTAAGTATTTCTTTCAAGAAGCACTTCAAGTGAGTTAAAGTGTTTTCTAAAAAATTATTTCCAAACGAGCCCGTATGTGCCAAAAAAATAATAAGCGTCGTGTAACGTTATGTTAACTCTAACTCAACTAAATTACGTGTTGAGTATTAGTCAAATTCTAACTCGACTTGTTTGTTTTATTCTTATTAAATCACTCGATATTGTTGAGCATTATGATTTAGTGATATTATTCTTTACCTGCAAGAAAGAGGTTGGGTTAAACTTCAATAAATAGAGACTTCATACCAAATTATTGTTGACCTAATTACTCATTAACGAACCCGATAGTACTCCGCATCAGCATATGACAAGTTAATGAGTATTAGGTAAAGGCCTATAAGTGTCTAATGGGTTTATGAGCCACTGATGTCATTTACTCACTTTATCTTGTGCAACTAACGTTGGTTACTATAAAATATTATATATTTTTGTATTATTTTAGACATGGAAATTGTTAGAAATACTATCTTTTGTTACCACATTTTGTCAACCGTCTCATGATGTGGTGGTTAATGGTTTGATTTTTTTTTATAATAATTTTAAGAAGGAATCCATTCATCAACTGTCATATCGTGTGATCTTCAAAATATGTTAAATGGTGGTCTCTATGAAGTTCATTAGATAAAATTATAAGTGTATCAAACAAATGATTGTTTCTTAGGGAAATTTTTTTTATTTTTTTTATCACAAATGGTTCTATGTATTGCAAATACATAATTTTAGTCCTTTATGATTTGGACCAATCAATTAATTTATCCTTCATGTTTTGCCTTGCACATCAATTTCATCTTTGCCATCTAATTTCATTAGAAATTATGTTAGTATGCTGATGTGGCAACCATGTGGAACATGATAACAAATAAGAATATGCCACACGGTTGCCATATCAACACAGTAACGAAATTTCTAACGTAACTTGACAACAAAAATGAAATTAATGTGTTAGGCAAAACATAGAGGATGAAACTGATTGATTCAAAACATAAAAGACCAAAATTATATATTTGCTATAAATAAATAATTATTTGTGATAAAAATTCAAGAAAATTATGGTGTATTTAAAAGCTCTGTCGTCTAATGCATTTTTATTTCCGTGTTTCAGTCCCTCTTAACCTTTTTTATTTGGACTCGGCAAAAGTATTGTGCTTTATCCTTGTTTATGTACTCTGACCCCTCCACTATGCAAACTCCACCAAACAAAAAAGCACCTTTCTTTCTTTCTTTCTTGTTTTCCAACACCTCTTTTTGGTCTCTACTCATAACTCAAATCAGTTTTAAGTTGTATTATGCTGTGTTTTTAGACCAGGAAGCCACTTTACATCTTTATGCTGCTGGGTCGGTAGTTTATCGATAATTGTTGAATATGGACGACAATGGTGAAGTTAGAAATTGTAGAGATAGGGGTGAAATTTAAAAGGGTAAAAGGTCTTGAAAAAAAAAAAGTGAACAATCAAATCATAAACATCAAAATAATTATTCTAACGACATGTTTAAAATTCCGTAATCGGGTAATACTGCAATTAATACATCTTAAACACAAACACAAATAATGACTACCCCCAACCAAAAGAACAAGACCACCATGAAAAACATCAAAAACAGAGAGACAACATAAGACTAAATTCATTAGATTGAAAAGGGTAACTGGAAAGAATAAAGGGAGTGCATGTAAAATCACGATGTGAATTTTCATGAAATGCTAGCGCTAGCAGACCCAGGACCACTGACATGCCCTTGGAACACTTGAGAAGCTGGAAGTTTTATCAATCTCAAAACTGGCTCAGCTGATAGCTCCACGTACAACCCATTTTCTATGAGCACAAACTGTCGCTCCACCTCATATCTCTTCTCCTCATCCAATCAGTCACAGTCGCAGGAATACATGAGAAGGGAGAGAAGAATATCATGGTGTTGTGAGGGTAAAAAAGTAGAAAACAGAACAGTTTCGTGCAGGTTCAGAGGAATCAAAAGGGCGGATTCTCGCTCTTAGGATCGATCTTCAACAACCACAGGTGCAACTGCACCTCCTTGCTCTTATGTGGCTTCGCCACTGTGAACAGAAGTGATTACACACACCTGTTTTAATTTTTATCATATTGAAAAAATTTAGCTGATTAATGAAGAAGATTAAAAGAATATGTATGACGAGCTAAAATATGTGTGTTTATCGCTGAAACTTTGATTATCTTGAGGAAAACTACACTTATTTTCTAAAACCAATTAATATATCACTGATAAAAAGATATTAAAGAAACCAAACTTAAGTAGCGTTGGCCTTAATGAATGATTGATGTTCGAGGTCCCAAAAAGTTGTGCTAAGTTGACAACTATTAATCAGTTCTAGCACTACAAGAAACTGACAATAGCCTTAGTTGCAGAGAATGAGGTGGATAACAACCTATTAGTAGTTAATGGGATTATTTAATAAGCCTTTTTATACATCTTCATGTAAAGATGTAGTTAAACACATTATTTCTTTGTTTCAGTCCTTTTAACTTTGCCAGGACAAAAAATGGTGTGTTCCTTGTTGATGCACACTCAACATGTAAAAGCTCTTTGTTCGTACCCATCCTTGTTTAAGTCCTTTGAACTTTATTATTTGGACTTGTAAAAAATGTCGATTCTTTGTTGATGTACTGTGACCCTCCACTTTTGCACTTCGCCCACTAATTAAACAAAAGAGTACCTATATATTCTTTTTGTTCACTTCTCTCCCCCATTTGGTCTCTACTCATAACTCAGTTAATTAGCTTAATTAAGGTCTATTTTGTATGTGTGTGGATGAACTTTTAGTGACCTTTATAATTACGGCTGGTCGGTGGTACTCGGTAGTATATCTTTTTTTAATACTAAAACGATAGGAACCCTTGCCTTTTTTCCATACCCGTATTATTTCTTAATTTATCACTCAAAGTAATTTGCTTAATTTATCACTCATGTACCACGTTGTGCATGATCCAGTATATAATAAGAAAGCTCTAATTAACTAGGGCGCAAGGCAAACATGTTTAATATTTTAATCAGAGGTAGATGTCTCATATCTCACTGTAGCTAACACGGCCGGATTGTGTTGAAATCCCACATCCAAGATTGAGTAAAGATATTGGATTCGATATTTATATGTTTTTTGCCTTTCCCTGTCATCTTTGTGGAGTGAGAAAGTGAAAGGCATAATTCCCATCGCATCATCAAAAAAGACTTTTAAGCACGCGGAGTCAACTTTAGCTATGAGAGCAACCAACAACATGTGAAATTCCTGCACCAGTTAGTGATCGATCAGAGTAAAATGAAGGGAGAAGAGCCACAAATTAGTAGCACGAGGACAGCGTGAGAGCATTTCATACCACCATTTCCAGGGAAAAAAGGAGGAGAAAAAGAAATTTTGATTTCATACTCATCAGTTCGCTTATTTTACAAAGACGTGTGTACCTAACGCGTACCGTCTTATAAAATAAGTGAGAGTATCTTCTAGGATAAAGTAAAACTAGGTATTGGTACTAATATACGTTTATAATGTGTGAATTTATAAATCGTATATAATGTGACTAACATACGTGTTATAATGAGTGGATTAGTAAAACTACATATTAGTGTTACTGTCATGCACAAGAATTTCTCATACATTTTGATCTAAAATCATAATATAATTAAGGATTCAAAAATTAGAAGACTAGATTTTAATCCTTAAATAAGATGAAGTTTAGAAAAATGTCTTATACAAAATTAAAAATTCATTTTAGTCTCTATACTCTATTTAATGTCAACATATGCATTCAATATTTTTTTTTTAATTTATAATTTTATGGTGTCCTTGAATTAAATTATATGAAAAATATTGCAAATTTTATTACTAATTTGAATTCAAAAGAATTAGCTTTTATTTGTTGACATTTTGCATCTCCAATTTATGGTAAGTATCTTATACAAGAAAATATTTTTGATAAAGACTTTTTGGTTCACTTATTTTTTACATATTTTCTTATGTGCCACTAGTTTATTACAATATTTAGGTACGAACATTTTCAGTACGCTAGTATAATATAGTTAGGTATGGATATTTTGGTACACTAGTTTGTTATAATTTATTTAGATACGGATATTTCAGTACACGAGTTTAGTATAATATGTTTAGATACGGACTCTTCACTACACTTATGTTTTTGCATATTTCCTTATGTGCCACTAATTCATTTTAATATATTTAGGTATGCACGTTTCAGTACACTAGCTCAGTAAAATATATTATGGTACAAATGTTTAGGTACATTCATTAGAGGAATTTAAAAAAAAAAAATTAATGTCACGCCCTAATCCTGACATTCGTCCAGGATTGACACGTGACGTCACCAATTACATGTATATCTAACATACCCCGCCTCCAGGATATGTACAAAGCACAACTCACAATCCAACAGCGTAGTAATGTTTCGTACACTTTATGGCTGCATCTAGCCTCCTTGTTAAATTGCCTACGTACCCTAAACAGGGATCAAGCCATTCGTAGTTCGTCATTCGTCAAACTCTAATCTTTTCATAAAATACTTCTAGCAGAAATCATAGAGTACCACACTACACATCAACCTTACACCAAACAATAATTATCACCTTATCATGCACGCAAGTAAGCCATTCTCACACATATGCTTCCCAATTCATCAATCATATAAATCACTATGTTTCACATAATACCACAATTCATAGTATGCAACATCTCAAAGAACAGTCAACGAAGCACAATGTTATTCTCTAGCCATATTGGTTAACAAGTCTAATCATAATGATAACAATCACAACCAACATTAATCAATAACACATATCATAAGCCAAAATGCAGGGCTAGAGCGACACAGTTCAGCTGAAGCCTACATCTTTGAAGCTGAAATCAAATCCAAGGAACCAACACGTCACGTGGATACGATTCCGGACGATCACTCAACGAATTGCGAAGTAGAAAGGATTCCGAACCATCACTCAATGGAATCCATGTGGATACAATTCCGGACCATCACTCAATGGAATCGCGGAGTAGAAGGGATTTCAGACCATCACTCAACGGAATCGTTGAGTAGAAGGGATTTTAGACCATTACTCAACAAAATCTATGTGGATATAGTACTTACCAAATGTACCAGGTATATCTAAACATCATCATCCCTATAAATTACAACGTAGTCACCTACACTATCAACTTCTCATGACCACTATCTATCTTGTCATACTAGCATAAAAGTTATTAATAATACTTCTAATAAGATTCCAGGTTCACATTGTCATAAAAACAATCATACACGTCATACAAACCACATTTCATAAACGTTTCCAATCTATAGTCGAATCACAATTAATAAACCTAGATTGATGGCTAAGAATAAAAATAACAATTCAATAGAAATCACATTTAAGAAACAAGTATTACTCAATATGGCGCCATTAGTACATAAATCGAGACACACGTCATCATGATGAGCCCATTAAGCTCCAAGAAATCTTAATAGCACTCTAAGCTAAACGACACGCTAGAATAATTCGGCTAGTTAACTAAAAAGTCAACTGTCAATCAAAGTCGAGGGTACGGTCCACAACTCTAGTAATCTAATCTGGAAAATTCGCCTATCATATTTATGATCCATAAATTCCCAAGGGTCTTTTTAATTTCCTAGAACAATATCTTAAAATTTTGGAATGATCCAACGGTTGGATCTCCACCAATTGCTAAATTAAGTGGCGGCCAACGTTTAATTTTACAAACTTAGGAAATCAATTTGAGAATATCCGTACATAAGATTCCTAATCTGTCAGTTCCTAATATCCTCAAATGTTATTTACTATCACGTATTTAAGTTTGGTGCTGATCCAACAGTCAAATCGTCAATTCATATAATACCTAAGTGGCGGTCTCTATCAAAACTATAGTTCTACGACGAGATTTCCTCAATCTAACGTCACATATGGAATCAAGGTATCCAAATCAGTCTAGGAAGGGCAGGTGAGGTCTCGGCCTAAGCCCCACCACTGTACGCGGCAGCCGGCCAAATTCAACTATTTCCAAAAATTACCAAATTCTATAGGCATGTAGATCTCAATGAGGGGAGCAATTTGTATACCTGGGACGAAGTCCAATTCGGCTGGGAAACGCCTGAAATCAGCCTTGATTAGTGGAAACCCTAGAATTAGGTGTTCCTTGATTCGTCCTCAAATTGACTCCAACGTTCCAACCAATGATTGGGCATTGTTCCTGAGCTTAAGGGAGGTATGTTGATGGTGAAGATCGATGGGGAAGGTTGCAGAAAACGGTGAATCACCGCCTGGTGCCCTCGAAGTTGACGACTTCGATTCTACCAAATCCGAGGCAACAACTCCATTTTATGGATGAGAATTGAATGTAAGACAATGGTGAGACGCTTCCAGGTGGTGGCTCAGCTTAATTCACCGAAATTTGGCTGGAGGAACCAACGGTTTCATTGTTTCCGATTGGGTCGAGTCGTAAAGATTTGGGTAAGGGATCCATGATCCCGTGCTGCTTTCCCCTTTCCCTTCCCTCCTTTCTTCTTTCTCCATTGGTCGCCTTCCTTTCTCTGTCCTTTCTCGATTTAGCCCCCCTCTCTCCTCTCCTCCCCCTATTCTCTCATCCTCTCCCCCATTTTCTGGTTGGTCTCCCCGATTTCTCTTTTCTTTTTTTTTTCTTTTTTTTTTCTGTATTTTATTCTCTCATTGGTCCCTTTCCAAAATAATAGGAACCCCTCAAAATGTTAAATTCCTATTTTATTTAAGAAACTTCTAATGTCCGTAATTTCTCTTTAATACAAATACGTAGTTTGTAATAGTAAAGTCTAGGAACGGGATTTCACATTTAATGAATTAGAATACATGTAATAATAAATTTAAAATTTAAGTGGAGACGGGTTAATTACATAACACCCCCTCATATTCATTGTGATTTCACAAAACCCCCTCACGTTTGAAATGTAACACTAACACCCCTTGATGTTCTAATTTACTTTCACATTACCCCTTTAGGACAAATTTGTCCTCATTATTAATTATACTTTTTTTAAAAAATGAAAAATCCTTTGAATAAATAGAATTAAAATCCAAATTAAAATCTTACATTCAACAATAAAGAAAAAAATAGAAATAAAATTAAAGAAATATTGTTATCTTTCTTCCTCTACCATGTACTCGGATCTTCTCCAGAATTCGGTATAAAAAAGTTCAAGGTTTCCAACGACAACTTGCATTTTGTGAGGAAGATTCTTGGGAATTCAGCAGTTTTTATATTTTTTTATGACAGAGAGTGAGGCCAAACTTGTGGAGAGACTGATTGATTGAAAAATGGAGACGAAGGAGTAGCTTCTTGTGAGGACGGCTAGCTCCTGAAGCATGTTAAGAATTTCTCTTATGTTGTGGTGAATGCAAAGGGGAGGCCTAAACCCTATTTTTAAAAAGGTTTTTACTTTTATTTTTTAAAGTAATTAAAAATGAGGGAAAATTTGTCTTTAAGAAAATATTTTAAGGTGATGTCAACCCTACAGGGTTTATGTGAAAGTAAATTAGAACCTTAAGGGGTGTTAGTTTTATGTTTCGAACGTGAGGGGGTTTTGTGAAAACACGATCAACCTGTTAGGGTGTTAGTGTAATTAACCCAAGTGAAGACATTAAATAAGATAACCATAAATATTAAAACAAATTATAATATAAACTTAAATTAAGTACACAATAAAGAATTAAAATCAATATGTAATCTAACACCAGCTTTTATTCTAATCTTCTTTGAGGATTAAAGTTCAAAAACACATTCAGAAATTGATAGTGGAATTGACAACAATGTACATAGCTATTTTAATCTAGAATCTGGACAAATGAGATAAATCATGAATCTCTTTAAAAGGAAATAATAGTTACAATTTAAACTTGGATGAAGTAACGATGTATATAGCTTAGATAAAATGTGACATTTGGCGTTTGAACTGTAAACCCTCAACTGTCAACTGTAAACCCTTAACTCTCAAACAGGAAATTCTTCACAAAAGTAACAATCATATACGTACCTTGCTCAAACAAAGGCAACCCCTGTTCTTTTCTCTAATTACAGGTTTAGCCAATGTAACTATGAACATGTATAAACTCTCTTCCCAATGTCTCTCTCTAGAAACTCTCTTGAACCAGCCAAACCCTAGCCTTCCTCTATGGCCGTTGGCCTCTGACTATGGCTGAGGGCCGGTGGCAGCTTTATAGATGTGGAGGACCTGTCTTGTGCCATGGCACGGCTGTGATCCTTGGTTGAGGATCCTATCCTCCCATTATATGGTGTCGTTTTGTGGTTCCCTTCTCGGATTAGTTTATTTTAGCCTAGTTTAGATTAATTTAGTTTAGTTTAGTTTAGTTTAGTTTTGAGTTAGTTTAGTCTAGTTCTATTGTCTCGCCTAGCAAGTGTTGTGGCCGCACATCAATGATGATTGCATTTGGTTTTCACTTTGAGCATTGTATTATGTGGTCTCGTCTACTAACGATAACTTTCTGTGGTCTCGCTCCCACGATGACTTTATGTGGTCGCGCTATTCGGCAGTGGCTATTTGTAATCACCTATACAAATATGTTATATATCATTTCTATGATAGGTTTGTATGGGTATAGTGGGAAGTTCTCGTACATGTGGTAGCTGTTTAGGAGTTTACTATTATTGTCTCATTTGCGCAAAGTCACCTCCAGATCATTTTCTTGGTCACTGAAGAATTGTACCCAATTGACACCTATGTACTGCTCTCGGTTGAATAATGAAATACCAAATATCGTTGATTGTCAAAAAACTATGAGCATGTATATTGCAAAATATCTTATTTTAATACCTTATTATTTTCTCTCTAAATAAACACATTAGTGAAGCATACTCTTAAGGTGTTTGCATAATATACAGGGTACGACTTACGACCAGCTGCCATAGATCAATTGTAATTAGTCCCATATAGCAGCGTCGTTAAATATGTTCTGTTAAAAGATAGAAAGGGTGATACTTTGACCCCCCCAAAAAAAGGGGTTCGCAGCTTAATTAATAGTGTCCCTCGAGAAATATTATGATGTGTAGGGTTAAGATATGGCAACACACACTTTTGATACTTATTTTGTAAGGCCTATTTTGTAATGTATTTGAACAATTTAGACCGTCTATATTTTAGTATAGGGTAATGTTAGGGATATAAATTTGTAGATAAAATTTTGAAAACTAAAGAACATGAAAGTTGATGATTGGTCTATTACTAGCGTTGTTAACGTGCTCATTCCTATTGGTGACACATCATTTAGTTTACAAATTTTCTCTTCCTAGCATTACCTTTTAGTATTTCATTTTAGATCACCCTTAAAAAAATTAGATAAATCCAAAACAATTAAGACAATCATTTGTAGTAAAGAAAATGGACGAATATCGTTATACAAAAGGAACACTAAATTTAATGCAACAGTCATATGATTTCAGATTCGGACGATATTTGGTAGACATGATCTTTGAGGTACGTAAGACATAAAAAATAGACAATTAAATCGTTACATTATAGAATGAATCTCATAAAAATGTGTCTTCGAATCCTGACTTATATATATAGCCAAGTGGTTGGTAATTGCATTAGCATCTATCTAATTTGTTCATTGCTATTCACATACTTGTATCTTATCTGCATTTCTTAATCGTCGGTCCTCAGTTCTTCTTTCTTCCAGCCAAACAGTAAGACGTGGTCCAAACAATAAGTCCCAGGAGAGGCATGAGCGGGGGAAGAGTCTAGACATACGAGGAAGGTGAATCTTTTAAGTCTTGCATATAGTATACTTGTTTTGTGCATATCAAGAGTAGATTATTTAGATCTAGTTCAATGGCCAGCACTAGCTCTAGATCCAACATAGGAACTATACCTGACATTGTCAATGAAGAACAAAAACTGGATTTTCAAACAGACGAAAGTATTGATTTTTCCGACTGGAACATTCCAAAAGTTTCAACCCAAAATATTTACAAGAAAAAATGATCTTTGACCTCTTTTAAATCCGAACATCACGTCAAAACAGTTGAAAAGGCTTATGCTCTTAGCAAAGAACATGAGACTTGTCAATTATTTTCTCCAGAACAAATCAAAGCGCATCGCAAAAATGGTCATAACTATCTTCATATTGGTTTAGTTCAAATCGCAGTTAAACCATTAACGCGAAAAGGTCTTAACACTTCTATCCTTTTATGTTTACGCGACGCCCGATTTACTGATTTCAACGATAGTATACTAGGAATGATCGAATCTAGTCTTTACAACGGACCTATCCATTTTGATTGTTTTCCCGATCTCACAATAAGTCTTTCAAATCCACATGTTTTAAAAGCTCTTACTCTTAATATCAAAACCTCCGGGTACCAAGTCCTGGAAGGAACACAACCTTTGGCACTTATTTTTAGAATTTATTACAAAGTCACTGGCACAAACATGAATTTTCAAGCTTTGAACAAAAGTCCTCGCGACCACACTCTTTTAATCCAAACAACCCAAGAAAGCGCAAACATAAGAGTACCAAGAACCATTAGGTGGTCAGACATCAGTCTCCCCTCAGATTGGTGTTTAATTAATGAAAGTAAGCCGGTTTCCGTCCAAAACAGCCTCGTTAATCTCGACAACATTGAACAATATTTTGACGGCACAATTAAAATCAATTTTGATCGTCCAGCAAGAAAATCTTGTGAATCAGTTTTGTCACACAAATCTTTTGCTCCTAGCAGACAGTCTTTTTCTGGATCCATGTCAACCGATAGACTGGGTCAAGATCAAGATTTGATCAAATCTTTAGTAAACAAAAAGCTAAAAGAGCAGGAAGCTGCACAACAAGATTTAGTCAATGATTTACTCAAATTAAAGTCTGTCGACACTTCTTCACAAGTTGCACATCCTGTTTATCATCCTCCAAACCAAGAAGAACCCACTTCTCCAACTCCTTCTGATTTTGAAACAACATCGGTGAATCACCAATTACTTGTTTTAAACAAACCACATAAAATACGATGGAGGAAGCTTAAAAACTGGTATCCCAGGCCAACTCCTCCTGACCTTCAATTTGAAGAACGAAATATTCAAAATCAATTTTCAGTTTCAGCCGACAAACTTTATGAGTGGAACATAGATGGCTTATTCGAACAAGAACTTTTGAACAAACTTCAACACATGTCCATGGTTGCTAATAGCTACATTTCAAATCACAAAGTTTGTTCAAAAGTTCTTGTTCGGATAAGCCATCTATGTTCCACTCTTAAAGTTTGTCGGTTGAAACTGAAAATTGATTTTGAATATTTCATTCTTCAAATTGAAGGTCAGGAGGAGTTAGCCTGGGATACCAGTTTTTTGTGAGAGAAGTAGGGTTGACCGGATGAGTACGAATACGTTTTAAATCAAGAGTTGGTTGAAGATCAATGTTGTGAAAAACATTTTCAATATTTTGAATAGCAGAACTAGTTTCCGTGTCCTGAGAAGAATCTGGATCAGATGTGTTTTCTTCTTCGACAGAAACATCATTGTTTTGCAAAACACTAACAACTTTCTCTTTTTTGAGCTCAGTGAGCATATGATCAATTTTTTGTAAAGTAGTCATGGATTTGAAAGCAGTGGAACTTGAAGAAGTATCAGTAAAATTTACTAAAGGTTTTTCTTTTTGAGAAGATTTTGGTTGAGACAATTTGTCGATTTTGGTTTCAATTTTGTCTAGCTGTTTTCCAATAGTATGAAGACTTTGGTTTGTAAAATTATTCTGTTCAATGACAGGTTTAAAACCAGAATCTTCTTTTGGAATTTTGAAAGGAGTTGCGGGAATGTTGGTATTACCGGTGGAAATCAAAATAGTTTCTTTGGGAGGATGACTAGAAGAAATCAAAGTTTTGTCTTCCTTAACCCAATTTTCTTTGGTAACAACCGTAACTTTATTTTTTGTTTCATAATGTTTTTCAATAAAATCAAAGAAAGATATTTCAAATTGGTATTGTTCTACAAAAGCTTTCCATTCGGCATATATGACTAGCTTTTCTTCATCACAATATTTTTTTCTAAAAATATTTCTTCTGGGGATGTTTTCCTCAGAAGCGATGTCAGCTTTAAGCTTCCTCCATCGTATTTTATGTGGTTTGTTTAAAACAAGTAATTGGTGATTCACCGATGTTGTTTCAAAATCAGAAGGAGTTGGAGAAGTGGGTTCTTCTTGGTTTGGAGGATGATAAACAGGATGTGCAACTTGTGAAGAAGTGTCGACAGACTTTAATTTGAGTAAATCATTGACTAAATCTTGTTGTGCAGCTTCCTGCTCTTTTAGCTTTTTGTTTACTAAAGATTTGATCAAATCTTGATCTTGACCCAGTCTATCGGTTGACGTGGATCCAGAAAAAGACTGCCTGCTAGGAGCAAAAGATTTGTGTGACAAAACTGATTCACAAGATTTTCTTGCTGGACGATCAAAATTGATTTTAATTGTGCCGTCAAAATATTGTTCAATGTTGTCGAGATTAACGAGGCTGTTTTGGACGGAAACCGGCTTACTTTCATTAATTAAACACCAATCTGAGGGTAGACTGATGTCTGACCACCTAATGGTTCTTGGTACTCTTATGTTTGCGCTTTCTTGGGTTGTTTGGATTAAAAGAGTGTGGTCGCGAGGACTTTTGTTCAAAGCTTGAAAATTCATGTTTGTGCCAGTGACTTTGTAATAAATTCTAAAAATAAGTGCCAAAGGTTGTGTTCCTTCCAGGACTTGGTACCCGGAGGTTTTGATATTAAGAGTAAGAGCTTTTAAAACATGTGGATTTGAAAGACTTATTGTGAGATCGGGAAAACAATCAAAATGGATAGGTCCGTTGTAAAGACTAGATTCGATCATTCCTAGTATACTATCGTTGAAATCAGTAAATCGGGCGTCGCGTAAACATAAAAGGATAGAAGTGTTAAGACATTTTCGCGTTAATGGTTTAACTGCGATTTGAACTAAACCAATATGAAGATAGTTATGACCATTTTTGCGATGCGCTTTGATTTGTTCTGGAGAAAATAATTGACAAGTCTCATGTTCTTTGCTAAGAGCATAAGCCTTTTCAACTGTTTTGACGTGATGTTCGGATTTAAAAGAGGTCAAAGATCATTTTTTCTTGTAAATATTTTGGGTTGAAACTTTTGGAATGTTCCAGTCGGAAAAATCAATACTTTCGTCTGTTTGAAAATCCAGTTTTTGTTCTTCATTGACAATGTCAGGTATAGTTCCTATGTTGGATCTAGAGCTAGTGCTGGCCATTGAACTAGATCTAAATAATCTACTCATGATATGCACAAAACAAGTATACTATATGCAAGACTTAAAAGATTCACCTTCCTCGTATGTCTAGACTCTTCCCCCGCTCATGCGCTCCGCTCATGCCTCTCCTGGGACTTAATGTTTGGACCACGTCTTACTGTTTGGCTGGAAGAAAGAAGAACTGAGGACCGACGATTAAGAAATGCAGATAAGATACAAGTATGTGAATAGCAATGAACAGATTAGATAGATGCTAATGCAATTACCAACCACTTGGCTCTGATACCAAATGGGGCGGAACTAACAACAGCAGGCGGCAAAGCTGTCCATAGAATTTAAAGTGCGGAAGTAAAACATATAAAAACAGAGTAGCATATCAAAATAATGAATTAAATGTAATGATGCAAATATATTTTGAAAATAAGTTTTATTGAAAACTTACTGCAATGCAGATTACAAACTGATGTTGCCTAATGGCAAATGAAACAAGTAAACAAGGTGGAGCTCGCAGGCATCCTGAACAATATATGTATTACAAGTGTTTGGAAAATAATCTCAGAGAGATATGGTTGAACTGAGTTCTTGAGTTAAAAACTTATATCCTTCTTCTGAAGATGAGTCCTCCTTATATAGAGCGAGGAGACTGAATGAGGCTTGCCAAATAGATCCGAGAATCCCGCTGTCTTCTGAAGAAGGCTGGCAAAGCTGGCTGAATGAATAGTGAAGATGCTTTGATTCTTTTACAAAAGTTAAATGAATAGTGACCTTTTTGTTTTTCACTATTGTGAATAGTGACATTTTTGTTTTTCACTATTGTGAATAGTGACCTTTTTGTTTTTCACTATTGAAGAATAATGCCTTGTCTTTTGCGGAAGAGATGATAGCAGCTACTGCTGATGATGTTGTTGGGCTGACACAATCACATGGGCAAATAATGCAGTTCAATAATCAAACGGATCTTGAGCATCTTGAAGGTCCACTTGATCAGCCCAATTGGCGGGAGGCTGAGACCCTGCATCAGAAGCTTCAGAGTCCGAGTCGGAACCTTTCTTTTTCTGTAGCCTTGCTGCTTCAGCCATGAGCTGTTGAGCAAAGTCCAGAAGCTGGGAGGACTTATCAGAATTCTCCTTTTTCTTTGAGCTGGAGGACTTATAAGGTTTTCCTTTGAGGGAAGATGACGGACTAATGTCTGATAGGGATTGAATCGGCTCCTGGGTTTTTAGCAACTCAGGAAATTGCTGATGAACTGGCAAAGCTTGTGAGGACGAAGTTGAAACTTTGATTGGCAGTGTCTGAGAAGATGCCTAGGGAAATTCCACTTTTACAAGATCAATAATTTTTTGGTGGTTGAATTTATCCCATCATTTTACCCATCGGGTTCTGTAAATACCACCAGTGTCCACTTCAAAGTTCCATTTGAGAATCCATGGGATCTTGTACTTGGCCATGAGCAGTGAAAAAATAGTAACTCTGTTGTCGAAACGACTTCTGTCAAAACTGGGCTGAAAGTTGTTTGTGAGTACATGACGAAGGTCATCTGGAATGATAGAAGAGCTTGGGTCATGGGAAGCCCACCAATCTGGAAACCATGCAGGAAACTGCAATCTGAAATTCTTATCAAAGGTTATGAACCATGAATGACTAAAGTCTTCTGTCTGGTGGAGAAAAATGTTGGTCCATGCTTGGATATAATCATAGTAATTGTAATGATTGTTTAGGATGAGAACATGCTGAGTATGAAGGGGTTTTGTGTGATAAAGGGGAATTCCCCATTCGAGTTCGGTAAGGAATTTTCCAATATGGAGTGAATGATACAATATTTTGTTTTGGTGAGTGCTACTGTAAATTGGCTTAATAGCAATGCTTTCTGTTTCCGAAAGGATAGCCTGGTAATATTTTAGGCTTTTATAGGATTCAGTTGGTAAGAAATGAAAATTTGGTGGAAGGAGTAATTTGGCAATGCGCTCTGGGGGTTGGTATATATATATATATATATATATATATATATATATATATATATATATATATATTGGCCAGTATTTGTGTTTACTATGGTTGAGCACACTGGAGCAAAAGAGAAAGTTGATGATGAAAATATAATTTTGTGGC
Source organism: Pyrus communis (assembly GCF_963583255.1). NCBI lineage: Eukaryota > Viridiplantae > Streptophyta > Magnoliopsida > Rosales > Rosaceae > Pyrus > Pyrus communis. Next base: position 5,120,361 of record NC_084814.1, on the reverse strand, counting down.
TACCAGCAACCCATTTATTCCAATGATTAAAGGCTTATTTGAGGGTATAAAGGTATAGTTTAATATGCTTGAGGGGATTTACTGGTCCAAGACCTAGAATTTAGGTTAATCTATTCATAAATTGGTGGGGTATTCATATACCTCTTTTTACATTTCACACACCTCTTTCAATTTTCAATCGTAGGATCAAATGAATTGGAAACGATCAAATGCCAGAACACTAATTTTATGTTAGTGCCCAACACTATCTGGTATCTACCATTCCAAAGTACTCATTGTTCATAACACTAATGAATGTAAGGGTTTTGGAGGTTTCACTAAATTTGTCATAATTTCGGCATCTAGGATTAATAAGTGAAATATATGTGGATCCATGCATAGGCCGTAACTTTGTCTCTGTCATCATTTCCCTAAAAGGGGGAAAAGGAAATGGCCAATTAGGGAAAAAAAAAATATTAATGTGCCAAGAACACGTTCGAAATACAAAGGGAGCCGGCAGCTATTATTCAACTTTCATCTTTCTTTTCTTTGAATGAGGAGAATGTTTTTGCTAAAATGCTTCCTGGCTTGAAGTTGGGAGATTATCCTCTACCTTCTTTCAGGCTCACTCTAACTTAAAATACAATTGGTTAATTTTTTATTTTTTATTTTTAGGTTTTCAACCAATTGTATTATATATTTAGTCTATTGGGTTGTGTTCCTAGCATAATGAAAAATCTTTCCAACTAGAGAGATTTGGTTACCAATATGTTTAGAATGGCAAGCAATATGCCAATATATTTTTTAAAATTGTTATAATATCTTTCAAGACAACCTGGTTATGCATTCATGGTGTCTGCAGTTTTTGCCAATCTAATTATGATTATTATTTTGCTACTTAGTATTATGGTTTATTGGTATTCCTATTTATTTGTAAGTAAGAGGTTTTAAGGTCGATTCTCATCAAAAACGAATTTGAACCACATTATTGCTAGTCTATTATGACGCTTAGCCCAAACCTCCCCTCCTCCTCCATGTAGATAATATCGTTTCGTTCAAAAAATATATATTATTATTATTATTATTTGAGAAAAGGTACCAATGTAATTATTATTAAAAAAAAATTATGTAACAACATGAGATTTAGATTCACAATTGGCCAACATGATGTGTGTGTGTATATAAATATATTAATAAGATAACCTTATCATGATATTGAGATACTAATTTATAGGGTAAATATAAAATTACCTCAATTATGGATTGAACCACAATCTCATACCTCATATTTTAAAATTACAATGGCATACCTCATCTTACAAACTTGTTGCAATGTCAAACCTCCCTCAGTTTACCTGGCAATTTCTCTATTAAACACTGACGTCGCTTGAGGCAGGGCCCACAACCTCGCCCAACTGGATAAAGACATTAATTAAATATTAATAAATTAAAGATAAAATCATTGCAATATTTTTATAAAAAAAAAAAAAAAATGTGAGACTCACCCCCAACAAACTCATCACCCTTACCCTTCTTCCTTAGTCCATCCGTCTCCCTCCCTAATTCCTTCCTTCACCACCAAAACCACAACCCATTCCCCCACCACCACCCTCACCCGCCAATCACCTCATATTCGCTAGCCCATGTCCAAGACTAGGCTCACCACCACCTCCCCACTCACCTATTTTTAGACGAGGCCGAGGTAAGGTCTATTTTCCGATGAGGCGTATTTACCCAGTTAATGAAGTTGTTGCAGACGAGCCCTGGTGACACCATCAGCTTCGCGGACTAGATCAAGTCCACTCCTAAATCCTGGATTCACTCAAAATCGATTCCTAGCATTAGACTTGGCATTCGTGTCATATTTTCCATGTTCATGTCGTTTTTGCATCATGCCCAATATCTTAATAGGTCGTGTCATGTAACATGCGTTAAAATGAACGGGTGATGGGACCCAACCTAAACTCCCTCATTAGTATGAACGTGTAATATGATTTGACACGTTACACGTTAAAGAAAATGTATTTAAATCAATAATTAATCAAATGAAAAATATTATGCTAAATTAGTATATACATACCACATTGTCACATAAGTATTACTCCAAAACATAAAAATACATTTGTCTTTTAAGTATCACATAAATATTAATTCATGTAGAAGTGTGAAAATAATAATAATAATATATATATAAACACTCATGATTAAAAAATGATCTTTTAGAAGATTGATGCAGGAAGATGAACGGTTCGAATCGTTGATATTACATTCAGAGTTTTACTGTTTGTGAAAATATTGCTCAGAGTTTATAAAGTCTCTAGAAACTATATAACATCGACACTTATTGTAGTTAACCGTAAATATCGGAATGTGGTATCAACGATCCGAACCGTTCATTTTTCTACTTCCACTAAAGGATCACGTTTTCAAAAAAGAAAATCTGAAAAATAAAATTGAGTGAGAGAATAAAGCGTAAACGACAATCGATGGCTAGATATAAATCTAAAATTTATGGATTATGATGTCGGTTTTCAGAGTTGACCCCTTCACAAAAGTTGTAAAGCTTGTCAGTATGAGTGATTGTATATTTTTGTTTACATTTTTCACACTTCTACAATAATTATTATGAATTTTATTAATTTTGCACTTAAATGATAAACACTATTCATTATGGTTTAGAGGGTTTTAAAAATGTGAAGGACAATGTGACCATCGTCTATGCTTGGAGGATGAATCACGAGCGTTATTCTTTCACATTTTTCACACTTGTACATTAATTATTAGGAAATATGAACTACCCTAAAAATGCTATTCATGAGGGTTTGTAGGGTTTTAAAAATTCAAAAGACAATGTACCCATCTCAAAGTGTAAAGGATGAGATCACGAGCATTTGCATATTTTGTTTTTTACAGCTTTTGCACTTGTAAATTAATTATTATAGTTTTTTTAATGTGCTTGGTATTTTTAATATTTTTATGTGTTTTATAATGTTTTAATCTCACTTTGAAAAGGATAAAAATTTATGAGTATCATTGTATATGAGACAAAGTAACAAAAAAACTTCGTTCCACTTAGTACTACGGTTAAGTGATATTCCTCTTTGTTTGTAAGTGAGAGGTCTTAGATTCGATTCTCACTAAAGACGAATTTGAACCACCTTATTGTAAGCCCATTATGAGGCTAAGCTCATCCTCTTCCCTTTAGTGTAAATAATATCATCTGTTCAAACAAAAAAAAAAACACTTTGTTAGATCGTTGACTCTAAAATTGAAGTTTGATTTTTTGCCTATAGTAATGCTATACTAGTTGATTTGAATTTTGGACAACAGGTTAAGTAAAATTTATCTGACTAATGATAATAAGAAACTCTCATAATAAAAATATATAAATAAATAAAACTTAATTTTTTTTAATTTATATAAAATAATAAGACACTAATACAATACTATTATAGCCTATTTTATCTAATAAGGGGAAGGGGGCTGGCGGCAAAGAGAGAAAAGAGAGAGATGTGTTTGTAGAATTGTGTAGAGCAATGTGTGTGTTATTCCTCCCTACGTAGTGCCTTTATTTATAGTAATAAGAGGGAGAAGAATTCCTTCATCCCCAAGGAATACAAGTCCATATAGGAAAGAATAACTAGTATAAAATCTAATCTAGGATTTACACAATCACACTTGAACTAGAAAAGTTTATAACACTCCCACTCAAGGTAGATTCAGGATCATGTAGAAGTTTGAGAAAGTTGACTCGTCGGCACTGATTTTGTGAACAACACTATTCTCAATAAGGTAGGAACTTGCATAAAGAAGTAAGTCTCACTAAGAAACCCTAAGGCTATGGCAAAAACCCGAGTAGGGACAAAATCCATAGTTTAAGGAAAAATGCATGAGAAATGCAAGGTCAAAATAAACGTCTATGGGACGTCATCAGGGATATGATCAACCCAATGTCGGTGCCTCATTAAAACCTAGTTAGGTAGCAAAAACCCAGTGGGAAAAATGCTTTTAATCATAGGGAAAAAGAGTACATTAAGATCAAGCAAGTATACTTCAGGATACTCCCCCTGAGTTTGTCACAATTCCAAAGAGAATTAGCAATGTTACAACTCAAAAAGTTTACGCATACGAATTCCTTGAACAAGCTTTTGAAACGTCGCATTCGGTAGTGATTTGGTGAAGAGGTCAACCAGATTATCTTGTGAAAGGATTTGTGTGACTTCAATCTTCTAATGCTCTTGTTGTTGATATGAGGAGAAGAACTTCGACGTAATGTAACATCCCACATCGACCAATGGAGAGGGGGTGATGTGCCTTATATGTACATGCCCACCTCTATATAGCACGAGTCCTTTTGGGAACTCACTGGCTTCAGATTCCATCGGAACTCCAAAGTTAAGTAAGTTCGGGCGAGAGCAATCTTACGATAGGTAACCCACTGGGAAGTTCTCATCTGAGTTCCCAGAAACAAAACCGTGAGGGCGTGGCCGGGGCCCAAAGCGGACAATATCATACTACGACAGAGTCGAGACTAGGATGTGACAGAATGGCATTAGAGCCACTCTGCCGTGTGGTGCGAGTGAGCCAACGAGGACGTCAGGCCCCTAAGGAGGGTGGATTGTAATATCCCACATTGACCAACGGAGAGAGAGTGATGTGCCTTATATGTACATGCCCACCTTCATATAGCATGAAGCCTTTTGGGAACTCACTATCTTCGGATTCCAATGGAATTCTGAAGTTAAACGAGTCCAGGAGAAAAAAATCATGACGGCGTGGTCAGGGCCCAAAGTGGACAATATCGTGTTACGTTAGAGTCAAGTATGGGATGTGACATGCAATGTGTTTGGTGTTGTCTCCTTCGATGTAACCCTTCTTGAGTTATTCGATGCATGTTGCATTATCTTCATAGATCATTGTTGGGACATCCACGACGGGGTAAATATCGTAGGAGCTTCGAAAATGGCCCACAACTGCTCTTAACCAAAAGCATTCTCGAGTTACTTCATGTAAAGCGAGAATTTCAACATGAATAGACAAAGTGGCAACTAAGGTGTGTTTAGTTGACCTCTAAGAGATTGCGGTGCCTCCAATGGTAAAGATATAACTCGTTTGAGAACGCGATTTATGCAGAACAAATAAGTATCATGGGTCAACATAACTAATAAGGCGAGAATCGACTCGAAAAACGGAAGGGGGGTACGACATCACTCGAAGATCCATAGGGATAGAATAAGCCCATATTCGTAGTACCTTTAAGGTAGTGGAAAATGTCTTTAATGCCAGTCCAATGTCTGTGTGTTTGTTGATGCGGGATTTATACGCACACAAATTAAACCCTCTTTTTGACAATTGTAGTAATGATATAAGTAGGGATCGTTCTGGACCGGGGATTAGGAGGGATTGTTAATCACTTGGATATGACTCAAAAACGTAAAAACACAATATAAAACAGTATACTAGACTCAAAGAATTCAAAAATACTTTAAAACATAAACTAAATTGATTTCTAATTAAATTGAACAATAAAGTAAAGGGGGGATTGTGTTTGGACGAGATTAAATTAAATGGACAAATTGTAATTAAAGGCAAAATGTAAATATGAATGTGATGAAAATATGGATGATGGAATAGCCAAGGGGTTCTTCTCCACACATGTTACACTTGCATACAAGATTGATTCTCAGTTGGTCTTTCGATAAATTATGAAACTCAATGCCCCGGGTTAATTAGGTCCGCTTAAATTAACCGTCAAGTTTTCCTTAAGTTAATGAATTGGATGGGTTAGCGCAACGCAATTCACCACATTCTCCAAAAGTCCTTTACGTGAAAAGCACAATAAAGATACAATCAAAGATCATTAAGCATTATGAAAACTATAAGTGTTGACGAGGCATTCGTAACTATGATGAGCATGAAACTCGTGCCAACAATTCATTTAACGCGATTGTTTATAAGCAACCTCCACTACTTGTGAATATAAGTTCATAACGATTAGGTGAAATTCACTTATATTCTAGTGTCATATTCATGCATGAAAATTAAGCGCGCATTCTTAATAAACATTCATAAATAAGTTATCAATCAAACGGTTAAACAAATTGAATCCACAACTTATGAAATTCCAACGAAAGTTAATCAATTCATATTGCAAATATAACATAGTTTCGAATCACCCCCTAGCTAAAGGGGGTTTAGTTCCTCATAACTTTGAAATCAAAGAAACACCTAAACATTCCAACAACTCAAACTTGAATTGTATGAACGTTTAGGCACTCTTCTCTTCCATTCCTCATACGTACAAAACAAAGAGAATTAAATTTAAACTTTGAAATCAAAGAAACACCTAAACATTCCAACAACTCACACTTGAATTGTATGAACGTTTAGGCCCTCTTATCTTCCTCGTTGTTGTAGCACAAGGTCTAAAGTGAGGTTTGAGGGATTATGGAAATGGATGAGGAGTGGTGTTTGGATTATAAGGGAATGGATGGGAAGCTCACGGCTAGGGAAGGGAGAATGTGTTTGTAATGTGTTGTGTATGAAATGAGATGTCCATGAATGAATGAATGCAAGGGTATTTATAGGAGTAGTGGAGGGAACATATGGCTATGTCATTTGTAGGTGAAGTAAGTGTGTGAGGTTGGTGAAGTAAGTGGAGGTTGTAGGTGAAGTAGGTGGATGTTGTAGGTGAAGTAGGTGGATGTTGTAGGTGAAGTGGATGTTGTAGGTGAAGTAGGTGGATGTTGTAGGTGAAGTAGGTGGATGTTGTAGGTGAAGTAGGTGGATGATATGTTAAGTGATAAGTGATAAGTGATATGATATGTGGTTATGATATGATAAGTGGTTAAGTGGTGATGATAAGTGATAAGTGATTAAGTGATATGATATGTGGTGATGATAAGTGATAAGTGCATGTGGGTTAACTAATGAAGGAAATGCATGTGCAATGACAATGTGTTAGAATGGATGTGTGTTATGCATGGCATGATTGGGATTTAGGAAAGGTTTAAATGTCCTAAAACTAAAGAGAACAAGGTTCCAACACTTTGGCTCCAATTAGGTCTTCAATTTCGTCCAACATTTTGGCTTCAAGCATAAGCTATCCGTCCTTAGCCCAAAAGTGCTCCAAAAGTCTCCAAAATGCATCTTTTTGCTCCTTTAGCCCTTTGGACCTACAAACACACGAAAATAGCTTAAAGTACTAAAATAACTAAAGAAACATAACGTAAATGTACGAGAACAAGCCATTTAAGTTGCATAAATATGCTCCTATCAAATACCCCCACACTTAGCTTTTGCTAGTCCTCGAGCAAAACAGAAAAACAAAACAAAAAGAACAAAACACAACCTACACCTTCCAACAATCGTATCAGGGACTTCCAATGCACATGACAAGTTAAAAATCATTATTCTCACAGATTTGAGCCATCTTTACACTTAAGTACATTCTTAATCATAGTCACCACATACTAGTTCACAATTAAGCAATTAAAACACATTTCAAATGTAGTAACATGCCTTTAGAGAATTCCCTCAATTTCTTACTAGATGTACTCTCGTTTTTCACACAGATTTTCTGACTACACACCCTACACTAGGTATATGTGAGAAGATTGATGTAAACATGTAGACGAACACTCACATATGTTATAATAAGGAAAGCATTTTCTGGAGTTAATAAGCATGTTTAGATATGATCTCATGAATGGAATGCTACTACTTAGACGCGAGAACCAGTGACACCATAAGCTCATACCAAGTTCAAACTCCACAATTGAAATACATAACACTCAATATAGAAGTCAAAGGGTAGTAACGGGGCTAGGGTATTGGCTAACAATGAAAGGTGAAGGATAAACAAACATTCTTAAAGCAATAGTGAGCAAAGTATTGAATTAGGCACTTAGAATTCCCTTAAGAACGCAGAAGTCAACTTTGAACACCCAAGGGAAAATCACACAAAACTTAGGGCCATATTCAACTTTTTGGACCCTTTCTTCAACCATCAACGCTCGTGAGTTCATTCTTACTTATTTTCACTCCCTTTTTTTTTTTTGTTTTTTTTCTTTTCTTCTTCTTTTTCTTTTGAATCTCAAAACATACATATAAACGTAAGAACAAACTTTTACTCCCCCACACTCATTTTCTTGCATAATGTAACTCAAAAGGAATTCATTTAAGTCATGCTCACTAAACTTTAAGAACAAGGGTATAGGAAAGTCCTACTCTAAGCTAGGTAAGGGGTGATGTGGGTAAACAAGGAATAAAGGCAAAACGAGGCTCAACGGGGTTAAAACTTACAACATATACGAAGTATGGGAAGTAAGGCTATTTGGCTATGGTGGTGGTCACTACACAACTTCTTCTTGAATATGTGTTATGCAAATCAATAACATGCTTTGAATGAAATGGGCATGAGTTCTAGCATTTGGAACTATATGATGAAACGCCTTCTAAGTAGTAACCAAGCAAAGAATAATGAGATCATGCAACGACTTTAGAAAACAAGAAATCACAGATTATACTCTCCAAAGAACGTTATAGGCTCAAGTCTCTCAGGGTTGTAGCGTTTGTTTGAGTTCCTTCCTTCAAGCATGTTACAAAAACGAATTTTTTTCTTTTATGATTGCATGTGAAGTCATACATTATAACCATAACCAAGCATATACCAAGAGTAAATCAAACTTTTCTCTATGTTTATAACTCTTTCTAACCGTCATGCAATTATAAACCAAATCCTTATCATTGTGTTGGAAGGTACCCTAAGACACAAACACACAAAAACGACTCTTAAAACAACTCTTTTTGGGTTTTTCAAAACAATTTTTCAAATTTTTATGGGATTTTCGAATTATAAAACAAAACACACTAAAACACTCTAAAACAACTTAAAAACACCTTAAAACAGCAAGGAACAACATTTGAAGTTATGGGTGATAAAATCCCACGAATTTGCATTAAATATACTTAGTTACCCCCCCCATACTTAAATCAAACATTGTCCTCAATGTTTTAAGCATATGGTTCACACAAAACATAAGTAAACACACAAAAAGCAACTAAACATACTAAACATGGCAGAATGTAATTAACAAAGAGAAGAGTTTAGGGACGCAAATCTGGTTATGGAGTGTAAATTCCCTCTTCTCCTTGGTGATTGTATTGAGGCATGATCTTGGTGATTCCACAGGCTTACTCTTGAACTGGTTTCCGCCCATCATTGATTTTCCTTTGTGCTACTCTTGAACTGGGCAGCAGGATTCCCTTTAGTGTCTCCCCCGAAGGTCTGAGCTTTCTCCTGCTATCTGTTTCTTTGTTCAATCTTTGCAGGAGTGGTCCCTTCTCTGGAAGTGTATCAACCGTTGAAGATGACTACTCGAGAGCAACGCTAGGTAAGCAATCAGGAATAGATTCCAGGCAGTTGGCTCCAGATCGGTAGACTAACTCCAAGTGCCGGCTGATTGCTTCTTTTACTTTGCCATGCAAGTAAGAACAAGAACAAAGAAAAAGACAGGGAAAGAGCATGATATGAGATATTTTTGCTTTTGACCTTGATGATATGAGATACCTTTGCTTTGAAGAAGTGGTGAATGAATCAGCACATGCTTCAATCCGCCGTTTTCTCCTGGGTCATATGTACTCCAGGCATCTGGTATCATCTTTGGGGAAGAAGAAAGAATTGAGTATTTCGAAAGGCTTTGCTGGGAGTGCGCCCTCAGAGGTGAGGGAGAGTTGGGCATTTTCTTCAGGTTTGCCTTGCCATAAAAGACGAAGGTCGACATATATAGAGATAATATCAAGTGGTGGTATTGTTCTTTTACCCTTGTCGACAAACGTTTTGATCCCGCAAATCCGGCTCTTTGAAATAGTGGCGCCTCTTCGATCTTTGAATAAGCCTCTTCGATTTCTGAGCAGGCGCCCATTCGATTTCTGAACGACGCCCCTTCGCTTTCTGAACGACACGTGGTAGTGCAGATGCGGCTCCTTTTGACAAAGCTGCACGCGTCTTCTGAAAAGCAGAGAAAGCGTCGCCGAACTTTGCGCTTGTCGGCTAAAGATGTGTAGTTGCGATGATGGCCTCCACGTGTTTTCAGCTTTGTCAGAAATCTTTTGACAAAGTTGAACGCGTCTTCTGAAAAGCCGAGAACGCGTCGCCTAAATTACGCCGGAAATTCCGGCTTCTTGAATCGGTGGACGCGTCGCCTTGGCTTTTATAGAGCTATCGATCACCACAACAAACACACTCTGAAGAATTCCCATTCTTGAAAATCGACTCCGGCCCTTTGAGAATTAACTCCATCCGCCCCTCTCTTTGAACACTTTTGAAAAATGGCAAACCCATCGAACCTTAGCTTGGAATTGAGCCTTAGCAGTGATACGGGCGCGCCGCGTCAAGGTAACGTATGGCGCCCTTCTTTCTTTTCTTTTAACGGTCCTCTCACAGGTGAAGACTCCGTGATGCAGGACGCCACAACAGCTACAATAGTAGCTAGGAACCTCCTCACTCCAAAAGATAGTAGGCTGCTGTTAGGACGGTCCGATGAGTTGGCCGTTCAAGAGTCCCTCGCACTTAGTGTTCAGTGTGCGAGTTCTGTGTCCAACATGGGCCAACGCCTGCTTGCTCGGTCCCGCCAAGTGGAATCGTTGATGGCAGAGGTGGAAAGACTTAAGCAAGAGATCCAGCAGCTTAAGTACGAGAATAGAAGTTTGCATGTGCTTGCAAATAACTATTCGTCGGGGATGAAGAGGAAGCTTGATGAGCTGCAAGAATCTGAGGGTCGAATTCACAGTGACCGTCAAAGGCTTGCGTCTTATCTCCAGAGGCACCTTTTTCCTGGGTCATCCAGCGCTTGGCCAAGTATTGAGGCCTGGAATGCTCTAGCTCCGATGCCTCCAGCTCCGATGGCTTCCGCTCCGATGCCTCCCGCTTTTATGCCTCCCGCTTCTATGCCTTCCGCTTCTGCGCCTCGTAGTGGGGCTTCACGCAAACAACCTTTGTGAAGCTCCACCTTTCTCCATGTTTAGTATCTTTTTTTTTTTTTTTTTTTTTTTTATTTTATTTTAATTTTTTTATTAACATAAATAAAATCAAACGGCATGGAATTGGTCCTTGAATGGAAGGTGATACTTGAAGTGAACCGGCAGTGGTTTGAATTCTAGTGTAGGTGCCTGATTCAAAAAAAATAGCAAGTTAGTATAAAATCTAATGGAATTTGGAAAAAAAGACTTACTTGTTTTGTCCGATAAGAACTCAATGACAAACACCACTCCTTTGAAAGTTTCAGGGATATTGGATTTGGCCAGATTGCAAGTGATGGTTATGACTTGTCCAATGTCATCAAATTTAACTTCTTTGGATTTTGTGGTTTCAAGAACGTCCTCTTTGATGAATTCATGACATTCCTTACTTGTCACCTTTGGAAGGGCTTCCAAGATGTCTTTTTCACCTTCTTCTTCCTTGGAAGTTATGAATCTTGGAACAGGGTTAAAAATAATGAAATTTGGAACAACCATACCTGTATTAGATGGCATAGGAGCAATAGGTGCCTCCGGTAAAGGTGTTTCCACCCTTTCCGTGGGTTGGGTGTATTCCTCTTCCTTGTGATTTGATTTTGATGGTTGAGGGTCCGTTCCAACCTCCTTGTCACTTCTCAACATGATTTCCTTGGCAGTTTCAAATTCTCCCTTCGGATTTGCAATGGTTGAACTAGGGAGTTCGCCTTGGTCTCGAAACTGTCCTACGAACTCCGCGATCTGCCCAATTTACTTATCCAAGTGGTCCAACCTTTGTGGTGGCTGCATAGGCGTTGAATAGAACTCCTCATATGGCTGCCAATATCCTTCTTGTTGAGCCTCATTGTCTTGAATTTGTGAGCCCTGCACCAAACAAATTAATTCATTAAGCTTTTGATTATAATCTATTGACGAACTTGAGTTTGGTTGGGCATATTGAATATGAGGTTGTGGTGGCTGCCAATATCCTCCTTGTTGAGCATTTTGAGGTTCCCACCACATAGAGTTTGAATGATCACTCCAATCCGAATTGTAAGTATTGGAAAACACGTTATTCCTTGATTGAAGATTAAATATATCAACTCTTTGCATTTGGGACCTTTCCATGAGTTGTGACAAAAGAGCAGCATTATCAAGTGCCATCTCGTTCTTAACAAACAAAACACAAATAAAAAAAACTAAATCTAAAAGACAATACAGAAACAAACAATCCAAGGGATTCGCAAATTTTCTAATCCCCGGCAACGGCGCCAAAATTTGATGCGGGATTTATACGCACACAAATTAAACCCTCTTTTTGACAATTGTAGTAATGATATAAGTAGGGATCGTTCTGGACCGGGGATTAGGAGGGATTGTTAATCACTTGGATATGACTCAAAAACGTAAAAACACAATATAAAACAGTATACTAGACTCAAAGAATTCAAAAATACTTTAAAACATAAACTAAATTGATTTCTAATTAAATTGAACAATAAAGTAAAGGGGGGATTGTGTTTGGACGAGATTAAATTAAATGGACAAATTGTAATTAAAGGCAAAATGTAAATATGAATGTGATGAAAATATGGATGATGGAATAGCCAAGGGGTTCTTCTCCACACATGTTACACTTGCATACAAGATTGATTCTCAGTTGGTCTTTCGATAAATTATGAAACTCAATGCCCCGGGTTAATTAGGTCCGCTTAAATTAACCGTTAAGTTTTCCTTAAGTTAATGAATTGGATGGGTTAGCGCAACGCAATTCGCCACATTCTCCAAAAGTCCTTTACGTGAAAAGCACAATAAAGATACAATCAAAGATCATTAAGCATTATGAAAACTATAAGTGTTGACGAGGCATTCGTTACTATGATGAGCATGAAACTCGTGCCAACAATTCATTTAACGCGATTGTTTATAAGCAACCTCCACTACTTGTGAATATAAGTTCATAACGATTAGGTGAAATTCACTTATATTCTAGTGTCATATTCATGCATGAAAATTAAGCGCGCATTCTTAATAAACATTCATAAATAAGTTATCAATCAAACGGTTAAACAAATTGAATCCACAACTTATGAAATTCCAACGAAAGTTAAGCAATTCATATTGCAAATATAACATAGTTTCGAATCACCCCCTAGCTAAAGGGGGTTTAGTTCCTCATAACTTTGAAATCAAAGAAACACCTAAACATTCCAACAACTCAAACTTGAATTGTATGAACGTTTAGGCACTCTTCTCTTCCATTCCTCATACGTACAAAACAAAGAGAATTAAATTTAAACTTTGAAATCAAAGAAACACCTAAACATTCCAACAACTCACACTTGAATTGTATGAACGTTTAGGCCCTCTTATCTTCCTCGTTGTTGTAGCACAAGGTCTAAGGTGAGGTTTGGGGGATTATGGAAATGGATGAGGAGTGGTGTTTGGATTATAAGGGAATGGATGGGAAGCTCACGGCTAGGGAAGGGAGAATGTGTTTGTAATGTGTTGTGTATGAAATGAGATGTCCATGAATGAATGAATGCAAGGGTATTTATAGGAGTAGTGGAGGGAACATATGGCTATGTCATTTGTAGGTGAAGTAAGTGTGTGAGGTTGGTGAAGTAAGTGGAGGTTGTAGGTGAAGTAGGTGGATGTTGTAGGTGAAGTAGGTGGATGTTGTAGGTGAAGTAGGTGGATGTTGTAGGTGAAGTGGATGTTGTAGGTGAAGTAGGTGGATGTTGTAGGTGAAGTAGGTGGATGATATGTTAAGTGATAAGTGATAAGTGATATGATATGTGGTTATGATATGATAAGTGGTTAAGTGGTGATGATAAGTGATAAGTGATTAAGTGATATGATATGTGGTGATGATAAGTGATAAGTGCATGTGGGTTAACTAATGAAGGAAATGCATGTGCAATGACAATGTGTTAGAATGGATGTGTGTTATGCATGGCATGATTGGGATTTAGGAAAGGTTTAAATGTCCTAAAACTAAAGAGAACAAGGTTCCAACACTTTGGCTCCAATTAGGTCTTCAATTTCGTCCAACACTTTGGCTTCAAGCATAAGCTATCCGTCCTTAGCCCAAAAGTGCTCCAAAAGTCTCCAAAATGCATCTTTTTGCTCCTTTAGCCCTTTGGACCTACAAACACACGAAAATAGCTTAAAGTACTAAAATAACTAAAGAAACATAACGTAAATGTACGAGAACAAGCCATTTAAGTTGCATAAATATGCTCCTATCATTTGTCCATTACTATTCTTTGCCAAAAGATTAATAGTAAAGAAGATGTCGGGTCTAGTGCATTGAACTAAGTACAATAAAGCGCCTATTGCACTTTGATAAGAAACTTCAGGCTCCAAAATCTCTTCATCATCCTCATTTGGACGGAAGGGATCTTGTTTTGCATCTAGTGATCGAACGACCATAGAAGGACTCGAAGGCTTCGCTTTATCCTCGTTAAAACGGCTCAACACCTTCTAGGTGTAGTTCATTTGATGTACTAAGATTCCATCCGAACAGTGCTCTATCTCGAGACTGAGACAGTATCGAGTTTTTCCTAAATCTTTCATCTCAAATTCCAACTTTAGGTGCGCAGCAGTTCTCGCGAGCTTTTCAGGAGTTCTGATAACGTTCATGTCATCGACATATACTGCAACTATCGTAAAATTGGAATGTGACTTCTTAATGAACACACAGGGCATAGTTCGTTGTTCACATATCCCTAGTCAAATACTTACTTAGACGGTTATACCACATTCTTTTATATTGCTTCAAACCGTAGAGTGCACACCTTAGCAGAATTGAGAATGTGTTCCGGGGTTTGGAAATATTTGATCTAGTCAATGTAAGTCTTTCGGGAACTTTCATATAAATTTTTGTATCAAGATCCCTATAGAGATATGCAGTTACTACATCCATCAGTTGTATACTCAATTTTTTGAAAATTACCAAACTGATAAGGTAACAAAAAGTAATCATATCCATAACACGTGAATAAGTTTCGTCATAGTCAATCCTGGGGCATTGTGAGAAGCCTTGTGCAACAAGATGAGCTTCGTAACGCACAATTTTGTTCTTCTCATTACGCTTTCGAATGAAAACCCACTTGTAGCCAACGAGCTTCATATGTGGAAGAGTTACAGGTCCAAACACCTTACATTTCGCAAGCAAATCGAGTTTGACTTGGATTTCTTGTTTCCAGTTTGACCAATCGATTTTACGTCGACATTCATAAACAAAACAGGGTTCAATATCATCACTCAACATGATCTCAATAGCTACTGCATATACTAATGCGTTGTCGACGATCATCTCATTTCTACACCACACATCATCTAAGCTAGCATAATAGACCGAAATCTCATGATTCTCGGGAGGTGGATTCGTCTTTTCAAGGATGCTTCCGTAATCTAGAATTTCCTTATGAGTTGGATAGAATGAGTAAGCGAGAGTCAGATTCACGATAGGCTCTTCAGGTGCCTATGTCGTTGATAGGAGCATATTTATGCGACTTAAATGGCTTGTTCTCGTACATTTACGTTATGTTTCTTTAGTTATTTTAGTACTTTAAGCTATTTTCGTGTGTTTGTAGGTCCAAAGGGCTAAAGGAGCAAAAAGATGCATTTTGGAGACTTTTGGAGCACTTTTGGGCTAAGGACGGATAGCTTATGCTTGAAGCCAAAGTGTTGGACGAAATTGAAGACCTAATTGGAGCCAAAGTGTTGGAACCTTGTTCTCTTTAGTTTTAGGACATTTAAACCTTTCCTAATCCCAATCATGCCATGCATAACACACATCCATTCTAACACATTGTCATTGCACATGCATTTCCTTCATTAGTTAACCCACATGCACTTATCACTTATCATCACCACATATCATATCACTTAATCACTTATCACTTATCATCACCACTTAACCACTTATCATATCATAACCACATATCATATCACTTATCACTTATCACTTAACATAACATCCACCTACTTCACCTACAACATCCACTTCACCTACAACATCCACCTACTTCACCTACAACATCCACCCACTTCACCTACAACATCCACCTACTTCACCTACAAATGACATAGCCATATGTTCCCTCCACTACTCCTATAAATACCCTTGCATTCATTCATTCATGGCCATCTCATTTCATACACAACACATTACAAACACATTCTCCCTTCCCTAGCCGTGAGCTTCCCATCTCTCCCCTTATAATCCAAACACCATTTTTCCATTCCCCTTCCACTTCTCCACCACTCCTCTTCCATTCCACACTTCCATCCCCCAAACCAATTATCCCTAGACCTTATGCTACAATAAAGAGGAAGAGAAGAGAGCCTAAACGTTCATACAATTCAAGTTTGAGTTGTTGGAATGTTTAGGCGTTTCTTTGATTTCAATGTTTAATTTCAATTCTCTTTGTTTTGTATGAGGAACTAAACCCCCCTTTAGCTAGGGGGTGATTCGAAATATATGTTTATGCTTGCATTTTGATTTGATTACTTCTAATTACGTTTCATAAGTTGTGAATTCAATTTGTTTAACTGTTTTATTGATAACCTATTTATGTATGTTTATTGAGAGTGCACACTTAATTTTCATGCATGAATTTGACGCTAGAATATAAGTGAATTTCACCTAATCGTTATGAACTTATATTCACAAGTAGTGGAGGTTGCTTATAAACAATCACGTTAAACGAATTCTTGGCATAAGTTTCATGCAATCATAGTAACGAATGTCTCGTCAACACTTATAGTTTTCAAAGAACTTAATGATTCTTGCTTGTATCTCTATTATGCAATTCATGTAGGGAACTTGTGAGGAATGCTTTGGGTTGTCGTATGCAATCATCCAATTCATTAACTTAAGGAAAACTTGACGGTTAATTTAAGCGGACCTAATTAACTTGGAGTGTTGAGAATTAATGATTTATTGAAATGCAATTGGAAATCGTTTTATTATGCAAGTATAACATGTATGGAGATGAACCCCTTAGCTAGCATTCATCCATTCAATTCCATCACATTCATATTTAGATTCTGTCTAGTTTATTAACTTGTTTCGTTATTTCAATTTTCGTAAAACCTAAACCCCCCTTTACTTTCTTGTTCTTTAATGCTTAGAATTTGTTTAGTTTATGTTTTAAAGTATTTTTGAATTCTTTGAGTCTAGTTTAGTGTTTTATATTGTGTTTTTATGTTTTTGAGTCAAATCCAAGTGATTAACAATCCCTCCTAATCCCCGGTCCAGAACGATCCCTACTTGCACCTATACTACAATTGATAAAAAGAGGGTTTAATTTGTGCGTGTATAAATCTCGCATCAAATTTTGGCGCCGTTTCCGGGGATTAGAAAATTTGCTAATCCCTTGGATTGTTTGTTTCTGTATTGTCTTTTAGATTTAGTTTTTTTTTTGTTTGTTAAGAACAAGATGGCACTTGATAATGCTTCTCTTTTGTCACAACTCATGGAAAGGTCCCAAATGCAAAGAGTTGATATATTTAATCTTCAATCAAGGAATAACGTGTTTTCCAATACTTACAATTCGGATTGGAGTGATCATTCAAACTCTATGTGGTGGGAACCTCAAAATGCTCAACAAGGAGGATATTGGCAGCCACCACAACCTCATATTCAATATGCCCAACCAAACTTAAGTTCGTCAATAGATTATAATCAAAAGCTTAATGAATTAATTTGTTTGGTGCAGGGCTCACAAAATCAAGACAATGAGGCTCAACAAGAAGGATATTGGCAGCCATATGAGGAGTTCTATTCAACGCCTATGCAGCCACCACAAAGGTTGGACCACTTGGATAAGCAAATTGGGCAGATCGCGGAGTTCGTAGGACAGTTTCGAGACCAAGGCGAACTCCCTAGTTCAACCATTGCAAATCAGAAGGGAGAATTTGAAAACACCAATGCTATCATGTTGAGAAGTGACAAGGAGGTTGGAACGGACCCTCAACCATCAAAATCAAATCACAAGGAAGAGGAATACACCCAACCCACGGAAAGGGTGGAAACACCTTTACCGGAGGCACCTATTGCTCCTATGCCATCTAATACAGGTATGGTTGTTCCAAATTTCATTATTTTTAACCCCGTTCCAACAAGTATCCCTATTCCTTGCAGATTCATGACTTCCAAGGAAGAAGAAGGTGAAAAAGACATCTTGGAAGCCCTTTCAAAGGTGACAAGTAGGGAATGTCATGAATTCATCAAAGAGGACGTTCTTGAAACCACAAAATCCAAAGAAGTTAAATTTGATGACATTGGACAAGTCATAACCATCACTTGCAATCTAGCCAAGTCCAATATCCCTGAAACTTTCAAAGGAGTGGTGTTTGTCATTGAGTTCTTGTCGGACAAAACAAGTAAGTTTTTTTCAAATTCCTTTACATTTTATACTAACTTGCTGTTTTTTATGAATCAGGCACCTACACTAGAATTCAAACCATTGCCGGTTCACTTCAAGTATCACCTTCCATTCAAGGACCAATTCCATGCCGTTTGATTTTATTTATGTTAATAAAAAATAAATAAATAAATAAATAAAAAAAAAAAAAAAAAAAAAGAAAGATACTAAACATGGAGAAAGGTGGAGCTTCACAAAGGTTGTTTGCGTGAAGCCCCACTACGAGGCGCAGAAGCGGAAGGCATAGAAGCGGGAGGCGCAGAAGCGGAAGGCATAGAAGCGGGAGGCATAGAAGCGGGAGGCATCGGAGCAGAAGCCATCGGAGCGGGAGGCATCGGAGCTAGAGCATTCCAGGCCTCAATACTTGGCCAAGCGCTGGATGACCCAGGAAAAAGGTGCCTCTGGAGATAAGACGCAAGCCTTTGACGGTCACTGTGAATTCGACCCTCAGATTCTTGCAGCTCATCAAGCTTTCTTTTCATCCCCGACGAATAGTTATTTGCAAGCACATGCAAACTTCTATTCTCGTACTTAAGCTGCTGGATCTCTTGCTTAAGTCTTTCCACCTCTGCCATCAACGATTCCACTTGGCGGGACCGAGCAAGCAGGCGTTGGCCCATGTTGGACACAGAACTCGCACACTGAACACTAAGTGCGAGGGACTCTTGAACGGCCAACTCATCGGACCGTCCTGACAGCAGCCTACTATCTTTTGGAGTGAGGAGGTTTTTAGCTACTATTGTAGCTGTTGTGGCGTCCTGCATCACAGAGTCTTCACCTGAAAGAGGACCGTTAGAAGATAAAAAAGAAGGGCGCCATGCATTACCTTGACGGGGCGCAACCGGATAGCTGCTGAGACTCAAATCTAAGCTAAGGTTCGATGAGTTTGCCATTTTTTTCAAAAGTGTTCAAAGAGAAGGGGTGGATGGAGTTAAAATTTCACAAAGGGCCGGAGTCGAGTTTCAGGAATGGGAAATCTTCAGAGTGTGTGTGTTGGGGTGATTGATAGCTCTATAAAAAGCCAAGACGACGCGTCCACCGATTCAAAGAGCCGGATTTTCCGGCGTAATTTAGGCGACGCTCCCTCGGCTTTTCAAGAAAACGCGTTCAACTTTGTCAAAAGATTTCTGACAAAGCTGAAAACACGTGGAGGCCATCATCGCATCTACACATCTTTAGCCGACAAGCGCAAAGTTCGGCGACGCTTTCTCTGCTTTTCAGAAGACGCGTGCAGCTTTGTCAAAAGGAGCCGCATCTGCACTACCACGTGTCATTCAGAAAGCGAAGGGGCGTCGTTCAGAAATCGAAGGGGCGCCTGCTCAGAAATCGAAGAGGCGTATTCAAAGATCGAAGAGGCTCCACTATTTCAAAAAGCCGGATTTGCGGGATCAAAACGTTTGTCGACAAGGGTAAAAAGTACCACCACTTGATATTATCTCTATATATGTCGACCTTCGTCTTTTATGGCAGGGCAAACCTGAAGAAAATGCCCAACTCTCCCTCACCTCTGAGGGCGCACTCCCAGCAAAGCCTTTCGAAATACTCAATTCTTTCTTCTTCCCCAAAGATGATACCAGATGCCTGGAGTACATATGACCCAGGAGGAAACGGCGGATTGAAGCATGTGCTGATTCATTCACCGTTTCTTCAAAGCAAAGGTATCTCATATCATCAAGGTCAAAAGCAAAAATATCTCATATCATGCTCTTTCCCTGTCTTTTTCTTTGTCCTTGTTCTTACTTGCATGGCAAAGTAAAAGAAGCAATCAGCCGGCACTTGGAGTCAGTCTACCGATCTGGAGCCAACTGCCCGGAATCTATTCCTGATTGCTTACCTAGCGTTGCTCTCGAGTAGTCATCTTCAACGGTTGATACACTTCCAGAGAAGGGACCACTCCTGCAAAGATTGAACAAAGAAACAGATAACAGGAGGAAGCTCAGACCTTCGGGGGAGACCCTAAAAGGAATCCTGCTGCCCAGTTCAAGAGTAGCACAAAGGAAAATCAACGATGGGCGGAAACCAGTTCAAGAGTAAGCCTGTGGAATCACAAAGATCAAAGCCTCAATGCAATCACCAAGGAGAAGAGGGAATTTACACTCCATAACCAGATTTGCGTCCCTAAACTCTTCTCTTTGTTAATTACATTCTGCCATGTTTAGTATGTTTAAATGTTTTTTGTGTGTTTACTTATGTTTTGTGTGAACCATATGCTTAAAACATTGAGGACAATGTTTGATTTAAGTGTGGGGGGGGGGGGGGGGGGTAACTAAGTTTATTTAATGCAAATTCGTGGGATTTTATCACCCATAACTTCAAATGTTGTTCCTTGCTGTTTTAAGGTGTTTTTAAGTTGTTTTAGAGTGTTTTAGTGTGTTTTGTTTTATAACTCCGAAAATCACATAAAAATTTGAAAAACTTGTTTTAAAAACCCTAAAAAGAGTGTTTTGAGTCGTTTTTGTGTGTTTGTGTCTTAGGGTACCTTCCAACACAATGATAAGGATTTGGTTTATAATTGCATGACGGTTAGAAAGAGTTATAAACATAGAGAAAAGTTTGATTTACTCTTGGTATATGCTTGGTTATGGTTATAATGTATGACTTCACATGCAATCATAAAAGAAAAAAATTCGTTTTTGTAACATGCTTGAAGGAAGGAACTCAAACAAACGCTACAACCCTGAGAGACTTGAGCCTATAACGTTCTTTGGAGAGTATAATCTGTGATTTCTTGTTTTCTAAAGTCGTTGCATGATCTCATTATTCTTTGCTTGGTTACTACTTAGAAGGCGTTTCATCATATAGTTCCAAATGCTAGAACTCATGCCCATTTCATTCAAAGCATGTTATTGATTTGCATAACACATATTCAAGAAGAAGTTGTGTAGTGACCACCACCATAGCCAAATAGCCTTACTTCCCATACTTCGTATATGTTGTAAGTTGTAACCCCGTTGAGCCTCGTTTTGCCTTTATTCCTTGTTTACCCACATCACCCCTTACCTAGCTTAGAGTAGGACTTTCCTATACCCTTGTTCTTAAAGTTTAGTGAGCATGACTTAAATGAATTCCTTTTGAGTTACATTATGCAAGAAAATGAGTGTGGGGGAGTAAAAGTTTGTTCTTACATTTATATGTATGTTTTGAGATTCAAAAGAAAAAGAAGAAAAGAAAAAAAAAAAAAAAAAAAAAAAAAAAAAAGGAGTGAAAATAAGTAAGAATGAACTCACGAGCGTTGATGGTTGAAGAAAGGGTCCAAAAAGTTGAATATGGCCCTAAGTTTTGTGTGATTTTCCCTTCGATGTTCAAAGTTGACTTCTGCGTTCTTAAGGGAATTCTAAGTGCCTAATTCAATACTTTGCTCACTATTGCTTTAAGAATGTTTGTTTATCCTTCACCTTTCATTGTTAGCCAATACCCTAGCCCCGTTACTACCCTTTGACTTCTATATTGAGTGTTATGTATTTCAATTGTGGAGTTTGAACTTGGTATGAGCTTATGGTGTCACTGGTTCTCGCGTCTAAGTAGTAGCATTCCATTCATGAGATCATATCTAAACATGCTTATTAACTCCAGAAAATGCTTTCCTTATTATAACATATGTGAGTGTTCGTCTACATGTTTACATCAATCTTCTCACATATACCTAGTGTAGGGTGTGTAGTCAGAAAATCTGTGTGAAAAACGAGAGTACATCTAGTAAGAAATTGAGGGAATTCTCTAAAGGCATGTTACTACATTTGAAATGTGTTTTAATTGCTTAATTGTGAACTAGTATGTGGTGACTATGATTAAGAATGTACTTAAGTGTAAAGATGGCTCAAATCTGTGAGAATAATGATTTATATCTCATATCATGCTCTTTCCCTGTCTTTTTCTTTGTCCTTGTTCTTACTTGCATGGCAAAGTAAAAGAAGCAATCAGCCGGCACTTGGAGTCAGTCTACCGATCTGGAGCCAACTGCCCGGAATCTATTCCTGATTGCTTACCTAGCGTTGCTCTCGAGTAGTCATCTTCAACGGTTGATACACTTCCAGAGAAGGGACCACTCCTGCAAAGATTGAACAAAGAAACAGATAACAGGAGGAAGCTCAGACCTTCGGGGGAGACCCTAAAAGGAATCCTGCTGCCCAGTTCAAGAGTAGCACAAAGGAAAATCAACGATGGGCGGAAACCAGTTCAAGAGTAAGCCTGTGGAATCACAAAGATCAAAGCCTCAATGCAATCACCAAGGAGAAGAGGGAATTTACACTCCATAACCAGATTTGCGTCCCTAAACTCTTCTCTTTGTTAATTACATTCTGCCATGTTTAGTATGTTTAAATGTTTTTTGTGTGTTTACTTATGTTTTGTGTGAACATAAGTAAGAGAAGAGAAGAGAGCCTAAACGTTCATACAATTCAAGTTTGAGTTGTTGGAATGTTTAGGCGTTTCTTTGATTTCAATGTTTAATTTCAATTCTCTTTGTTTTGTATGAGGAACTAAACCCCCCTTTAGCTAGGGGGTGATTCGAAATATATGTTTATGCTTGCATTTTGATTTGATTACTTCTAAATGCGTTTCATAAGTTGTGGATTCAATTTGTTTAACCGTTTGATTGATAACTTATTTATGTATGTTTATTAAGAATGCGCGCTTAATTTTCATGCATGAATATGACGCTAGAATATAAGTGAGTTTCACCTAATCGTTATGAACTTATATTCACAAGTAGTGGAGGTTGCTTATAAACAATCGCGTTAAACGAATTCTTGGCATAAGTTTCATGCAATCATAGTAACGAATGCCTCGTCAACACTTATAGTTTTCATGATGCTTAATGATTCTTGCTTGTTTCTCTATTATGCAATTCATGTAGGGAACTTGTGAGGAATGCTTTGGGTTGTCGTATGCAATCATCCAATTCATTAACTTAAGGAAAACTTGACGGTTAATTTAAGCGGACCTAATTAACCCGGGGTGTTGAGAATTCATGGTTTATTGAAGTGCAATTGGAAATCATTTTATTATGCAAGTGTAACATGTATGGAGATGAACCCCTTAGCTAGCCATACCATCCATTCATTTCCGTCAATTTCATATTTACAATTTGTTTTCTTTACAATCTATCCATTTTAGTTTAAATTCGTCCAAAATCAATCCCCCCATATTTCGTTTAAGTCTTAGTCTTAATCTTTCTTATTTTTAGTTTTGAATTCTTCGAGTTTAGTATAGCATTTTAGTTTGTGTTTTTAAAAGCATTTTGAGTCTTTTGATTTGTTTTATTGTTTTAAAGTTTAGTTTTACATTCTTTGAGTCTAGTTTAGTGTTTTATATTATGTTTTTACGTTTTTAAGTCAAATCCAAGTGATTAACAATCCCTCCTAATCCCCGGTCCAGAACGATCCCTACTTGCACATATACTACAATTTGACAAAAAGAGGGTTTAATTTGTGCGCGTATAATTCTCGCAAATCAGTCGTGGGTTTCCTCTTCCGGAGGTTTGAATCCTTAAACCAAGTGGTCTGCCACGCTTATGTGTAGGGGCAGATGATTGGCTAGCCGCTAATGTATGTGGATCACGAAAGTTGGCGTCCCGGGTCTCCAGGAGGGAAGTCCGTCGTACATTTGGTACATCCATCTTTGCAGGCACATTTTCAGCTGGAATATGTGATCTTGTCACTCACGCTAGATCGGTAAAAGCATCTAGTATGCTTTGAGATATGTTCTAGAGATGTAACATGCGATGCACTTCAATTTCAGACTGAGTGGTGCGAGGAGAAGGGAGGAAGTGGTTTAACTTTAAAATCATCAAAATATTTTATAGTAAGTTTTTTTTAGTAGTTTAACTTTAAAATCATCAAAATATTTTTCCTTAACAAGTCGAAACGAGCTATGGGAGGGAGGTGGGGATGGAAGAAGAGAATGGAGGAAGTGGTGGTCTTGGAGAAGAAAGGAGATGACACTTGAAAAGGATTGGGAGAAAGGCGAGAGAGAGAGAGAGCGAGAGAGAGAGAAAGAGAGAGAGAGAGAGAGAGAGAATTGAATTGCGAGAGGTTTTTTAATTTTATAATGTTTAATTGATTTTTTTTAATCTAGTTAGTCAAGAGAGTGAGCTATGTGCCTGCCACTTCAGCAGTTAACAAGCAAATTGATAATTTTGTAACGGAGGTCTAACATTGTAACGAATTGGTAAGTTGATGTATGACATTGCAGTGTTTTAAAAATGAGGTATGAGATTGTGGTTCGACCCATAATTGAAGTAATTTTGTATAATTTACCCTAATTTAAAAATTCAGAAATGTTTCTTAATATGTGGGAGTTTATTTTTATTTTGCTGACAATGGGAATCACAACTCAATTTTTCATAAGAAAAACTAATGAAAATGGCTTGAAAACTTTAAGTTTTAACGATAAGGACAAAATAAAGAGTAAAGTGAATAGTACCAGGATTGACTTTTTAGTGTAAAATTATAGTTTTTCTTTAAAGTGAATAGTACCGCAAGCATTTCGTTAAAATTCCCTTCTCATAATGTCAACTTAATTATATATGAATATTTGCCAACATGATGTGTGTATATATTTAAATATATGAATATATTATTAAGATAACCTTGTGATGATATTGAGATATTAGTTTATAAATTCAAAAATGTTTTTTAATACGTGGAAGTTTTATTCTGCTACCAATGGGAATGACACCTTAATTTTTCATAATGTCAACTTAATTATATATATAAAAATAGATATAAAAATGAAGGCATGTCTGGCTAGCTAGGTTAATGTACCAAGGTTTCTGGCTATGCATGCAAATCTTTGATTAAACTGTCGGTAGAAGACAGGTTTATATGGGTGAAGAGATTAATTGTTTACATACAAATAAAACTAGTATATATGTATATGAGCATTACGTAAGGGATTATGTGTATATATGTAAACCAAGACAGAAAATCTCTTTCAAAATTTTTGACCTGTATTAACTATTTGACTTGAATATTAACTTAGTTAGTTAGGTAGTCCTTCTTTTAATTGGAAAATACTTGTTCAAGATTCAACCTTTAACTTCATCCCATCCACACCCTAGCTAGCTAAGTTAGGAAGTTCCTCAGTTGAATCTCCAAACCCAAATTACTGACCTAATTGCTGATCGTACTTTGATACAAAAGACAATCGATGTAAAAGCGGTGATGATGACATGACCAAAATTTGAGGCGAGGAAAATTGCATATGCAATTATGCATGATATGAAACCTCATCCCGTCCCTCCTGTTTAAATACAGATAAAGAAGCACTCACTTCTCCATTTTATATATAAACATATAGCAAATGGATTTGGAGATAATATATGTCACATCCTGGTTCAGGTCCCCACCACATCTCGGGTTCGACTCTACCGTAGCACAATATTGTTCGCTTTAGGCCCCAACCACGCCCTCATGGTTTTGTTTTTGGGAGGGAACTCACACGAGAACTTCCCAGTGGGTCACCCATCCGGGGATTGCTCTCGCAACGAACTCGCTTAATTTCGAAGTTCCTACGGAACCCGAAGCCAGCTCCCAAAATGCCTCGTGCTAGGTAGAGATGAGAATATACGTATAAGGCTTATAAGATCCTCACCCTTGGACAATGTGGGATGTCACAATATAATTATACACACTAGTTTAATTTCATAAATTTCTTCTTGTTTGATCATGTCCATCACCAAAGTACTTTTAAAAACTATGCAATCGTTCTGTTTATCTCTCCATTCATCTATTCATGTTTTGTATTGATAAATCACGCTATAAGAGAGAATGAACAAAAATGAAATTAAGAATTCCTTGCAACATATCATACACTTTTACACAACTCAGAAAAATTATATAAAGTATTCGCTATGTAAAAAAAAACAAAAAAAACTAATATTCCCTTGCTTATCCACCATATTAAAAATAATTAAAAAAAATAAAAAGCTAGATAGATATACTAAATAGTTAAACTAAACAATAGTACTCTGTTATACAAAGTATTTCTATTTAATTATATTATATTTTTGATGAGTTTGTAATTGTGAAGTAGGTGTTTATTTGGCATGTGTAGACACTTGATCTGCTTTAAGGATTTCTCAGGTAATATTTTCTCAATAAAGTTTGCTTTGAGACTCACGTTTGACATTTATTTGATCTTAAAGAAACTACATGATTATATTGTTTTCCTAATCATTTCTTTTAAAGATACTACATTTTTACACACGACGTCTTATGTATGGATGTGATTGTAGCGGTTAGATTGATGGTTTCATTTTAGGGTAAATTACATTTTACCACTTCAGATTTATTACAATCTCATATAACATCTTCAAAACATTTCACTTTCATACCTCATGTACTATTTTATTTCAATATAATATATCTGTTACATTTTTCATCCATTGATCTGTTAAGAGCTGAAGTGGCGGCCACATTTGTGCCACGTGGAAAAAAATAATTTTTTATTTATTTAAAATCTTATAATAATTTACCCTTAAAAAAAAACGCAAACTAAAACCCACCTCCCCGCAAACAAACCCAGAAACCTTTCCCCCCTCCCACCCACTCCCCCCCCCCCCCCCCGAGACCCACCTCCCTCCACTCTCTTCACCTCCCCTCCCATCCAAAAACCCACCCCACCTCTTCAAAGAAAATGCACCAGCAGCAGCGGCAGTGGGTCTTTTTCCGCTCCCTCTCTACCACGATCTCCTCTATACCAAGCCCTCCCTTTCTTCCACGATATCCTCTCCACCGATCCCTCCAGCTCCCACCTCCTCCTCCTCGTCGGCGACTGCGAAGGTTGCATCGCCCTCCTTGACCTCTGCCTGAAATCATGGTCTTCTAGTTGCTAGGTTTTAAAGCTTGAAGCTTGCAAATGGTGGGTTTTTTTATCTGATTTGTGCTCAAAATTTGGGGTTCTGGTTGTTAAATTTGTTCTTTCGAGGGTTCTGTGAACTGGGTAGAAGACATTGGATTTTGCCTGGAAATTTTGAATTAGGGTTTTCTGACATTTGATTTGGGATTGTATTTTTGTAATGTAATGGTAGCAGGGGAGGTGGGGGTGGGGTGGGTTTTTGGATGGGAGGGGGGGGTGAAGAGAGTGGAGTAGAGGGAGGTGGGTTGGGAGGGGGGAAGGCTTCTGGGTTTGTTTGCGCCGGGGGGGGGGGGGGGGGGGGGTGGTTGCGAGGAGGTGGGTTTTAGTTTTTTTGTTTTGTTTTTTTTTTTTAAGGGTAAATTATTCTAATATTTTAAATGAATAAAAAATTATTTTTTTGCACCTGCCACAAATATGATCGCCACATTAACTCTTAACGGATCAACGGATAGAAAATGTAACGGATGTATTATATTGAAATAAAATAGTATGTGAGGTATAAAAGTGAAATATTTTAAAGATGTTGTATGAGGTTGTAATGAACCTCAAACATAATGTGGTAACGTGTAATTTACCTTTCATTTAGTACCATCTTCTGTTTTCCGGCCTGCTCATGAGTCGTGTTTGTAAACTCCATAGTCCATACACCGTTCGGGCGTTAGCCATTAAAGGCATTTTGACGGTTTGAATAGTTTGGTTCTCCCTCCAGTTTCTCAAAGAAAGTCAACAGATAACAAAAAATAGTCCAGTCAACGAATTAAAGGGCAAAGCCATCAGATAACTTGAATGGTTTGAAGTCATGGGGCGAGGGATATTTCAGTCAATTGACTCCGAGTGCCCTAAAAAGAAAGAAAGATTTTCATAATACACTAGTATAAGCAATTATGATGTTTCATGTACAGTATTGTATTTGGTAAAAAAATATCATAATATCAATAAAATTTTTATAATACAAGTACATCGTAATTATGATATTTCGTGCCATAATAAAATATACAATATTAGCACATCTCTCGTATAAATTTTTTAGTGTAACTCGAACACAAGACAATATACCATAAATTATAATATAAATAAAGAAATATTAGGAAATATATCAAAAAAAATTCAACATATACCTTATTGTCCGCCACTTGTACTATAACATAATATACTACCTTATGTTCCGGATAAATTTCCGCTCAAAGTAGACGCCATTTGAGGCTGGACGCAGACTTTCATGAATGATTATGTGTTTTCATGTACACAAAAGCTCGAACCTACGTAATTTATATTTATTCAAATATCCAAGTTAAACAGAGAAAAGGTCAATAAATTTCTTCACAAGAAAGTCAGTGGGAAATCCAATAGATGGCATTTCCGTAAAAACAACGAACTCCATGGCGGGTTTATAAACTCACAGTTTATATAACGCAATCCCAGTTGGTTGTAAATTGACGGTCTCTCTCTCTCCTCTCTCTCCTCTCACTCCTCTCTCTCTCTCTCTCTCTCTAAAAACGTGTGCATCTTCTTCATAATGCTCGTCGGATCAACGCTCCCAGCTCACAACCTCAACCTGTTTCCGGCCAGAAGAGCCAGCTTCAGAAACTACACGTCAGCATTAAACCCGTCAACGAGAGCTCCATCCTCTTGTTCTTATTCAGCTGTCTCCATAAAACCCGGTTCAAACTCCACCGAGTTGACTCGGCTCCACCTCGCCAACCTCGACAAGCTCCTCCAAACCCCACCTCCGCCCCAAACCCAACTCGACTCACAACCCGATATCCAAATAGACAAAGACCCGAATGATAGTGGGTCGCTCGAAAACAAGAGAAGGAGGCTTATGGAAGGGCTCAATCTTTCTCAGTTGTGGACGCAAGTGAAAGGCGCCGCCGAAGACATGTCTCCGAGACACCTCAATCGCCTGCAGCGCCTCCTGTCCAAGACTGGAGAGTACTCTCCCAGAAATAATCTCAGCACCCGGTGGCGCGAGTATCACGGTTCAAACAACTGGGCCGGACTACTTGACCCGCTGGATGAGAATCTCCGGCGAGAGGTCGTCAGATACGGTGAGTTTATCCAGGCGGCTTATCATTCCTTTCATTCAAACCCGGCCATGTCGGCAGAGGAGGCTCAGGTGCCTCGCCAAGTGGCGCTTCCCGATAGGTCTTATAAGGTAACCAAGAGCCTTTACGCCACGTCATCAATCGGGTTGCCCGATTGGGTCGATGAAGCGAGGCCGGATCTCGGTTGGATGACCCAGCGGTCGAGCTGGGTTGGGTACGTGGCCGTTTGTGATGATAAGAGGGAGATCGCACGGATGGGCAGACGCGACATTGTCATTGCCCTCCGTGGAACCTCCACGTGTCTTGAATGGGCGGAGAATTTAAGGGCTCAGCTCATTCAGATGCCCTCGACCGAGGAAGGTGAGCAAAGGCAAGCAAGAGTGGAATGCGGATTTTTGAGCCTCTACAAAACACGCGGGGCTCACGTACCGAGCCTTGCCGAGTCGGTGGTTGAAGAGGTCAGGAGGCTGATGGAGCAATACAAAGGAGAGACATTAAGCATAACTGTGACAGGACACAGCCTTGGTGCTGCCTTAGCCTTGTTAGTAGGCGATGAGCTTAAAACATGCGCCGAGAACATGCCGTCGGTGGCGGTTTTCTCCTTTGGAGGCCCCCGCGTAGGTAACCGAGGATTCACAAAGCGAATGGACGACAAGAATGTGAAGGTATTGAGGATTGTCAACTCCCAAGATGTGATCACGAGGGTTCCGGGTATTTTCGTAGGCGAAGGAGTACTCGAGGAGAAGCTGAAGAACGCAAAGGCCGGAGGATTCATTGACATGATCGACAGGAACATGCCGTTGGCTTACTCACATGTTGGGACAGAACTACGGGTTGACACAAAAATGTCGCCTTACTTGAAGCCCAATGCAGATGTGGCTTGCTGCCATGATTTGGAGGCATATTTGCATTTGGTGGATGGGTTTTTGGCATCTAACTGTCCTTTTAGAGAAAATGCTAAGAGGAGTTTGGCGAGGTTGCTTCAAGATCAAGGATCTAATGTGAAAAAATTGTACATAAGCAAGGCAAATAATTTGACTAGTTTAAATCTTGAAAGAGAGTTTTCTCAAAAAAATCTTGAAAGAGAGGGACTGATGGCTACTTGTTTGCCTAGCCCATCTTAAATTGACACATAAATAAAACTTTGCACATATCTATGTACTTCTGGCCTAAATTCTCAAAATTATGCCTATGGTATCTTGTGCTTTTGTGTTGAATTCATTTTCCTTTGTTTTACCAAATTGTTTTCAAAAAAAATTTAAAGAAACTTTTTAAACGATATTAATGGGATTGTTCACCTTACAATCTTGGACAAATGACTCAATTATGTATACATTTTGTTTAGATTTCTTTACTTGAACTTGTTGCGAAAGCAAAGGTACATCAAGGGAAAACAATATTACAGCAAGGGCACAAAGCTACAAAGGATAACAAGACAAACTAATAACTAACAAACAGAAATAAAGATTCCAGTGGGATTAGGAAGTAAATTAACCTATCTCTTATCAAGGGGATGACAGCTTAATCTGCGCCAATCAAGTCCACCTTTAACTGCCCAGAAGATTAAAGTATAAACCAGCACTAAATGGGCAGTCGGAACTTGATCGGTCGAGAGGATAGACTTGGGTATGACTATTCACTATAGTAAATGGATGCCAACTTCCTTATTTTTTCCAAATTGAAGGTTACTCATGAAGAAAAATTGTCCCATTTAATCTTATCATTTTTGTGGGGTTTAATAGAAATATATATATTTTTTTTCATAAGCAGCCTTCAACTTGGAAAAAAATAAAGTTGTTCAACTTGGAAAAAAATAAAGTTGTCATGCACCTTTCTTTTAAAATGTCTTCATATATATAATAAATAGTCTTATCCAAGCTAATCACATCTAACAAGCAATACCTCAAAGTAGAGATAATTGTGCCCCACTCAAACGGAAAAAATTTCCTACAACTGAAATGTGGGATGGTTGTTCTACCATAATACTCATCAAGTTGTTGGAGTTTGAGACCCTTTTGTCCCACATTGGTCAATAGTATTTTTTTCACAAGCCTTTATATAGGCTTATTCCCTTTTCTTATAATTAGAACTTGGACCATTTGGAAATGGATTGAAGGCTTGGGCCTTATGGTTGTGTGGATTAGGCTTGAATATAATATAGCCTAAATACAATTAATATTAATTAATCATATTCATTAATTTTAATTTTCGGATTAAGTTTTTTAATTAATTTATTAATTAAAAAACGTTTTGATTAAAAGACACATCTATTAGAAAGAGTTGTGTACTTTCAAATACACTGAATAGGTATTTGAAAGGGTGTGAAACAGCCTATATATCTGCAATCACAGTATCCAAGTGAGAATCATCTTTTCTTCCTCCTTATCTTCCGTACAAAATTTCCAGAGAGTAAACACACAAAGCAATTCGCTAGAGTTCTATAATCCAGTGCGGGTTGTAGAATTAGGTAGTTATATCCTGGTCGAGCAGACGTTGTAGAACCAAAAGCACAAGAATGGGACGAAAATATTGTTCGAAGGACGTTGCTTTTACGCTAGCCTCTACCTTCTGTGATCAAGTTAGTATCATTGATATTTTTATATTAGTTTATGTATTTATTGTATAATTTCATTCTGCACATCAAGTATATTTGGTAAATAAAATATTAGAATTTCAAGTTCTGTTTATTTCTGTTATTTTTGTTTATTTCTGAATTGTTCTCCAACACAAGTACCTAATGAGTGTTGTAGAAACAATTGTAGGATCCCTCATGAAGTAAAACCTTTATGTAAAAGAATTATATATGTAGGTCTCAGGATTGGGAGACCACTTTGAACTGTAAAGATTGCATTTAGTTATCAAGTATTTGTTGAAAAAATGTTAAATTTCCCTTGAAGGTATCAACAACAATATCTTAAACTACCATGTACTCACCAACTAGCTAGTACTACAATCTAGAGGTATCCTTCTTCATTTATAAGTGAGAGGTCTCAAATTCATTCACATGAATCACGAGGACGTATAATATTTATTGAGTTTGATATCTTATTATGATTGAACTATTATGTGGCTTAACTCAATGTAGCATTGTAACTGTTGGATCACATATAGCCGCTTAGTTGCTATCAATTTTGAGAAAACTAAAAGAAAAAGAATAATTGAAAGTTTAACCTAGCGGATGGCGTATTGATATCTAGACATTTAGATGTGTAATTAGGATTGTGTGAGAGACAATAAAAAACAATATGTTAACCCGTAATCCATTTGTATTCATGACACTATTTAGTTTCCTTCAATATTTGAAAAACAAAAACGTATTGATTTAATTATATATGTTTATTTAGCAAAATGATATTTGAATAGCAAGCATATAACTAGATACAAATATAAAACAATGCATATGAAAGTAAGTACAATCAAAATTTTTACATCACAGAGGACTAAGTCGAGACATTTAACAACTCGAGTATCATCCCCAATGACCAGTGGACACCCCACTCTTCGTTCACTGTCGACTACAACCTGAAAGAATGAGAGTGAAACTTCACTCATGGTAGCCGGTTAAGGGTTGATTCTTCTCTTCAAATAATAGTAAAAGCCATTGACGCTATTTTAATTAAATTAAAACGCATAGCTTCATTTTATGCCTAGGTCTTGTTATACTTTACATTACCCTTTCTGTGATTGGGTTCTATTGGTCCTGATGATATTAATTACGCTGTTACTTATCGTTATAGAGTTTGTTATTTTGATTGACCTGACACCCAAGTAAGCCTTCTCTTCACATTAGAAATTGAAAGAAAAGTTTAAAAATGTTTACATTCAAGAGGCTTTTGCTAGTCATTGGCAAATTTGAATAACAATCTCAATACTTTGTTAGAAATCCCTATTAGTTTTGAGCTTTGAATCGGTTGAGTATGATTGTTACCTCTGCAGGGAGCATTAGTAGAGGCTTGAGAAATGTCACCTGAGCATGCCCCTCTACATAAGTCAACTAAATATTCGGCTTATGTGTTAAACAACGGTAAAATGAAGACAGTACTTATTTTATTGTTCAAACCCACGTAAGATAAGGAACCAAATGCACATGATGAGAGAGTTATTTCTTCTTTTTTTTCCAAAAGATAGACTTTAATTATTAGATTATAATTGAAATGTTTGCATCTGCAGTTAAAATATTAAACTGAAATTCCAGGCCAATACAATCCCAACTATACGACCCTCCATTTTTCTAAATGAAAGTCGCAACAAAATGTGCCGTTCGATTGCCTTCATGAGGTTGGACTACTCCCCATGTTATCAATTGGTTTAATGTTGGAACCTAAACTTTTTTCTTGGTTTCACAACATGTTGTTTCGCATGTAAAGCACAACGGGCACACGTACACCACATCACCTGATTTGTGTTGTCCACGTGCTAGACTTGAAAATTTGGCACACGTGAGGCAGCGTTTTGAGAGTACTAATCCCACATCGGGTACTGCACATAAGCTTATAAAAGATTATGATACTTTTCATATTATCAATTGATTTTATGATAGAATTTCAACTTTCTTTTAATTAGCAACAATAAATTTGACAAAGTCAATGCACATATATTAATTAATGTCACAAAATGAACATTAAGGGATTTGACATTAATATCACCCGCTCATTCTTTCCATCTTGCGCGTGCACATACACACACATATGATGCTCATTTTCTCCTAAACACTTTTAGATCGAAATCACTTAGAATGACTGAAACTATATTAATACAAAAATGGTCATCGTGCGCGCACACACATATGAAACTATATTTTTTATTTTAAATATAGAAATTTTAGAGTGCATTAATTATATTTTGACCTAATTGGATAAAAATGATCATTGTGGTGATAAGATAGTTGGAAGATAGCCCCTGATAAATAAATAAAAAAATCAAATTTCAACCCTTGTAAAGTCCATTAGGAAATAAGCTCAAAATCAAAATTTTTGTAATATCTCTGTTAGTATGTGACTCAAGGCTTCTCCATAACGCGCTTATTTAGTAACGATGGCACTAAAGAATTAAGTTTTTATATATAGGAATTGATATTGACACTCCAAAAATCTCATTCTACACTCTAAATTTTCAATATTTGGAAAGAAAAATACGCTTGTGAGGAGTGTAGAATGAGATTTTTGGAGTGCCAATAACACTTCTCTCATATATTTCAAATTTATTTGACCAAAGTCTCTGTAATAAATAACAAAAACATAGAAGGAGAGGGTGGTGGCGGCGCCATGGCAGACCCTGCAAGGTAGCAGGACGTGAAGAAGATGGTTGCTCCTTGCTCGCTCGGAAATTTTTTTTTTTTTTTTTTTTTTTTTTTTTAATGTTTTGATTTTATTTAAATAGAAAAAATTAAAAATGAAAAATAAGAAGTAATAGGGTAGAAAATGTGAACAACAATCAAGTTGATTCTAAGCTATGGTGTGCTGCTTCGCTGGCATTGGCAACAGACTTGGCTCAGTGTGAGGCCATGGCTAATGATAACGAAGAAATATATAACAGATTTTTTTTTTTTTTTTTTTTTTTTTTTTGGGGTTTAAATTCTTAACGATTTCACCACTTGTCTTCTTCACCCAACAATTTTACCTTAATTTTGCCCAACCTAAGCCAATTCCACTCGAACTTTGTGGACTGCAAATTGTTAGGTGAAGAAGATCACAAGTTACATTCAAGCAGTGGCTAAGTCAAAATGAAGTCATTGGTTGCCCTTGACTGCTATCATATTTGTCTTTCTTTTCTCTTTTCTTATGTACGACTTTATTGTGCGCACCATGTGCTCGATTAAATACCTTAGTTGACAAGTCTTAGCAATCTTCAATATTACTCTACAGTATCCTGTATTCACCATCAACTAGCTCGACATATGTTAGCAAGAATTGGCGGGTGCCTACAGCTAGATGCTCGACGAATGACCTAGTTAAGCTTTTTTAGTTGATATACTAATCCCATAATTTAAAAATTCTGATTCCACGACTGCATTCGAGAGTTTTTTCTCAGTAACTACTTTGTCCATCATAACCCCAAAGGGCTGCAAGTACTAGCGCATCATTACAGCAAGGAAATATTTATCTTTCGCTCTTCGTATCAAGGAGAAAATTGTAAAAGACCACATATCACGTGATACAGAACAGAATGAAATCGAACAGTTTCTCGCTTCTTCGTAAACGATTATCTGGCCAAGCTACTCTTTGCTTGTATCTCATAAGATCGAATCATGGCCTGTCCCCGTTCTCCACATGTAATGCTAGAGTATATGTGTCATCTAAGAGCTCAGGTTGCAGAACAACTGAACCAACCATGCCTTTTCGCTCTTTAAAAACGGTGCAAAGGGGCTTGGGGAAAATCGAGGAAGAGTTTCTCAGGACGTTAACGATTACATCCTTGGAAATGTACCATGTCGAGAAGATAGAATTTGATCATTCTGCAGCTTCCTACAGAATATTGGGTCAAAGGAATAAAACCATTTGAGGAAAAATATTACGAATGACTATTGTTTTTCTAATAAACACTTATTTAAGTTGCCAAATTGCCACCACTACAGAAATGGCACAATACGATCATACAACTTGGCCTGCACAATGTACAAGTGTAATATATACGATGCAATCCAACTGAGCGTTTGGTAACCGATACATTTCCAAGGATTTGACTCTCAAAGAGTTGAAGAACCATCTAAGGAATGCTAGTTGGAATGAACTATGTAGTTACTCCTTTCCTTCCAATTGGCGTACACCCCAATGAAGGAGATTAACTTAAACACCAACCAATGAAGCAGCTTAAGCCCCAAGAAGTGAAACAAATTTGTGCCAAAAGAGAAGAAACATAACAAATTAATGATCTGGAAATCAAGTGAAACAATTACAGTACTTGTCCGTTTTGTGTCTATCTCGATATATCTATTAGCAAAATTACAGAATTATTGGAATCAGATTCTGTTTGGACCCAAAATTACACCATCGGCTCGTGCAATCAAGGCCGTTGAGTAAGCATGATTCTAGACCGTCGGATAAGAAAGTTAAGATAATTTTGTTTTGAGATAATGTTATGGTTTTTAATTATAATAATTATCTTTTAATAAGTTATCTCAAATTTTCTTATACAAAATAAATGGGATAAAAATCATAGTCCCAATGTAGAAGCAAGTAGAACAGTCCGATTTAATTTGGATTTGTTAGCAGTGTACCATGTGGATTAGAGCGACTTGGCTTAGGATCTTATCACATGGCATAGCATGGATCTGCAAATTTTGGATAATGGTGAATAGAAAGCCTAAGTAGGTTAGGTTGATTGACAAGTAGTCAAAAATGAATTTTAAATGGTTTGAAATTCATTAAATGGGATCAGGATGTATGGATGAGTGATAGAATTATGACAAGAAAAGAAAGCCTAGCTAGGCTAGGTTTTTAATTACGATGGGATAAGTCAAGATGGGCTTTTATCTTGTTTGGAAAGCCAACCATTTGGATGAAAGGTTTCAGACTTTAGAGGAACATGGAAATAGTGACGTGATGCAGCAGGAGGTTTACCATGCATGAAGAGATAAAAGATTATGATGGTGGGACCGAATATCCTTGGCAGGATGCTAAGAGTTTTAGTTAGATGACAACACTTGCAAGACTTGGAGATAAAATCATAGTATATCAAGTTGCTGCAAATGAACACGTGGCTTCAGTTTGCGTGAGATGGTATGACTAAAGCATGGGCTTTGGCCTGCGTAATGTAAATTTCTTTATAAGTTTGAAAACGATTAGATTCTGTAACAAGTATCCAACAAGTGTCAGCCGCCAAAGCCAGTATATCAGTACTATAAATAAAAGGCAACGTGCATCACTCAGGAGACCTCCAATTCAACACACAACTGCCCTGCGCAAAACCTCTTAAACATCTTGAGATTTTTTTTATTTTCTTTTTTCCGCCGACACATCTTCAGTTTGGATAAACAGCACTATTGCCGTAGAATCATCCGTTCCCGAAGCACCTTCAGTTTGGATAAACAGCACTGCGTCGAGGCCGACTGGTTATCTATCCAAGTCTCGGTCGAGAAGGATTTTCAAATCCTTATTGGCAGAGGTCATCTCATTAGCTTTCTCGGCGAAGTGAGGTGTTACCAGGTTACTACATTCGGCACCCTGAGAGCCGAATTTGATATTGAACTTTGTAGAACTAGCAACCTTGTCTTCAGGCTCAAGAATCCAAAGGCCGAGATTTGTTCCTTCCTCGGCTGCAGTCGCAAGATAAAGAAGTCAGCAACGCGCTCAACGCAACATCAACAAATTTTACTCCTCGGCTGAGCTCGGCCGACGAGTTGGCACCCCCCGCATTCAACCGAATGACGTAGTTAGCTTATTAGTTACTCGGCCTGCGCGCCACGTAGACTTTGTAATTTTTAGGGTCAACAGATTCCCAATCACAGTGCCCCCTGAAACAATAAACAGATTAAGGAAGATGGCTAGCTCAACTCCAACGGCATGAACTGCAACTGAATATATATAAAAGAACTAAATTCACAACGACGTCCCTTGTTTCTTTGTAGGTTCAAATCAATTGTTTCTTCAATTGAAACGCATGACTGAGAGCTACTACAGCTTGCACTTGGGTTTCTAGACGAAGTTTCATACCGTTGATACCAAATGACCTTGTTATTCCCATTGTTGGAGTTTGGTAGTGGTGGATGACATAGAGCTGGTTTTCCGTCTGCCTTCCTCGTCAACATACCACGCATCCGCTGAACAACCTCATGTAACTGCTCTGGTGAAACTTCAAACTTCTGCCACCAAACTTTTTCATTCATCTGCAGTACTCCGGTAGATGGTGTCTGTACTACGAGAATTTCAGCCACAATAGCCACTGAACCAGCTGCAATGCAATGAGGTTTGAACTCCAAGCACAATGTGGTTTGCAGACACTCAATCAAACTCTTAGCCAAAATACCAAGGTCTCCATAGCTACTACAATTCAATCTCTTTAGAGCCGAAGCAAGTGGATCATATGGACCAATTGTTTGCAACACAAGTCACTCTCCAAGCAAGATCAAATCCCTTTGCTTCCGGAAAAATTCTGTGTGTCTAATACTACCACTACTACTCTTTTGACCCAATTTAAATTTTTCCCCAATCTCATACCCCACGAAAACAATGTCATCCAAAAACCTAACTTCTTCGACTAATTTGCACGCAAGAAGCATGCTTGAAGTTGCAACAATCTTCCAATCGTTCTTGCCATGAGATTGCTGCACGTAGAATTGGTGGCATAACATAATCGCGGTCGAAATATACCTACCGACTTTCAATTTCGTCCGCAGCTACCTCAGAAACAAGCACTAAGATCTCCGCAACTCCGATTCTTTCATCCGGCTAATCCCGTCCCTCCGAGATGGGGTTTCCGTTTCTATCTCCTCTTTTGTGAAATACTACTTTCCAATTGCACTCATTGTTCAAAGGCTCAAGCTTTTGAGAAACCTTAATCGCGTACTCGTTAATCCTTTTTTGTTACTTCGCTCCCACGCAATTCTCTTTTGCCAAAAAAAAAAAAAAAAAAAAAAAAAAGAGCAACCCAAAATCGAAGGAAGCAATTCCCTCGCTCCTAGTATCCCAGATTTTCCCTCACTTTCCCGGAAGCAAACAGAGAAACCCTAACCCCTAAGTTCTTTCTACTTCGCCTGCACCAAGAGGAGAAATTACAGATCATTCAATGTGAGGAGAGATTTAAGTGATACCGGAATACGGTCTGGTAAACCAAGTTTTATTTTATAAGTGGTTGGAAATATTAAAAAAAATCACTTGTATTATGAAACTTGGTGCACCGGCCGCGTTCCTAATAGACTGAAAAATTTCTCCAACTCTAGTAACTAAAATTAAGGATATTTGATCAAAGATCAATAAATCTTCACCAATTAGCCATATATCAATGACCAATTTTATTTTTGGACATAATCAATGAAATATTTATAATAATTATGCATAGGTCAATTAAGCATGTCACATGAGTTTAAGCTAGTTATAAAATAACTATTACACCCTTCTCTCTTCACTTTATTTCATTTCTCATCTCCTCCACTCTCTCTTCATTATTTACTTCATTCTCTCCCAATTTTCTATCATGTCTCTCTCTTCCATTCTTTCTCTTCACTCTCTCATTTTTATCTCTCCTCCCCCTGCCTCTTTATCTTTCTCTCTCCTTTGTCAAACACGAATAAATAGTTCGATTAATCCCAGTGCTCTCAAACTTTCCCAATACCAAACACAATGTTGAGAGAAAAAAAGGGAATGCCAAAGAAAGTGCAACTATTAGCAGCAAAAATAAAACACAAGAAAAAAAAAAAAGATGTAATAGATATCCAACAAACCTCCAAAGGCTTTGGACGTAGAGATTCTCTTAAGGTTATTATCCATCAAAACCCTCTTGAATTAAAGGTGTGTTTGTAAAGAGTTTTCGGTCTGCAATCCAAAATTAGGAAACGGAAACATCGTGTGTTTGAATCTAAATGTAAAAGGAGTCGTGCAAAGTGTGAAGCATAGGAGACGGAAAAAACAGAACCAGGAAACAGACACTGCAACACAATGTCTGAATCAAAATGTGAAAAAAAATTATAAAAAAAAAAAAAGAAAAAAAGAAAAAGGAACTAGGAAACGGGCATTGTGTTGTAGTGTCTGAATCCAAATGTAAAAAACAATATAAAAAACAGAACCAGGAAACGGACACTGCATTATAATGTCTGAATCTAAATGTAAATATAATGTAAAAAACTGAACCAAGAAATGGACACTGCATTACATTGTCTGAATCCAAATGTAAAAATAAGGGGCTGCGTGAGGTGTGAAGAACAAGAGGCATGTGAGTGATAGGAAAAAAAAAAAAACAAACAAAACAAAACAAAACAAAACCAGAAAACAGACAATGCAATGCATCGTCTGAATCCAACAAAATAAGAATAAGAAAATAGACACTGCAACTTCCAAAATATGAAAACTTGAGAAAGGGAGTATCATTTAAAGTGGATGTCAGCTGTAATGGCATATTTTGTAATTTTTTAGTGTCTTAAATGCATTTAAGTATCACTTTACATGATTGACTTATTTATAATTAGCATATATGATTGATTTATTGTTAATATTGTAACTTTTTATTGATTTTATACAAAAATACCCAACTAAAATTATTACCACATTACTAGCTCGCTTACTAATCTGTAATCAGATTGGGAAGAATTGAGTTGAGGAGTTAACAGAATTTGATTTCATTTAAATTTGTTTACTAAACTATCTAGAATAAGAGCAAAAATGATATTGGATCCATATAAGTTGTTTACTAATTTAATTGAATCGAAACTAAAACTAGTTTGATTACTAAATTACCCTTATTAAATAAATTATTTTTCTTGCTAATTTATAAAATTAATTTTATATAATAAAATTTATCTATAAAAAAAAGTTTTATCGTTATTTCCATAGCCACTATTTCCACGCCTCCCCTTTCATCCTCACTTTTTTGTTCCCCACCCTTTTATCCACAGAGCCACATTCCATAGCTCGACAAGTCCTAGTCCAACGCCGAGCAGACTTGTTGCTGAATGGGGTCTCAATCCCAAGGCACTTTGCGAGGAGGAGCGCAGGCATCAGATTCCACGCTGAAAATCCATAAGTAGAAATCGTCGGGGTGGCATGGATAGGTGTGTGGATAGATTTGGGTTGTTTAGGTGTCGTTCTTAGAGGTGCAAGTCTAGGTTCTGATTTGTTGGATGGCGTTGTCATGAGCATTTGGAGGTGATGCTATTAGGGGTTGTGAAAGAAGGGATTTTGGGGTGGATTGGTGGTGTCACAGGTGCGTCTTGGAAGGGTGAAATTTGGCTAAAGGTGGAACGGTGTTATTGGTGCAAGTTGTTGTGAGTATATATTTATATATTAGTTAAAGTGTAAATAGTAATTTGTTATTCTACATTGATGAATTGCATGTCATACCAATTGTAACTCCTATATATACTTCACTTTGAAGATTAATGAATACACTGGAAATTTCCAAATATTGTCATATATATATTTTTGGTATTTTACCATGTTTAATTCAACTTGGTATCAGAGCAGTTCACTCTTGGTGGCCTATGTTCTTTAATTTTGTGCCCACTTTTCTCACTATTGTGCCAAAAAAAAAAAAAACAATGCTATGCTACAATACCAAGAATAGTACCATGCAATGTCGTGAACAGTGCAGTGTTGGAACGGTGATTCTACTACAGTGTTCCAGTAAATTGTCGTAATTCTACTGCGTATCTTTTGTGCCTTTATTGTTCGTGTTTTAGCTAAATGGCTCAATATAACCATAGTGTTGTTATGCATTTTAGTGAAACAAATATATGGATAATTGATATTAGGGCCATTGATCATGTAATTGGTGACCCTAGAGTGTTTGGTGAGTTACGTGACTATGTTCGTGATCCTTATATTACTAGTGCAAATAGAGCATCTTCCCCTGTGAAGGGTGAACATACTATCTCTCTCACTTCGACCTTATCACTGGTCTATGCTTTCTTATTCGTAATGTTAAGTGCAATTTTTTATCGGTAG
Source organism: Pyrus communis (assembly GCF_963583255.1). Lineage (NCBI taxonomy): Eukaryota > Viridiplantae > Streptophyta > Magnoliopsida > Rosales > Rosaceae > Pyrus > Pyrus communis. The sequence continues at coordinate 5,078,451 of NC_084814.1, read as the reverse complement.
GAAAACTACTTAATACCTTATATTGTTTTGGTCACTTATATCCCATGTATTGTTATTTTCTAGACATTCAAACTTAAAAGATAATTGGTCGTGGTAAAAGAATTGGGGGTTTGTACATCTTGACTATGGAAGACATTGTTGCTTCAGGTTCAAATAATCATCAAGTTCTAAGTGCTAAAGTGGATGACAAACATCAAATTTGGTTGTGGCATCGACGTTTGGGACATCCATCATTTAGTTATATGAAGAATCTATTTTTTCTTTGTTTCACACTTGTAGTGATTCAGAGTTCAAGTGTGAAACATCTGTCATGGCTAAGAGTCCTTGTGCTTCCTTTCCCATAAGTGATTCTAAAGCTACTTTGCCATTTGATTTGATATATTCTGATGTTTGGGGTCCATTGAAGGTTACTTCTAATGGATTTCATTGGTTTTTTACTTTTATTGATGACTGTACTCGATTAACTTGGGTGTTCTTGTTGAAGAATAAGAGTGATGTCCCTTTACTTCTTCAAGAATTTTGTGCAATGGTGTCTACTTAGTTTCAAACCAAAGTTAAGGTCTTCAGGTCTGATAATGAAGAAGAATATGTGAATCACACTTTAGCATGCTTTTTTCATGATCATGGTATTATTCACCGGACGACCACTCTGTTTACACCCCAACAAAATGGTGAGTCCGAATGGAAGAATCATCAAATAATGGAGGTTGCTCGCTCATTCATGTTGGATAAATATGTTCCTAATTATTTGTGGGATCATGTTGTTTTGGTTGTTACGTACTTGATAAATTGTGTCCCAAGTCGGGTTCTTGATTTTCAGACACCTTTAGATGTGCTACAAAAACATGTTTCTCCTATTTTTGTATCCAAACTTCCTCCGAAGGTGTCTAGGTTTGTGGTGTATATGCATGTCTACTCTCATCAACAGAGTAAACTTGATGCATGTGTTCTTCGATGTGTATCTATTGGATATGCTAACAATAAAAAGGCTATAAGTGTTATCATCTTCCGACTCATAAAACTTATATTACCATGGATGTCACCTTTCACAAAGAAGTTCCACATTTTGTGAAGCCCTCTTCTGACTACCCACTTCAAGGGAGAGAGGGAGTGAAGTGCAGATTCAAAGAGATGGTATGGATGATGTGTTACAAGCAGAGCTGGGGACGAAACCTGCTATGTTGCGTGATACTAACCAGTTGAATATAAATGGTGATCTGTAAACTGTCATTCCCGAGACTATTTGTACTGACGGCCCATCGGATGTGCCCAATGAGTTGTTTGTTATTGGTATGTCTGTCGAATTGCATTTTGGTGACCAGTTACCTACTGCTGGTATGACTAACAAGTTGCTTGTTAATGATTCATCTAGTGATGATTCTTCTAATGGTTTGGTACAAGATGGTGACACACATGAGGTAAATTCTGATGATTCTTCTACTTATCAGTTGCCTCCACGAGTTAATCGTGGAAAACCTAAAGTACAATACGAGCCTAATGTGCATGCTCAAGCCAAGTATCATATCAATAACTATGTGTCTAGTCATTGTTTGTCCAAACCATATGCATCTTACATATGTCAGCTATCTAGTGTATCGGTTCCAACAAAATTGCAAAATGCTTTGTTTGACCCTAAGTGGGTTAATGCCATGAATGTTGAGATGAAAGCTTTGGAAATGAATTCCACTTAGGATTTGGTTCCATTGCCAAATAGGAAGTAAGTTGTTGGATATAGATGGGTGCTCACTATTAAGCATAAAGCAGATGGTTCTATTGACAGGTACAAAGCCATATTAGTTGCTAACTGTTATACTCAAACCTATGGTGTGAACTATTAGGAGAGTTTTCTCTTGTTGCCAAACTTAACACTATGCTTTGCTCTTCTGTCCTTAGCACTAAACCAAGATTGGCCCCTACTGTAGTTTGATGTTAAGAAGGATTTTCTTCATGGTGATCTTAAGGAGGAAGTTTATATGGATCTCCCACCTGGTATCGGTATATTTCCTGAAAAAGGTGTTGTGTGCTAATTGCGAAAGGTTTTGTATGGTTTGAAACAATCTCCTAGAGCGTGGTTTGGGAGATTTACAAGTTCAATGAAGATGTTTGGGTATTTTCAGAGTCATTCAGATCATCCTTTGTTTAGCGACTAAATGGTAAGCTAACTGCATTGATTATATATGTTGATGACATGATAGTGACTGGTGATGAGTAGGAGGAGGTACAACGCCTTCAAAAGTACCTAGCTACTGAATTTGAGATGAAAAATTGGGTGAATTGAAGTATTTTCTTGAAATCAAGGTTGCACGACCCAAGCATGGTATTTTTTTGTCTCAACGGAAATATGTTCTTGATTTATTAGCCGAAACAGGTATGTTAGATTGCAAACTTGTTGATACTCCGATTGAGTAGAATTATCGTCTGGGTTTATTTCTGGATCAAGTTCCTACTCATAAGGAACGGTATCAGAGGCTTGTGGGGAGATTAATTTATTTGTCTCACACTCGCCTTAACATTTCTTATGTAGTTAGTGTGGAAAGTCAGTGTCATGCCCCGAACCCGGGTCGGTAATAAAAACTCAAACCTGAATCCGAAACGTGAGTTAAAAGCTAAATAAATAAAAGGGAAATTGACATGGGTTGGAAAATGAACTCCTCTTATAACTCCAAAACCTTACAGGGTGTACAAAAGTAATACATTAAAAATCCTTAAACTTCTCCTCAATCACAACTTTAACTCTTCCAACACTTGTCTTGCCAAATAACTCATCTGTAAAATAATAGGTGATGGGTGAGCAACAATCACCATCACTTAGTGAGTACAATATATAATATGCCAGTCAAGCTTGCCATTTTAATCACACTATAAAATAGGATAATAATATCAAAGCTTTAGCCACATAATTCCATATCACATCATCCCTTTACGTGTCCATTATATCCTTCATAAATTGTAACTCACCACGTGACTCCAAATGGCCATCTGCCCTAATGTCCCCGTGTGCAGTTTACATTTATTCCTCAGATTAATGCAACACCAAAGTTCTCATGCTCCATGAACAATTCCCAAACAATTCACTGATCAAATATATAATAACTCTAAAAGTACTTTACAAAATCCAACATACTTGACTTGAAATAGATAGGTATTTGTAAATAGATCAAAACCCACGATAGCTCGTGCTTTTCATTTATTAGAAAATAAGAATATTTTGAAACACATTACATAAACCACTTACCTCGATAATCAGAGCTTTGGCAAGACAACCCAACTAAAATCTCCACAAACCTCAAACCCTAGCTCGCTATCTCTCTCTATACATATATAATATATATACCCATACACGTACATACATATATATACATAGATATATGCTATATATACATCAGCTTTACGTAATGCATGCATTGCATGCTTTTGTGGTTTCAAAAGAATGGAGCCTTTGCTCCTATTTATAGGGAAATATAATGGCTCCAAGACTTGAGGTCCAAGGAAAATTTACAATAAAATATATAAAGTCCTATCCGTAAACTCCTACGTGTGTATGAAGGTGATACTTTCCTTGCGACACCAAATGTAGCATCAAGATCTTAGTCACTATTTATGCAAGGTGTCAATTGCATGTGTGCAAAGGATGACACGTCCAAGTAAATAGCCTTGAAAAATCAGCACACTAGAGTGCTTACTAATCACCCATTTCTCTCTCCCAAGATAATTAAGACTAGTACTGATAGGAGCTAGGCACGTGGTAAATAATAATAGAAAATACTTATTTTTAAAATATGGGGTCTTACAGTCAGTTTATGCACTCACCTAGTGAAACTCATATGGATGCAATAATCCGTATTTTAATATTTTGAGGTACTTGAAGATGGCTCCTAGTAAAGACTTGGTTTTCTCCAAAAATAGTCATTTGAATTTAGAAGGGTATACAAATGTAGATTGGGCAGGTTCTATCACTGACCAACGATCTACATCTGGATACTTTACTTTTGTGGGTGGTAATCTAGTTACTTGGAGAAGCAAGAAACAAAAACTGGTGGCTAGGTCAAGTGCTGAAGCTGAGTTTTGTGATATGTCTCATGGTGTATGTGAGTTGTTGTGGTTAAAATTTTTTTTGAGAGATCTTGGATTTAAACCCAAGGGTGCTATGAAACTCCATTGTGATAACAAGGCTACTATTGAGATTGCTCATAATCCAGTGCAACATGATCAAACAAAACATGTGGAGATTGATCGACATTTCATCAAGGAAAAATTAGATGTTGGAATTATTAATTTTCTATTTGTAGGATCTCAAGATCAACTCGCTAATGTGCTTACTAAGGTTGTATCTAATATTGAGTTTTCCAACTCACTTGACAAGTTGGGCATACATGACATTTTTGCCCCAACTTGGGAGGGAGTGCTACCAGTTATATATTTATATATTAATTAAAGTGTAAATAGTAGTCCCACATTGACTAAGTGCATATGTAATATCAATTGTAACACCTATATAAACTCCACTTTAGAGATTAATTAATGAATACACAAGAAATTCCCAAATATTGTCTCATATATATTTTTGGTATTTTACCATGTTTAATTCAACTCAAGTGGCACTTTACCATAATGGTGGAAATGTATTGTGTCATTGCATAACGGAGTGGGTTGAAACCCCATCAGTGACTAATCTAACATTTAACTTACTAACGCTATCACTCGACTAAAAAAAAAATTAATAATAATAATAATAATTTAGGTAGAAACTGATTACTAATTGTTAGTAAATACTGAAATGGCTTTGAATGTGTGCCTTTCCTCCGTTTTTATTTCGGTTTTGTAAACATGCCATAAAAGGAGTGGGATATGCTGGACTTTTTCTTCAGTCACTGTAGCATAATGGGCTATGTACTACAAAACACACTTAAAAGCCTAATTCAATATGGAAAGATTGAATTGAAATGGATAAGCTACCATTTAATGTATGCTCAATAATAAAATAAAAAAAATTATGGTCACTTTAGAGGTTGTCCATTCCAATTCTTTCCATGTCTAAACCTCTACTAAAATAAGTCACAATAAAAAATTCATGGTCACCTAAAGTATCCATTCAATTCAATCTTCTAAACTAAACGAGGTCAAAAAATAAACAAACAAGAAAGATTTTCTTCGCTTTCTTAAAAAAATTAGAGCTAAAATTTAAAATATTGAGTCATCAAAAAATTATAGCACACCTAAGGGGTAGTGATTTATCCTTTGAAAATAAATAAATAAATAAAGGTTATGCACACTCTTTTCTGCACTATATCATTTTAACTTTTGTTTCTCTTTTGGTTTGTTTGATTCAATGGTTGAAAAAAGAGAAGTGTGAATGAAGTGAAAAACAATGTGCATAAATCATTTAACACATCTTTAAGCCCACCTAAGCACACATGAACTTAGTCAATCATTTTTTATAGGAAAAAAAATGCAATTCTACCTGTAATCCAAGTCAATGACTACGAGTAATATGTACCTTGTGATATCAACACAATTATCAAATTCTCTTAATCAGAGGCCCCATTTTCATTGGTGTTGCAAACACTACAGCAATAGGAAATATTTCCATGAAGTACAAACCCAGGGTGACAGTGTCCAAACCTATCACACCACATGACATGTTTTTAATATCCCAAAGTTGCACAATTGGTTTTGGATATCGCCACCTTGATGTCTCTATTTCATGTAAAACTTTATCTTGGCTTTTCATATTAAGTAAAGGTGAAAAACATGTGTGAAAATCATAAAGGCCACAAATTATGCAAAACTAAGACATAATATTGCTACGCAACAGAAGTTACAAAACTCACTGAAACGGCATAGTTGTTCCATTTTCTACTTAATGTCCTATAGCTAGTCTTGTGCCCATCTTCATAAGTTCAAATAACGTTCTAAGCCGCTCTTTGCATGGAACACAAGAGTATACATGCCTCTAAGAGCTCAGTAACTCACACTAACATTACACGATACATAACATACAAGAATAGCACATAAATTGGTAGTACAATCTGGTCAGTACATGCCATGTTTCACCAACATCAGTTGAAAGATAAAATCCGTCACTCTGCCAAGCTATAATGCTTGTTCACAGCTTCAATGACATCCCAAGTGACCTTCATTCCTTTAGGGAAGACAACAAAATCACCAGCCCCGTTTGTGAAAGATCCTTCTTTCCCACAAACTTCAGCATTCACTTTCCCCTCCAGCAGATACGTAGTCTCCGTGGCACTGAATGACCATGGAAATTTGCTTGGACCACAACTCCACCTATTAAATGAATTCACAATCTGGATCATTGCAAAAAAATAACATGGTGTATATCATAAACAAGAAAAGCTCCTCTAATGCACACGAATTAAACATGAAATATGCAGGTATCGGGTCTTATTTATTTTCTGTTACAATGAACATAAGTCCCGAGGTTCCACACTATTCTTTAAAAAAATGAATATTAAGCGGTTTTATACAAGAAAAGCTCAGTCTACCAGTATAACTAAAACTAACAGTTAAATGAGAAAGCTTGTAATTTGTTCTCCAAATTCAAAACAAGAGCTGCGTCAAAACAAAGAAGAGTGCCCTTGGCACTATATAGCTTCCTAGAAAAATTCAATATCATCTTATATCTTATTTATCGATCTATGAACTTGTCGAGCAATGTCCATGACTTTAAGGAAGGATCCATACCCTGGATGTCATTTACCATACTTCTTTAAATAAGAACAAAAAATTGAAGCATTAAGGAGATCACATTGACAGTGAGAAGAGGATGTTCATTAAAGTCAGCGCTCAATTGTATTTTCTTTCACTCCTACTCTCCATGCTCATCTCCATGCTCCTGATCAAATCGAATAATTTGACAGGGTGGTCCCATATGTAACATAGTTTTTTTTTTCTCTTTCTTTCCCAAAGCTATTTGCAGCCCCCAGGACCCATCTATTTAACCATCATGTTCATATCCTCCTCGTGAGCCATGGTTCTTACTTTTCCATCCACAACAGTCTTCATTACCAGAATGAAAAATGACAAAAATGATTTCATTTCTTAATCAATGATGTGTATGACTCCAGTATTTATATAATACACTTCCGAGAGTGTATTAAGCCTACAACCAACAAACGATACAAAATCTAGCTAATTGTAGAATTGAACAAAGAGGATAAAAACCTATACTGAACTAACTGCTGATTGTACTACCTAATTTTGACTTCATTAGCGTGATCTCTCTTTCATCTACGAACTTGTTGGGCAAATATTAAAGTTGAAAACTTTTTTTTAACCGAAATAGTACTTTATTCAAGGAAAAGATCAGAGAGCTCAATTACAATAGGGAGGCAAAGTATTCCACAAGAGGACAAGACAAGGCAAAAAGAGATAAACTGAATGAAGAAACTAACAGAGCAACCATAGCTAAAACCGACTAGGACTGCTGGCATAGGTGATTGAAGGAGGACGGGGTTAAAATGCCCAGTACGTAGCAGAGGAGTGGAAATCACTAGTCATGATTGTGTTAAGTAAATTCCTAGCAAAAGTATCATGCAGTTCATAGTTACGAATGTCATGTCAGTGCTTATAAATTTCATAGAACTTAATGATATTTGATATGTATCTCTATCATGCAGTTCATATAGGGAACTTGATAAGAATAATTTGATTGCGTCGCTGAGTCCAATTCAATGAATTTAAGAAAATCTGACAGTTAATTTGTGTAGTTCATGGTTAACTTAGGGCATTATCATTCATGGTTTATAGGAATAATAACTGGAAATCGATTTGTGTTGCACATGTGTCAAGTGTGGAAAAGGACCCTCTAGCTAGCCTTTCACCCCTTAAGTTATCTTAGTTTCGTACCACCCTTACTTTGTTTCTGCAACCTACTTAGTTTTAGTTTAAAATTCGTCCAAACGAACCCCCCTTTAGTATTTCATGTCAATTTACTTCAATTTTCGTCCAAAACACCCCTTAGTGCTTGTTTTGTGTTATTTGAGTCAGTCTAGCTTAGTCTTGTGTATTTGAGTCTAGTTTTCAGTTTTTGAGTCAAGTTAGTGTAGATTAGCATTCCTCGTAATCCCCAGCCTAGAACGATCCCTACTTACGCATACTACAATTATCTAAAAGAGGGTTTAATTTGTGTGTTAGTTTCTACGATATCAAATTTTGGCACCGTTGCCGGGGATTAGCAAAATTGCTAATCTCCCCTTTGTTTCTTGTGTTTTTTATTTAGTTTTGTTTTGTTTATTTTGTTTTAGGTACTAGTTTATGACTCAATGTTCTCAACCTGTTCGTGCACATATATTGGAGTTTGACGACGATTTTGAACGAACTTTGAGAAGGAAGAGGAAGCAACCAGAACCCAATCCACCTAGTTCTAGCTCTGAATCTGAGTTTGAAGAAGAAGAGGAAGAGGAACAAGACATGGATGTGGACAATCGAACAATCAAGGAACTTTCAACCTCGGGTTTGGACAATGCCATTCCTCTTTGCATCCAATACCCTAGAGTAGTTCAAGGCAAGACCGATGAGTTTGAATTGAAGTCTAGTTTGCTGCATCACATTCCCAAATACCATGGGCTGTCCATGGAAGATCTGAACAAGCATCTTAAGGAATTTGAAGTAGTGTGCTCAAGCATGAGACCAATCAACGTAGATGGGAACATTATGAAGATGAAAGCCTTTCCATTCTCTCTTTTGGAAAAGGCTAAGGATTGGCTCTTTGAATTGGCACCTGGAATCGTCACTTCTTAGGAAAGCATGAAGAGAGCATTCTTAGAGAAATTATTCCCAACATCGAGAGTCATTCTTTTGAGGAAGAGGATTAGTGGAATTCAACAAGGCCAAGGAGAATCCTTTCCAACGTATTATGAGCATTTCAAGACTCTCGTTGCATTGTGCCCTCAACATCAAATGAAAGAAGAGCTTCTAATTTAATATTTCTACAAATGACTTCTTCCAATTGAGAGACAAATGCTAGATGCCTCGGCAGGAGGTGCTTTGGTTGACAAAACACTAGTTGATGCAAATATCTTAATTGCAAATCGAGCCTTGAATGCACAACAATACGAAGGAATTGGACAAAGAGACCCCCCACGGCAACAACAAGTTAATGAGGCAAGTTCAATTTCAGAACTTCAATCTCAAATAGCTAATCTCTCTATTCTTTTGTCACAAGTTGTGGAATGATCAAAAGTACAAGGAAATAGTACTTGTGGCATGTACTCTATGCAAGGACACCCCTCCAATCAATGTCCTCAATTGATAGAGAATGGGGGATGGGAAAGTGCCAACGCCATTGGGTATCAAGGCCACAATCAGCCAAAGTATGATTCATACTCCAACATTTACAATCCGGGCTGGAGAGATCACCCAAATATGAAGTGGAAGGAGTATCAACAAACTCAACAACAAGGCGGATTTAGACAGCCACCCCCCGGGATATTTCAAGGCCATTCGCACCAACACAACCTCAACCATAATCTGCCCAACTAAATTCAGGTTTGTCAATGAATAACAATAAAATTCTTCAAATACTAACTTCATTGATGCATGGATTACAAAATCAAGCCAAAGAGGTGGGTGAATTGAAGAATCAAATAGGGTAAATGGCGGAATTCATGGGACAGTTTAGAGAACAAGGCAAACTACCTAGTTCAACCATTGTAAATCCAAAGGGAGGATTTGAAACCGCCAAGGCAATCACGTTAAGAAGTGGCAAGAAGGTTGGAACCGACCCACAAACATCCAAATCAAGCCAAAAGGAGGACGAGAAGCTGCTGCTCGAGGAGGAAGAAGAAGACAAGGCCACGACAAGGGTAGAACAACCCTTGCCGCAGCCCCATAAAGCTTCTAAGCCGTCCCACTCAGGTAACGTTGGTTCGAATCAAATTCCTTCTAACCCTAAATGTGTCTTTTCCTCTCAAGTTTATACAATCAAAGAAAGAAGAAAGTGAAAAAGATATCTTAGAAACCTTCAGAAAGGTATAAGTTAATATCCCGCATCTGGATGCAATAAAGCAAGTTCCAAAGTATGCTAAGTTTTTGACAAAGCTTTGTACAACAAAGAAGCGGATTCCGGAGAAGGAGGTCGTACATGTAAGTGAAAATGTCTCTGCAGTTTTGCAAAGAAAGCCGCCACCTAAATGCAAAGATCTAGGTAGTTTCACTATCCCTTGTGTTATTGGCAATACAAGGTTTGAACATGCTATGCTAGATTTAGGTGCTTCCATTAATGTCATACCATATTCTGTTTATGCATCTATGAATCTAGGAAAGCTTAAAAATGATGGTGTCATTATTCAATTGGCTAATCGATCTAATGCATATCCGAAAAGAGTTTTGGAAGATGTTTTGGTGTAGGTTAACCACTTGATATTTCCAACAGATTTTTATGTGCTTGACATGGAAGATTCGGCTCATTCTACACCATTGCCAATCTTACTTGGAAGACCTTTCATGAAAATAGCCCAAACCAAGATTGATGTGGCCAAGGGAGCGTTAACTATGCAGTTTGATGTGGATGTGATTAAATTTAATGTTTCTGAATCTATTACGAATTCTAATGATGTTCGTTCTTGTTTTGCCATTGATGTGAATAAAAATATAGGGCAGGAACGTTCAACACTTATTAAGAAGGATGTATTTCGAACCACCATCGAAAAGGAAATTGAAGTGGATCACAAGGGACACGCCACTGCCCTCAAAATACCCAATTCGGCTGAGAGCACCTATGAAATTGTTGACAGTGCTACTACTTTAGAGTCTTCGTCGCAGTACATTGGTAAGCCACCTATTCCAATTCCTATTCCCATTTCAACTAATAGGTTGTTACCTTCTTTGATTCAGGTGCCCAATCGAATCCAAGCTGGTGGGAGAGTTTACATTGACTTTAGGAAGCTCAACGCCACAATCAGGAATGATCACTATCCCCTTCCGTTCATAGATCCAATACATGAGTGTTTCGAGGAGCATACCGTGGAGGACATACCCCTCCATGCCGTGGACCCTAGTGGAGTTTAATAGGAGGTATCGTCCGGCTGGAAGACATTAAAGCAAGCACTTCTTGGGAGGCAACCCATGCGTTTAAATAAAGAAGACCTAGGAATCTCCAGCTCCAAAACCAGATTTGCGTTCCTTAACCTTACTCTTTATTGCTTTTACTTTGCCATTATTGTCATGTGTGTTGTTGTTTGATTTCTTGGGTGTGCTTATTGTCATGTGTGTTAGTTGTTTGGTTTCTTGCGTGTGCTTTCTTGTTTCAGTTTAGTTTTGAAACATTGAGGACAATGTTTGGTTTAAGTGTGTGGGGGGGGTAAACAAATTGTTTTTCATGACGTATTTTCGAAATTCACCACCTATCACTACTAATGTTGTTATTCACTGTTTTAAAAGTGTTTCATGTCATAAAACAAAAAGAAAAAAAATAAAAAAAGTTTGAAAAAATACCAAAAAGAGTCGTTTTTGTTGATTGTTTGTGTCTTAGGGTACAGTCCAACACAATGATGAGAATACGCATTCTAGGAAACTAATTTCAACGATCCAACCGTCAAACTGGTTTGTATATGCTTCGAGATCACATATGCTAAAAATTGCAAAAAACAAGATTTCAGATATCAAGTAACGGGACAAAACTTTTCTACGATTATAAACGAAAAATTACGATTTAACGGTTATTTGAACTCTGATTTTGATGATTTTTTACAACTACACGCCTTGACCTTATATGACTACAATGAATGAATCGATCTTCAATTTAAAATATTTACACTAGTGGAATCTTATGTTATACTTAATGAAAGTATAAATAAACTCTAAGTGTTAGTTAATGTATCGTTTTGATGGGATATGCATCCTATGAAACTAATTTCAATGATCAAACCATCAAAGTTGTTTATATATGCTTCAAAATCGCATACGCCAAAAATTTCAATGATCCAACCGTCCAATGTAACGCTTAGACGATGGTTACATAGTCGTTTAGATTTTTAAAACCCTCCAAATCTCATGAACAATGTTATTTATTTAAGTGAAAAATTAATAATAATTATTGTAGAAGTGTGAAAAATGTAATCACTCATAATGAAAAACTTTACAACTTTTATGAAAGGGTCAACTCCGAAATTTAGTATGTATATACTAATTTAGTATTATGTTTTACATTTTTTGGGTCAAATTATGTTTTTCATTTTCATTTTTATTGATTGAAAATATATTTTTCTTAACGGGTAACGGGTCGGGTCATATTACCTGATAATATTAACGGGTTGATTTCGGGTCGGGTCATATTACCCGTTTACTTAAACGGGTATTACATGACACGACCCGTTAAGCTATCGGGTATGACATGAAAACGACACGAACACAAGAAACACGACATGAATGCCAGGTCTACGCTTAACTTGTTTTGGGCCTTTGTTGTACTTGTGGTTATGGTAATGAATTTTACGCTTTGTCCAAAAAAAATTAATAAAAAATAAAAAAAAAATTAAAGAAACCCCACACTAGAAAGGGAGCAATCCATAAAAAAACACGATTAAAACCTGAACTAGAAAAAGAAGAGAAAGATAATCTAGAGCAGTAAATTTAGCTTGAAATTGAAATCCAAACAATTGTGCTCAAGCTCTCATCTAGATTGTTAGAACTAGCACTCCAACAATCTCATTCTACACTCCTCACAAGTGTATTTTTCTTTCCAAATATAGAAAGTTTGGAGTGTAGAATGAGATTTTTGAAGTGCCAATAACAATTCCCTATAATAATTGCACAGTTTAATACGAATTAAAATTTCACTATATATACAATCTACCAGAATATGAATAATTAATAAAATTGCATATAAAATCACAACAATAATCATTGACTTGATTTCGAAAGATAGAGGCTTGCAGTAGAAATCTCCTAAGACATAAATATGCCCCTACACCAGTGCAGTAGTTCACAGACGTCTATCTTTCAAGATACAATTATCTAACCCAAGTTCTTGCACTCGAAATTGGATTCTCGGCAAATTTTCTATGTGTTTCTCTGTGAAAGATCAAAGAGAGAACGATGGAATTTTGTTCTTCGTTTATGATATCATAGCCATATATATAATGGCGTTTTTGCAACAGTTATGGTTGTTCATTCTTATCCTTTCAGAAAGGATGTAACTTTTTTTTTTGTAAACAGTGTTATCCTTTCGGAAAAAACTGAATCCTAAAATCAAAAACGTAAAAATCGTACTTGGTGTTTTTTGTCCTTCCGAGCCTAAGAGCCCTAACGCCCAAGGCCCATCTTTGATGTTTAATATATACACCCAAATCTTCCAAGCCCAAGGCCCAAAGGTCCATGGCTTTGGCCCAATTCCTTTCAAACAATAAGTGAGTGAACTCACTTATAAAGAGGAATTAGGGAGAGTTTATGGTCGATGTGGGACAATGGTCCCTCACAAGTTCCAACAATCTAGAGAACATCGGAATAGCAACTATCAATAGGAGAGAATCTGCTCAAACAAACATGGCAAAACAACTTTATAGAGTTTACGAAGGACAAGGCAAACCATTTCTTGAGAACATTGAATTTGAAGTACTATAAAACATTGAATTTGTCCTGTCATGCACATGTAAGCTTCATACAATACTTAGTACAATTACCCATTAAAACAGTTAGATATGTTGTAATAACATCCAACAATCATAAATGACCGTCAATAAGTAATTCTACTAAGTATATAGATGTATTACTAACCAGTCCCGTTAGTCTTCTATTATATTAGCAAGAGTATTTTCTAATAAGGGTACCTCATCAAAAACATCCTCAGAGGAAGCATAAATAATCACACCCAGTCAAAGCATGTCACGTAAATCATAATCTCAGACAGCGTGAGCATACCACAATATCAATCCTAATAGGCTAAATCTAATCAACTCAGTGAAGAATGATGCAAGTCCACAACAGTTAGGCCCCAAGGCCCAAATCATCAGCTAAATATATTTACAAAACACTTTGTCAACTACCTTGTCGCAACTTAGCTCATAAAGCACCCGAGCAAGCAATGGAGGACTCCTTAGAGTCAAACACTTCCTTGTTGGAATTTATCCTTTCTTTAGCATTGTTGTAAGATTACAAAATTGATGGTGAACTATATAATGCATGTAAATATCATAGTAGTAATGAGATAAGATATATGTGTAAGCCTAAGGGAAGCCATTGAAGAATCTTTTGCTTGCTTAGAACCTTATGCTCTTAATAGAATAGGGCAAATTACTGTAAAGAACGTGTTTTCTCATAAGCAAGGACTAATCCTTTTTGCAGATGCTAAATCCTAATTGTTTCCAGCTATTAAGGAAGCAGTTGGCAATCAGTACATCCAAGATTTCAAACGTATGGGCTATCCGCCACACTGGCATGCCATCCTCAATGTCATACTTCAAAGGGATGTTTTATCATATATTGACTCTAACTGCTTTCAAGTTTCAACATCATTTTTTCTTATCAAAATGTGTTTAAATCCAAATTAGGGTCCAAAATCATTATAAAGATCAACATGTAATCATCCAAGTATATTTTTAATCATGTTATCGTCTCCAAGGTCATGATTTAACCCCCAACTTCTTCAAGAACCGGCTTCAACTACATTAAAAATTGCATTCAACATACAAAAGGAAACTAAATAATACATATGCATTCAAAAACTTTAATTCGCTTTCAACGTGACTAGGACAATACAATAACAACTCCCACAAACTTTTAGAACACAACACCTATAGAATAAGGTTAATGCGTGTGAAGCTCAAAACTTTTTACTTTTGTTCTCCCACTTGGAAAAACCCTCATTAATTATTGTTTGACCAAAATTACTCATAAAAAGCACTAAGTCTCTCTTACTCTGGGATTTACTATAATTAATTTATAAGATTGACTAACCCAAGGTAAAACAATAACGAAAAGGACTTAGTATTCATCATAAAAATTATGAAAACATTTTCCGTCCTATTAACATTCAAAATAGCAAGCAAAGTATATCAACCAAAAACTTACAGCAGAGACTTTGTTCTAAGCATATGTTACTTAAAAAATTTGTAACAAACAAAATACATAACCAATAACCACAGAAATTTGCATTGTAAGAGAAGACACATATACATAAAGCATATCCAAAAATAAAGTCATTTCGTGGATTAAATGTGTCATTGATCAAGCTTGACCAAAGACATAATTTCCGAAGAAATTTTGGTGCATCTATCATAAATCTTATAAAACAATACAAAATTCAGTTCTCAACATATTTTCGTAATTTTTGGTGTCTAGAGAAATATAAGGAAATCAACTTTATTGTCCAATTTTATCATGAATTAAATTTAAACACAATAAGATCCAAACAGAAACCGCAAAAGCAAAGTTTGAGACTTGAGAGACAAATGAGCATGAAATTTTTAAACAATGTGTACCATGATTAGTCCTTGATTAACTTTTGTGGGTCCAAAATATGTGCATCAACAAATCTCATGAGGAGAAATAAAAATATATAACATGATGCAACCGATTTTCATGTCATAACCCACAAATCTAAACATGTGACTCCTTTTACTAAAATTATTCAGTGCATAATATGAATAATCGGTTAGGTCAAAAAACTTAGTATCATACTAAAACAATTTCTATGTCATGCTTCCATTAAAATTGGTCCCTTACATAACTATAATAGGGTTCATAGTAGAAGCATTCGTAAACGAAAACATAGAACTTTATCTCTTGATCACATATTACATGAGTTACCTTCATGAAAAACTTTCAATACCTTTAGGCAAGATGAAGCTTTCACAAACTCTTATGAACTAGAATTCATACTATGCCATCCTAGCTGAACCAAAAATAATGATCTACATCTTTGGCAAGAAGATCATCCATTTGTTATAGCTAAGATGCAAGCTTGAACAAAGAACCTTGAAATCATTGGTCTTAATATCAACTAAGTCGTTACACTTTGCTTAGTCGATGCAAGTACGTGATAACTTTGATCAAATTCAACCTGAAATGAAACAAAAACAATGAGATTGATTGATTAGTTGTAAGTGACAAATTAGGATAACCCTCTTCAAGCTTCAAGTCTTGCCAAACAAAAGGAATCCATATATTAATCTCTTTCATGATTTACTTTGATATTTAATTAATCTTAAGAAAATTGTCAGCATGCTTGAAAACGATCACATTATATATTGATAAGTACGAAGAATAAAATATTATGTGAACAATGATTTAATTATTAAGTTACCATTGCATTACACCAAGTCTATGTGCATATGCATATATATATATATATATATATATATATATATATATATATATATATATATATATTTATATCAATATGTATTATAGTGTAGTTTAGAAGACATTACCTGTATGCAAAGCGTCAAGCAACAAACAACATATTGGAAGTGTAGAGATGAATGATTATCTACCTAAAGAAGTCATGGATGAAAACCAAAGAATAGCTTCAACTCTGCAACCCCAGATGCAAGGGCGGAGCCAGGATTTTATCCATGGATGGGCTAATTGAAAATAGTACTATAAAATTATATGTTTATTTTTTGCTTGTATAAATTTATATAATAATCAATATAAAAGAACAACTGTTGTAAAATCGACGATGTGTGTACAGTGGAATAAATAAAACAAGACACAAAATTTACGAGGTTCCTCTACAGTCATGAGGAGCTTCATGTGACTAGTGATCTTAGGCTTTGTCGGGGATGAACTGACATGTGTTTGTTGTGGTTGTCTCCACAGGCTTCAATGTATCATTTTCACTTGCCTTACTTGCTCCTTTGCAGAAGTGGTATTTTCCTTATGCAGGTTTGGCATCTTCTCGTGTAGTATTTGTCCTCTGATACAGGAGTGGGATGCAAACCTTGTATTTGAATGGACCATCACTTCTTGGTGGCAGCGAAAGTTTGAGTGGAGGTTCCGACATATTGCTTTCTTTGTCCTTGTCTTGGCAGGTAAGAATAAGGACAAAGGAAAGGATAGGGAAATTGCATGATATGAGATACTTTTGCTCTCGTCCCTGATGATATGAGATACTTTTACTCTGGTGTGACTTGTTTGTAGAGGTATTCTCGGAGAGGAAGAAAACTGAGTATTTCGAGATACTTTGTGAAATAAGCATTCTCGGATATGAGGAAGAGTTAGATATTTTTCAGTTCTGCCTTGCCATGGAGGACAGAGGTTGACATATATATGGATTTCCCAATAGCAGGTAGTAGTGCTGTGCCTTTACTCTTGTCAACAACTGTGGTGTAATTAGAACAGTAAGATTCACGCGTTTTCAACTTTATCAGAGATCTTTGACAAAGTTGCATGTGATATCCAAGAGCTGAGATTGCGTCTGAGAAATGTTGACAGAAGTCATGCAGGGAAATCCGGCTTTTGAAATTCGAAAATCGGTGTCTCTTCGATTTTTGAATAAGTGGTCATGTTGCCCCTCATTTTATAGAGATATCAATTTTGTTCAGAAACACTAAAAAAATTGTTGCCTGCAGAAATTTCCCTTTCTTGCACTTCTAAGATTTTATCTGACTTCCTTCATCATTTCTGAAAATGGCTTGCCCATCTAACATTTGCTTAGATTTGAGTCTCAGGATTAATACAGACGAGCAGCGTCAGGATAACATATGGCGCCCGTCCTTCTCATCTTCTAATGGTCCTCTTACGGTTGGGGACTCTGTGATAAAGGATAACATAACTGCTACAGTGGTAGCCAGGAATCTTCTCACTCCAAAGGACAACAGAATCCTTTCAAACCGGTCTGATGAGGTGGCTGTTCAAGACTCATTGGCTCTCAGTGTTCAATGTGCGGGCTCTGTATCCAATATGGGCCAGCGCCTACTTGCTCGAACTCACCAAGTTGAATCATTAATGGCTGAGGTTGCAAGTCTTAAACAAGAGATTAGAGGGCTCAAGCATGAGAATAAAGTGTTACACATGCTTGCAAATAATTACTCTACGAGCATGAAAAGAAAGCTCGACCAGCTACTAGAATCCGAAGGTCGGACTCAAAATGACAATCGGGGGTTCGAGTCTTTATTCCAATGACATCCATTGTCTTAGCTGTCTGGAGTTCCACCAAGTATTGAGACTCCAAATAATCAACTTCTGGTGTCTTCCCCTTCTGGGGTACTTCCGAGTACTGAGGCTTCACATGAGTAACCTTTGTGAAGGTTCATTTCTGTTTGTTTGTTTTAACTCATGTGTATGTAATTTCTCGGAGATATTAATATATAAGCTTTATTTCATTCAGTGTATTGTGTTAAATACAATAAAGCATATATTTCACTAAGATGTGGTACTTCTGAACCAAATATCAATTTATCTTTACCCCTCGCGAAGATAAATGATTATTCTCAGTGTCTAAATCATTTGAGTATTCAACTCATAATCTTCAATCCATATGATTCTTTAATGTCATAAACATCATGGATAAGATTCGTGTTGGCATATTGTTCGATTCTGCAGTTCGAGACAATATTTCTCTCAACACTTTATAATCTTTCTTGACTCTTTAGGAGTCCCAATTTAATATCATCAACTCTTGCAAGAGATTTTAGTATGTTGCAACAATACCATAATGGAAGTACTTACTAAGGCAATTTATACCATCCATTGGTATTGAGTACATATTTCATGCTTTACCCTTCCGGGGCTTTCTTCAAGCAATTTGAATCCTTCAGGGATTTTCTACATTTCATGACACATTTTCCTTTAGAATTTATACAGAGCAATTCGCTTCCATGTATATTTGAGGGATTTACTTATGGAGATATGATGTGGGCGACTTATAACCCTTCGTATATAATTCTCCATTCATATAAACTCCTTTACAACCTTGTGTCAGATCATGTGAGTGTATTCACGGTATTACAAATGCCCATATGTAACCTTCTAGGTTCAACATCTTTTGGCTATTTGTATTGTATCCAAGTATATAGGTCTATTTTTCTACGTTCTTACAAAATTATAATGGAATTTGCCTTTCTCCATTTTTAGCCCATAATTTTGTTGATGGAAAAAAAACGGGACTCAATATCACCACAGCTCATTGATGAATTTAGTAGCTATTTGTAAAAACCAAAATTACAATTGGTTATCATCAATCTGTGATCCTATATTCTCATGTGCATGCGCATGCATAAAAACTTTTCATTTCTTTTGGATATCCATTGCCTCTTCAAGGGCATTACACTATCTCTTCCAGGATAGTCGTAATTTAGAGAATGCGGATCATAACCTCCTTTTGAGTGTTATAGAGCTTGGATTTTAATCTCCAATTCGGGAGTTGAGTCATTAGAACCTATACGTCTATCATGCTTCATGCATGAGACATCAATATTCTCATGTCCGCGGATTGACCTTTCCGGGACAAGTATCCTTGCGGCAACTGTTATGTGTCTGGCATGCGACAGTTATGCAATAGTTCAGTAGTGTCATATTCTTCTTCTTTCGAAAGACTGAACCTTTTGAGTCTGAGGGTCTGCCACGCTTCAGGCGTGCAACAGATAAATCATTTGCTGCCATATTATTTTGTCCAACAGGGACATTAATTCTTGTAGGCACATTTGCAGTAAGCATATGTGATTTTATCACTTTCGTTTCATCATTAAATGCATCATTCAATTATTCTCACTTCGTTTGTATATTGATTACTTCATGAATCAAAATAAGACAAATTCTCTTCGTTCTTCTGGAACGGTTTTTTCTTATCATTCTTCTGGAATGATATTTGTTCA
The DNA here is from genome assembly GCF_963583255.1 of Pyrus communis. Classification (NCBI taxonomy): domain Eukaryota; kingdom Viridiplantae; phylum Streptophyta; class Magnoliopsida; order Rosales; family Rosaceae; genus Pyrus; species Pyrus communis. Next base: position 5,058,673 of record NC_084814.1, on the reverse strand, counting down.
TTGTTCTTCTAAAACGAAGTTATTTTCTCCCCCTAACGACGGGAAAATTGTCTTATCAAAATGACAGTCCGCAAACCACGTGGTAAATATATCCCCAGTTAAGGGTTTTAAATATTGAATGATAGATGATGTTCAACATCAATGCCTAATCCGCAATGATGCTTCATTTCAGTATGTTGTGGCAGTGCAATAGGCACATAGATAACACAACCAAAAACTCGTAAATGTATAATGTTTGGCTGGTTCCCAAACACGAGTTGTACTAAGAAGTATTAATGGTTGTCAACAGGTCTCAACCAAATCAATAATGTATCATGTAAAATGACATGTACCCATGTAAAAACTGGCAATTTTATTTTCATCAGCAGAACGCGGGTAATCAATTTCATCCGCTTAATAAATGCTTCTGCTAAACCATTTTTTAGTATGGACATAAGGAATTTCTGGTCCTTATTTAATAGTCTGCAGACTGAGACTCTTATGGCTTTTATTGCAATTAAGTTGAGGCACTGCGGCACTTCAAACTTAAGGTACTTATCAAGGAACTTCATGTCCTGATCTTTTTGTTTGATAAAACTTCAGGTCCAATCATTTTTATTTGATGAGGATCAAGAAACTATAGGTTCTGATCTGATCAAGGAACTTCGGGTCCAGTATGTACTCATCGTAACAAAAAGAAGTACAATAAATAAATTAAAGCAATATGCGGTAATTCCAGCCATAATGAATAAATTGCATTTAAGTAAATAAAGCTTGTGACAAGGGCTTTAATTCAGCACCATTCACATAAATCAAAACTTAAAACGGTAGGCGGTAAAATCGTCCATGATAAATAAATTGCTTTAAAGGAAATAGAACTTGTGAAAGGGTTTTAAATCAACACCAATTCACATAAATAACAAGAAGTATTATACCTCCTTTTATTTATTATTTTTCTTTCTTTTGTCAGCGCTTATTCAAACTTCATTATTGTTACTTTTATTATTTCTGCAACATGGTGCCATGCACCAACAGAAACCTATTTATATCATTTTGACTAAATGGTGTCATGCACCATTCTGCACCATTCAAATCCTTTTTATATATAAATATTTTTTTTTCTTAGGTTGCAGTCAACATCTCCTCTTTTTTTTTCTTCTTCACATGTGCCTTGCCATTCCATCAATCCCCCTTTTCTATTATTTTTCTTCCTTCTCTGTCTCTGGCAGTCTCGAAACAAAAGGCCAGCTGGGTAGTTATGGAGGTTGCCCAAATTCAATTCAGAGACTGGCGTTGTTCTTGCATGACCCAGGGAACATGGCATCGTTAAGCAAGAACCTCCTTACAGAGACATAGATGATAGTGGGGTTGACGGAGGCACAACAGAGGGAGGCCTGTGTGGATTCATTCTTGCCATCACCATCTCAAACAACCAAATATTCATGGGAGTTCTCAAGATCCGTCGAAAACAACGTGATCTGGGTTTCCAAGTCTAATGAGATTCTTCTGGATCTCTGGAAACCAGTTGTCAAGTACGAGTTTTCTCATCTCGTGACGACTTCAGGTCGTAAAATTTCAATTCTCATCGGAATTCGGTGGGGCGCTTCTGGCGCAGTGGGAGAGACGAAAAATGGACATACCTTTATTCTGTGAGATTTTAGATGACGGAGGTGAGAGGTGGATAATGCTTTACCGGATTTATGACGTTATGCTTTCCACTGACATGAGAGCTTTTTGTGCTGATAACGTGTTGTAAAATCGACGATGTGTGTACAGTGGAATAAATAAAACAAGACACAAAATTTACGAGGTTCCTCTACAGTCAGTGTGACTGGAGTACGTCCTCGGACAGTAGTGGTGCTTTCATTATAATTGGAATAATAGGAGTATAAAGATAACTCTATGTATTCTCTCCTCTCCTCTTCCTCTCTTTCTTTTTCTGCTCTCTGCATTCAAAGCATACGGAGTGCTCTATTTATAGAGCAACTCCAAGCACACAATATAATCTCCACATATCAATATTCTGCCAAGGTTTTCAACACTTTGGCAATGTTTTCAATGTTGTGGCAGGTATTCAATACTGTGGGCATTCATTACCCACTAGTATTTTCAACAACAACAATATAATATAAACTATTCTCAAAATCGTAACGCTAACTGATAAATTCATGGACCATATAAATAATTAACCTACTAATTAAATCAAGAATAAGTAAATATAGAGATTAAGAAAGTACCAAAGGTGACATTTATTGGAAAATCGCAACGGAAATTAAGGAATTGCAGAGATAAGGATTTAATTGTGGATTTAAAGAAATTATTTTTCTTTTCTTGAATAAGAAGCACAGAGGCTAAATTACATAGGGTAAATGGTCTTTTTCTTTAAAGAATATGATAAAAAGGGACTGGAAATAGAACTAATTTATAATTTTTAGCATAAAACATATTATTTATTACCTATCCTCTATAAAATATACATTAAATAATAATCTCTATTGAAATTGAGTAAGCTATAAACATGATTTTACAAAAGAATAGTTCTATTTACAAACCCATTTTTACTTCCAACACAGCCTTATTAATTTTCTGTCAGTGATCATCTCCAACTCATTAGATTCGAACAACCGAAAATTAAGAGGGGTGTGTGAGAAGTAAAAATGAGTGCATAGATAGCACTACTCTTACAGAAAACCTCTCTGGGCTATAGCCCACCTTAGCTTTATGGGTGGCTACGCCATTACCCAGATGTGAAACAACTTCAAATATTAAACACAGTTACACATTTGGGTAAGAAACATAAACTGTCAAATCACTACTGCAAGTTTTTACATACATGATGCAGTTTATATCATGTTTAAAATTTAATGATGCAAGGGTTTCGCATCATCTTTATGGGTGTCATTAAAGATATTTTTTTATGATGTTGAAAGAGTATCAAATATTACTTCTAAGGAAGCCTAACAAGCGTCATTGAATTAAGAACTTGTTCATCTATTACCATTCAAGACACATAATAAGTGTCATAAATAGAGGAATGAGTGTCATGGTATATTACACATGACATGCGCATAGTGTCATGTATAGCTTCTAGAGACACCTAACTAGTGTCACTGAATTTAAAAAAAAAATGTCATCTATTTCAATTTGAGACATGGAATATGTGTCATAAACAGAGGAATGAGTGTCATGGTATACTAAACATGACATCTGTATAACGTCATGTATTATAGAATCGAAACCATTTGCAACATCATTGAATATTAGCAACGACACACAAAGCGTGTCATAAACAGTTCAATACATGTCCTAAAATATGTTTGATGACATATATAATTTATTTTTAATTTGAAAACAAGATCTACATAATTCATAAAAAATAAAAAAAAGAAAAAACAGGATATTTACCTCAAATAAACCAGTATTACTTCATAAATTTGTAATTCATCCACTCCCAAAGTATTACAAAAGACAATCTCACAGTCAACATATTTAATAAAATATGTAGAGCTTTCCTACTAAAATAAAACTATAAGTTCACTTAATGTAAAATTTCACAAACTAGCTAGCCTCGTGTTTCATCTATTGGATGAAGTCATCAACATACTTAGCTCACTCAATTCTTAATCCAAATGACACCAAACTATTCCAGATGATACTTGCTTTTGGTTGTCTCTTTTTCAAAGCTACTTATCCTCTACAATCATTGGGCAAGATTTGTTATAGAAATATTGGTTGATGAAGGGAAAAAAATCATGCGAATGTATACAGTAGGCAATGAGATAGTCCAAAATTTTATACCTTTGCAAGGGGAATGCATCATCCATAGATCTCAATACTATAATGAGCGATTTTCTACAGATCATGAAATTGCAACATATCATGTAAAACCAAACCCATATTACAATAGCTAAGTCGGTGGATGAAATAAAAAGAAAGAAATAGTTCATTGAATTTGATGTATTATGGTCTTCAAGAAATATAATATACACGTGAAAAACCCTACATAAATGCAAGCTGAAACTGTTTCATTATATAAGAGATAACTAAGTCTCTCAAGTTGTAACAAAATCTAGAAGAGAAAAATTAATGAACTAAGATTGCCTTTAAACAAATTCAAATGCTAATGTCGAGAAAATTATCTCAAACTAATTTCATAAGAGAACAATGAGAAAGCCTATAGAGAAAGAGTATAGACCTCAATCATTAGTCATGTCACCAATGCAAACATGTGACGCTTTGCATCATACCAATGGCAATCAAAGTATGCATGAATGACGAACCATAACATCTTAGAACAATGACAATGGGATAAATGGATTCTAAAAAAAAAAATTACAACAAAATAAGAATAGATAAATCTTCAAATCATAAAAAATTTCGAATTAAATTCCCAACTCATCTTCAGACGTCACAATGAGATCCTTTGTCTAATGTATATGCATCATTAGGCAACCCTTAAGATCCATTTCATTTGTAGTATATTGTTAAAGAAAATCAAATCCAAAATTTAGTTAAAATCATTCAACTTTGTCAAAACATAAGGGAAAATAATTTTAGTACTCAGTCCAACACTTGCTTTGCACACTGACCTCATAGAAGGTACAACTAAAATCATACCTACAATCAATTCATTGAAAACTCATTAACAATTTGTAATTAAAAACGTAGCGTTAGTTAGTTCGTCAAAAACCCATTAACCAACCATTCATTAGTGAGTGTCTATTTATCTCAAAGCATATCAAAATAGTACTATATTAGTAATGAAACATTGAGTGAATTGGTAAGGCAATCCCTACAGTGTATTTGGAAAAAAGAAAAAATTGGCGATGTTAACTTCAAACCTGCCAAATAAAGGAGCATTCTTTGGTGCTCCTCTTGATTCTTCTTCTCAATGGCTTTAAACGTTGAGTAAACAGGTTAAACAGTCCTCACAGAGAAGTTGCAAATCCTGTTACAGAAAAATAGTGAAAAAGAAAACTATACAAAAACAGAAAACCAAACTACTGTAACTTTTGACTTCAAAACAATCATCAATCTATGCCGACAGATTATATATCAAAAAAAAAAATAATAATAATAAAAATTACTTACTCTTACCAAAACTGGAAGAATTTCATAGCAGCTATTTCTACCTATAAGAATTTCAAACACCCAAAAGCAAAATTTATATTTTACAACAAAATAAAAAACCAAAAATGATCAATTTTGTTTCGGTGTATTCAAGAGCAAAAATAAAATCCTAGCACTACTACAAAAATACTTTGCGCAATGAAATAATTTTGTTGTGCAAAGTACAATTTCGTCTCACATGGTTCGTTGTGCAAAGCTCGTGAAGATAGGGTTTGCGCGACGAAAATTAATCTTTGTTGCGCAAAGCTACATTTTGCGCGACAAAGACAAATGTCGCTCAAATCTTTTCGCGACAAAGCAGTTTTTTAATTTTTTTAATTAAAATAAATTAATTTAATATTTTGCGCAACAAAATATTTTGTCGTGCAATGTCACATCATGGCCCGGGCCCCCACCACAACCCGGGTTCGACTCTACCGTAGCACGATATTGTCCACTTTGGGCCCCAACCACGCCCTCATGGTTTTGTTTCTAGGAACTCACATGAGAATTTCCCAGTAGGTCACCATCCTGGGAATGCTCTCGCCTCATACTCGCTTAACTTCGGAGTTCCTATGGAACCCGAAGCCAGTGATCTCCCAAAAGGCTTCGTGCTAGGTCGAGATGAGAATATACATATAAGGCTTACATGATCCACTCCCCTGGGCAATGTAGGATGTTACAATCCACCCCCCTTAGGGGCCCGACATCCTCGTTGGCACACTTCCGACCAGGATTGGCTCTGATACCAAATTGTCACATCCCGGCCCGGGCCTCCATCACAGCACGGGTTCGACTCCACCGTAGCACGATATTGTCCACTTTGGGCCCCGACCACGCCCTCACGGTTTTGTTTCTGGGAACTCACACAAGAACTTCCGAGTCGGTCACCCATCTTGGGAATGCTCTCGCCTCGTACTCGCTTAACTTCGGAGTTCCTACGGAACCCGAAGGCAGTGAGCTCCCAAAAAGCCTCGTGCTAGGTAAAGATGAGAATTTACATATAAGGCTTACATGATCCACTCCCTTGGGCGATGTGGGATGTTACACGCAAGGTTTTTGACTTTTTGTTTTATTATTTCTCTTATATTAATTGTTTACGCAACGAAATATTTGGTAGCTCAAGATTTTTCGAATTTTTACTTTTTTTATTTAATTTAATTGTATGATTTTATTTTTTTAATTACTTTAATTTAAATTGACGTATTCAAAATAAAATTACATATGAAAAATAGTGATCAAATTATCCAATATATATAATATATTCAAAATGTACACATGAATTAACAAAGTACAATAATAAAATCCTAATACAAGTCTATTGTGGTGGTAGTGGTGGGGATATGTTCTGATAGCGTCATAATCCTCAACTTTAGCTGTCAAAGTCTCGACAATTCCCTACAAAAAAAAATAATAATAAAAAAAAAACAAATATGGTCAAATAACAAAAAAATAACATAAAATAATAACAAAAAATTGGCATAATCTCCCCTAAAATTGGTATACCCCAAATTTGACCCCAAACTCCACTCCTTACCCTATACTCAACCCCAAACCCTGCACCAAACTCAGAACTAACTCGAAAAACACGTATTAATGAAAAAAATTAAAATTTGGGGAGAATATACCTTTTGGCAAGATTGAGAATGAGAGGGAGGAGTGAGTGTGAGAGAATTAGAGGAGATAGTGAGAGAGAGATGGGAGAGTGAGTGAGAGTGAGAGTGAGAGATAGTGAAGAGAGAGAAGAGAGATTAAGTGAGAGGAGTAAGTGTGAAAGAGAGGGTCGGATTTGGGGAAAGAGAAAGAGAGAGGAAAGGTAAGAGTAGAGAAAGACATTGAGAAAATGGTGGAGGAGTTATTTTGGTTTTAAAAACCGTATCACTTTGCACGACGAAGGATACGAGTTTGCGCGACGAAATATTGGTCATGCAAAGTCTTAAAAAAATTCCCGCATCCCATTTTTGGTGCCTGCCCAAATTTTTTGAGTTTCGGGCGACGAAGTGTTGGTCGCGCAAAGTCTTGCGCGACGAAAAAATGGTGGCGCAAAGTCTTTAAAAAAAAATTAAAAAAATTCCAGCGTCCCATTTTTGGCTCCCATCCAAATTTAAGGATTTTGCGCAATGAAATATTGGTCATGCAAAGTCTTAAAAAAAAATATTTCCCGCATCCCATTTTTGGTGCCGGCCCAAATTTGTAGAGTTTTACGCGACGAAGTGTTGGTTGCGTAAAGTTTTGCGCAACAAAGTGTTGATTGTGCAAAGTCTTAAAAAAAAATTTCCCACGTCCCATTTTTGGCTTCCATCCAAATTTAAGGATTTTGTGCGACGAAATATTGGTTCATCGATCAAAATTTATAAAAATAATTTTTTTAAATAATAAAAAAGAAAATAATTTTATTTTGCAATTTAAAATATAAATAAATTAAAATAAATAAAGTTTAGGCGACCGCTAGCAAAGAAAATAATAAAAAAATATAAAAATAATTTAGTTTAACAATATAAAATATAAAAATAAATAAATAAGTAAATAAGTGTTAGGCGACGAAATATTGAAATTCGTCGAGCAAAGTTTCTAAAAAAGAATAAAAACTTATGAAAACAACTATATTTTAAAATTTATAATATAAAATTAAATAAAAAAACAAAAATAAATTTGTTTGCGCGACGCATGTATACATTATGACGTCGTGCTATTGGTTTTTGCGCAATGATCCCATTGTGGCGTCGCATAAGTTATATTTAAAAAAAAAAAATTATTGTAAAATTTATTGAAAATGTGACTTTACTCCCTTCAAATTCAATTTTTTTTTTTGTTTTTTTACATAAAACCCACAATAATATATTTTTCTAACAAAAACCCGATCCAAACTACAATAATAAATTTAAAGCTACTTAATAAATATGTATACCATTCAATTTCTTAAGTGTTACAAAATAAATAAATTTAAAGCTAACACACACACACACACACCATTCAACGATCCAACCTTCAAACTTGTTTGTATATACCTCGAGATCGTATATGCCAAAAATCACAAAAAACAAACATTTAGAGATTAAGTAACGAGACAAAACTTTTCGATAGTTGTAAACAAAAAAAATCACAATTTAACGGTTTCGATTTTGATGATTTTGTACAACTACACTCTTTGAACCTATATGAATACAATGAATGAATTCGATCTTCAATTTAAAATATTTACACTAGTGGATACCACAAAATCTTATGTTATACTTAATGAAAGTATAAATAAACTTTCAGTGTTAGTGAATCTATTGTTTTGATGGGATACGCATTCTACAAAACTGTTTCAAGGATCCAACCTTCAAAATTGTGTATATACTTCGAGATCGCATACGCCAAAAATTGCAAAAAAACAAACATTCAGAGATCAAGTAACGAGACAAAACTTTTCGACGGTTATAAATGAAAAATCACGATTTAACAGTTATTTTAACTCCGATTTTGATGATTTTTTTTACAACTACACTCCTTGACCCTATATGAATATAATGAATGAATTCAATCTTTAATTTAAAATATTTACACTAGTGGATACCACAAAATCTTATGTTATACTTATGAAAGTATAAATAAACTCTAAGTGTTAGTGAATCTATTGTTTTGATGAGATACGCATTCTACGAAACTAGTTTCAACGATCATACTTCGAGAACGCATATGCCAAAAATCGCAAAAAACAAACATTCAAATATCAAGTAACGGGACAAAACTTTTCGACGATTATAAACAAAAATTCACGATTTAACGGTTTTTTTAACTCCGATTTTGATATTTTTTACAACTACACTCCTTGACCCTATATGAATACAATGATTGAATACCACAAGATCTTCAATCTTCAATTTAAAGCATTTACACTAGTGGATACCACAAGATCTTATAACAAGTAACGAGACAAAAAATTACGATGGTTATAAATGAAAAATCATGATTTAACTATTATTTTAACTCTTATTTTGATGATTTTTTTACAACTACACTCCTTGACCCTATATGTATACAATGAACTAATTTGATCGTCAATTTAATTCTAACAAAAACCCGATCCGAACTACAATAATAAATTTAAAGCTACTTAATAAATATATATACCGTTCAATTTCTTAAGTGTTATAAGTGCAAAATAAATAAATTTAAAGCTACCTAATAAATATATATACCATTCAATTTTGCAAGTTTATATTAATTCTCATTTGAACTACAATAATAACTATCGTTATCCTCACTACTTAATAAATATATATACCATTCAAATAGTCTTCAACGGTGAACCAAAACGTCGTGCAAAGGCTATTTGCGCAACTCGGTTGGTCCGTCGCGCAATTTTCTGGCGCCAAACCAAAACTTCATAATAAAAACTTATGAAAAAAACTATATTTTAAAATTTATAATATAAAATTAAATAAAAAACGAAAAATAAATTGGCTTAAGTGACGAAATATTTGGATTACGTCGTGCAAAGATTTTAAAAAATAATTTTTTTATTTTATAAAGACTTTGCGCGATGAAGTTTAAAGTAACTTTGCGCGACGATGTGTGTTTCGTCTCATAAAGTATTTTTTATAGTAGTGTAGAAAACCTGTGGAGAAAGAGTACGGAAAGGAAAGAAAAGGAAGAAGAGAGAATATGAAGTGGTAGGCTGCCATTGTTTCTTCAGAAAACAGAAAGAATGAAGTTGTACATGGAATTGCGAGGAAGTTATCCCACATTCTAACCTTTTTTTTTTTTTTTTTTTTTCTGTTTTTTGTATTAATAAAATACCTAACAAGGATGAGACAACCACACAAATATATATACACATATATACCAAGGTCACGTAAAATCAAATTATTTGGAGGAACAAAATGTTGAGGCAGTTTTATACTTACGATGAAAATGCTGCAATCGGTTTTATGAGAGAAAAACTCAAGGGAAGTATCACCCCTACTTTCAAAAGGGCTAATATCTTCATTCATGCAGCTAAACTGCACAGCACTGTACTTCTTCAAACGGTAAAGGTTCAATAACACAGAATTAATCACAATGCTCGTATTCTTCCTACCGTGAAGAATCAACATCTTCTTCTCCGTCTCAACCTTCAAAACTATACAAAACCCAAATGTAAATCAATACAAGAATCAAATATTATTTTTGTAACATTTTAATAAAACAATGTTATTAAAAATTTACCAAGTGTCATGAAGACCCTATTTTGTAGTAGTGAATATGCATTATCATCCTTTTTTGTATAGCTATTTGAAAAAAATCACATTCCAACTTGAATCACATCTTTGAACGAGAGACTAAAGTTGCTTCAGGGAATTATGAAATACTATACACAGAGTACAGTTTGAACCAATCATTATTTCTTTTTGGAAAGATTAGTCTCATGTTATAATCTGTTAGTCACAATTTTATGTAAAAAATACCTTGAACAAAACTTTCTAATAATTCTCACTTTGGTGAAAAACTATATGAACATTAGATCATCCATGACCCCAATAATGAGCCCGTGACCCAAGAGGGAGTATTAAAATGATGGAACTTGTGTTTGCTGATCTTCATCGTACGGATCTAAAACTTTGATAGATTTCTTAAAAGTTCCACTAGGAGTTGTGTAATTTTAAAAGTGACCCACGAGGATAGATTTCTCACAGCCAAAATGTGTTTGATGCTGGACAAAATGCACAACCAAGTGTAAAATCATCTACTACGACGGTGGTTACTTAGCGGAAAAGTGGTTTGGCTTCGCAGAGCATCCATCTCCGCTCCAGTGGTGAAAAATTGGAATTTGTTAAGGAGATATATTGTTGTTTGGTGCCAATTTTCCGACTACGACTACAAGAAAAACTTATATGAACATTAGTTCAAGAATTCTATTGAGATTGTGGTTCTTGCAAGAAAACAGTTAGTTTTCAATGACATTCGTACTGAGCTACCTTTACCATTATGTTCTTCAACATGCGACTAAAAAAAATCTTCACTCAAACCATTAATATAACAAATTGCAAATCCATGATCATTTTTAAGGAAAAACAATTAATGTTAAATCAATGCTCCTTATGAATCTTAGATAAGCTAAATGGCTATGATGCCAAATGTTGGAATATATCCTTTACTTTAGCATTATCGTAATATTATAAATTGATGAGGAACTATATAAAGCATGTAAATATCATAGTAGTAATGAGAGAAGATATGTGTGTAACTTGAGTAAGCCATTGAATGATCGCCAAGGAAGAAGCTTCTGCTCACTTGGAACCTTATGCTGTTATAAGAATAGGGCTAGTAGTAAAGAACATGTTTTCTCATGAGCAGGGACCAATCCTTTTTACAGATGCTAAATCGTAATTGCTTCCTCCTATTAAGGAAGTAATTGATAATTAGTACATCCAAGATTTCAAACATATAAGCTATCCACTACACTGACATGTTATCCTCAATGTCATACTTCAAAGGGATGTAGTTTTGTCATATATTAACGTTAACAGTTTCAAATTTCAATGTCATTTGACCTTATCAAAATGAGTTTTAAGTCCAATTAGGTTCCAACATTCTTTGCACAATTCCATATTAATGCCCACATCTTAAATGTAAAGGTCAGGATAAAGTAGAAGACCTCCACAATTTCTCCTGCCATAGGAGACTGCGCAACAGGTCACCTTACATAGAAGGCGATTGATGGACTTCACCTTTATAAATAGTCAAGTCATTCATGTAATCGGATAATTTATAAGTCTTTACAAACTCTTCAGTTTCTTTGACTTAGGCATCAAAAGTCATTTGGCAAACACCATACCGGTGTTAAGGCTGGTTTGGTATTGCTATTCTTTGAAAAAAAAACTGTTTCTGCTGTACTATGAGAATAAGCAGCTGTAAAATAAAGCAACAGAATGTTTGGTAAACTTTTTTGTAAAAGTGTTTTTGAAAAAAAAAAAAAAAGAGCAATATTATAGTGTTTAGTAAACTCTTATGTAAAACATATGTGAAAAAAAGCTAGTTTTTCAAAGTTGAGTTTTGCAGCTTCTTGTTTTTGGCTTTTTTTCACCCAAAACTGTGAAAAAAAACTGAAGCTGAATGTTTACCAAACACAAAAGCAGCTTCCAACTCTTTTTTATACCAGCTTTTTTCAGAATCACTTCAGTACCAAACCAGGCCTTAGTCAATTGACTTTCATTAATATTTTTTTCACAAGTTTTCTAGTCAGTCACTTGTACAAAATTTGCATCCACACTCCCTACATAACTTCAATTTCATGTACTATTTAAAATTAACCCTCCAACATACTAAAAAAAGAAGATGTCTTTACACCAAAACACCCCGACTGCAAGACACCTCGCAAATTCCCTCACCTCAACAAGGAAAGTGGTTTAATTTTTTCCTATTATCTTTGTTTTCTGAATACAGGAGGTTCTCATTATACTTTGATAGTAGACTAATCTTCCCCTTTATGCAGCCCAAATGCCACATGAAATGGCAACGTACTTTTAGTGTCTGAGTCAAAGTAGAGGCCATGTTCCTAAAAATGCATTTGTGGAAGTTCGAACGTGGGTTGGGAGTTCCCACCTTTACCCCATTTTTACAGGACCAACCCCTTAGAATTAAAAGTGATGTACTTCTAAAACACAAATTAAAGTAACACTTTCGTGATATTCATAGGACATTTTAATAATTAAGACTTCAAATAAAATCAATGCTAGAGAGATCATTTACTTGAACCATATTTTGTAAACCACATAATGTTGACAATTAATGGTTGAAATTTTTGTTTAAATCATTAAACAAGGTATCCAACCATCATCGACTACATCATGTAACCTACAAAATATAACCTAAAAGCATAGTCTCCCTACCATTTACCAATCTTAAACCATGATGTTGTATTGAATCAACCTATCACCACCACTACTCCCAAGTTCCAACTCTAAAAAAAATAAAAATAAAAAATAAATAAATACATCCTTGAAAGTTCACAATGATAGAGAAAGTGGAAGTTGGTCACTGGGCCCTTTTCTTCACGTCCAATTGGTCCAAGCACCCCAGCAACACAACTTACCCATCAAGATATGCACAGTACACCGAAAGCTTAACATAAACCCGGCCGCAGACTAGTAATATTCATTAGGGTTTTTAAGATCAGGTTTTGTCACTTGTATTTCTCTGTGCCGCATCGGTTTGGGTTTTCAGCAGCCACAACGCCACCAGCAGCAGCAAATTTTCACTCCAACTTTCTTTGCTCCCAAACAGCAAACTCTAAACCCTAAAATCCCCAGCAGCCAATCTCCGATTCATGGATTCGAATAATCAGTGAAGGGTTTCGTGGTTGCTTTTCAAAGTCGGTGGGAATTTTGTAGGGTATTGAATCGGACTTTTCGGAGCTGCAGAAATGGCAACCGCGAACCCTTTCGATCTCTTGGGGGATGACGACAATGAGGACCCAAGTCAACTTCTCGCTGCTCAGCAGCAGAAGCTGCCGGCGGCGCAGCCCAAGAAACCCCAGCAGACCCAGCCTGCTCAGCCTGCTAAGCTTCCCTCCAAGCCACTCCCCCCTGCACAATCTGGTCTCTTTTCTATTCATTTCTTTGCTGCTTAACTTCATTTCTGGGTTTTGTTTGCTGAAAACAATGTTGGGTTTGCTTGAAAATGGAGATTAAAATTTGCGTTTGAATCTAGTTGTTATCCTATTCTCACTTGTTGGATTCCATCGAGAAAATGATTTTTTTTTGTTTGTTTATTTGTTATGTTTTTTTTCTGTTGAAGTTGAAAGTGGTTGTTTTGATAAGTTATTGATATTTTGGGGATTCTTCATTGATATTGTACATATCTGATGAGATGGGGTGTTGAGTTTTCTGTATGTGTGGCAATGGATGTTCATAGTGTTTGGTTTTCTAGGGTAATTAACAAAGACTCTGTTGGATTTTTATTGTGGTAAAATTTCCATCTCCAAATTGAGATTGAACCATTAGAACTGGTAAATTGAAATCTAATGAATCGTGGCACGATCGTGCTTTTAATGTCCCAGTTTTTATACTTGACATCTGATTGATTATTATCTTATTAAGAGGTACAGTCAGGGGATGCCAGTTAACGGAAAATATTTTGTTTTTAAGTACTTTGAGATGGTAAGCCCTTATTCTTATAGTTCATGTGGCTCAAATTTAAAAATAAACTGTCGAATTTATGTTGGTTTAGCAGAGGTTTCATTAATATTTTATTCCACATTGGTAGTGAAGTTTTTCTGCTCAATAACATGTGCTTTTTGTCGAGATACTGGAAAGATTTTTTGTGGTCCTCTCTTGAATCACATATGTATGGTTATATTTTATGCATATAATGTTTTAATTATTATGCATATCAAATAACCGTGTGTAACATATGCAGTGAGGGAGGGAAAGTATGAAGGTGGCCGTGGAGGTGGAGGTGGCCGTGGTAGTGGCGGTGGACGTGGGTTCAGTCGTGGGCGTGGTGGAGGAGGTGGTGGTGGTGGTGGATTTAATCGAGATCCAATCAGCAATGAGAACACCAATGGTTCTTCTGGTGGCTACAGACCATCTGAAGAGGGAGATGGGAAAGCCTCTGAAAGACGTGGTGGCTATGGTGCTCCTCGTGGCTCCTTCCGTGGTGGGCGTCGTGGTGGTTACAAGAATGGTGAGGATGGTGAAGGGGAACGCCCTCGGAGGGTTTTTGATCGTCACAGTGGTACAGGACGTGGGTTAGTATTTTACAATCAGTTCTGTATATATTTAACTTTTCACATGTGGATCTTCCCGCTTTCTTCATTTTGATATTGAATATATTTTTAATATCAGGAGTGATATTAAGCGTGAAGGGTCTGGACGGGGGAATTGGGGAACACCCTCTGATGACATTGCTCCGTAAGTATTTATATTCTGATTTCAAGATGAATTTCAAACTAGAACTTAACGAAACAAATTGTTTCACATTTGTTTGGTATGTACCTTACTTTTGCGTACACATTTTTGCTATATATTAGGGAGATTGAGGAGCCTGGCACTGAAACTGAGAAGAATGTTGGTACTGAGAAGCAGTCGGGTGAGAATGAGACTGCAGATGCCAATAAGGATAGCACTGTGAATGAGACGGAAGAGAAGGAGCCTGAGGAGGAGAAGGTAAATTATATTTTTTCACATTGTTGATGTTACTTTTCTGGATACCATAGATATAACGGCTGCAATTGGATTTTCTGATCGTATCCTTGTATTAAACTCTTACACTGTTTCACATTGTTGTAGGAAATGACATTGGAAGAGTACGAGAAGGTGCGTGAAGAGAAGAGGAAGGCTCTGCTTGCATTGAAGACTGAGGAAAGAAAGGTTGATGTAGACAAAGACTTGAAGGCCATGCAGCTGCTTTCAAACAAGAAGGAAAATAATGAAATCTTTATCAAGCTGGTAGGTGATGGATACCCTAGATATACTACTCTTTTATGCGATATGGCTATCATATTTACTTTGCTATTGTTTATCAGGGTTCTGAGAAGGATAAGCGCAAGGAGGCTGCTGAGAAAGAAGAGAGAGCCAAGAAGGTTGCCTTTTCGTTTTATTCCTGATTGGTTTTTTAATTCTGTGGTTCTATTCTGTTTCTCGAGTGATTATTCCTTTCATAGCTATGTTACCAGATATTTTTTGTTGAGAATTTGGACATTAGTTGTCCTGTACCCGAAACTTTTAGTGCTTAGTTACCGTTGGTTATCAAAACGGGTACATCAGGGTTAAACTTGGAGGATAGTGTTGGTTTCCAATTGTTGAAATGATCAGATGACTGACTGTTATCCATATTTGTGTGCAGTCTGTTAGCATTAATCAGTTTCTGAAGGCCACTGAGGGTGAGAGGTACTATGGTGGTCGCGGTCGAGGCCGTGGTCGTGGGCCAAGAGGTGGATACAGTGGAGGACCTGGAGGTTATTCGAGCAATGTGGCAGCTCCTTCCATTGAGGATCCCGGGCAGTTCCCCTCCCTCGGTGGGAAGTGAGAGGTTCCTGGTTCTTCCAGCTCTATGCTTTGAATGCATTTGGGTGTTTATGTGATACCATTAGAGTGGCAGACTACTCACAGGAGAATATTAAGAACTATTTTAATTATCTATGCACTTTTTTGAGTGGCAGACTAGTCGTCATGCATCAGTTTTGAGTTGGAATAGGTTAAGAACCGAGTCTGTTTCTTCATGCTTTACTTTAAATCTTTCTTGCTTCAAATGGTTGTGCTAATTATTCTGTTCTCTCTATTCTCTAATAGTCCGATGAGATTAACGCACGGTCTTATACGCTCTCTTGATCTCTCATATCGTGTTCTGAGTTACGCTATGAGAGGGAGAGAGCGGTATAAGTAATCTGCAACGGACTATTTGAGAAACAGTTAGCTTGTTTACCCGTCGATTGGGACTCTATCGGTTGATGTGGGGCTGGTATTAGCCCACATAGTGTCTCGCTAGGTAAAATGATGTGGTGACGCATAATCCGTCTTACCAATTCTCTTGTGGTGTCATAAGTTCCTGTAAGAAACAAACTCTTAGGCCTTCCGCAATGACTCGGAAAATTGAGTTTGATTCTAATTTTATAAAATCAAACTCCTGTAGTTGGTGGGAAAATTTGAGTTTTTAAAACGATGAGCGTGAATGCTATTGATGAGTTCAATACATGATCAATTACTTGAGAGAGAATAATTAAAGGATAAAACTCATTGCAATCAAACTCAAGTGCCTAATCTAACCAAAACGTTTTTACCATTTCAGTCAACTTCTGTTTTTGAGTCAACCTTTAGATAATATTTTGTAAATCATGACTTGATTGTAGATAATTGAATTATCACTTAAGTGTTGATTAACGTGCTTATTTTCTATTAATGACACACCGTATGCTTTACAAATTTGGTCTAAAAAGTTAGTTTATCCAGCATTGCTTTTTTAAATTGGATTCGCATTACAATTCATAAATAGGATATTGTTATAGTATGTTCTATATAGAGTAATGACATGCTTACACACTTTGGAGATAGTCACAAGTCGTGCAAGTAAAAAACAAAACAAAACAAAAGAATGAATGAGAATGTAATCGACCATTCCTCCTCGATCAATATAATTTATGATTTTTGAAATATTGGACTACAAAGTGTAAAGGGGATCTACGTATTTTTCGATTAAATGTATTAAAAACGTAGGAGAAGTCATTATTAGAACAATTTTACTACCTATGCTTTAGTAAATAAAGTGGTTGTGAGAAATCAAAATAATTTTAACATCAGTTTCAAACCATTACAAGAATGTCCAAGTATTCTTCTCTCATTTTTATAATTTATTTTTAATTTGTTAACCATGGTTAAACCACAAATGTCAAACAAAGACTTATAGATGGTTCGGTTAGAATATGCAATTTATGAGAAAGAGGCTCATGGGAAAAATGGTAGAGGAAGGTCTAGGAAGACTTGGAAAGTGAAAAAATGCATGAAGTACGGGGAGCTAATAGAAGATTTGACACAAACGGAGTGCAATAGCGTTTCAGAAGTACTTGGAGCTAATAGAAGATTTGACACAAACGGGGAGCTAATAGAAGATTTGACACAAACGGAGTGCAATAGCGTTTCAGAATTCATGCAGCCCACTCTACTTAGTAGGATAAAATTTTTTTGTTGTGGTTAAACATGGGGCGCAGGGTACCCACCAGGTCAGTCTCCGAATACAAGATGGGGTGTTGTATGCACAACAAGTCCGTTGTAGTCTAGTTGGTCAGGATATTCGGCTCTCACCCGAAAGACCCGGGTTCAAGTCCCGGCAACGGAAAAATCGTTTTTCCGTTTTGATTTTCAAGATCCGGCGAAGTATAAACAATCGTTGCATCAATCGGACCTTAATCTTTGAGTAAGAGTTGTAAACTCAATCCTTTTGTTTTCTCACTGCAAAGTTGCCAACCATGGCAAATCTTAGAAACACAAAACCACAACCGTGGTTGGTGTGCAAAATTTTCCCACCAACCAAACACCAAACCGGCCCGCTCTCCACCTTCACAATCCAAAACCCTCATTCCAATCCAAACAAAGAAGCTCTTCCCGCCAACTTCCCCTCCTGCCCACCACAACAAACCCACTTGGCGTCAACCAGTAACAGTTTCTGCAATCAATCTAAACCGTTTGATCAACGTGAGTTTGGTGATGTCATTAAGTCAAATAAGATGATCACCAGCTACATTCGAGCTGGAGATTTAGATTCTGCTCTTGGGGTGTTCGAGAAGATGACGGTAAGGACGACAGTTACTTGGAATTCGATTTTATCCGGGTATGCGAAAACACCGGGGAAAATGAAAGAAGCCTGTGAGGTGTTCGAGAAATGTCCTGCACCAGACTCTTGTTCGTATAATATTATGTTGGCTTGTCATTTGCACAATTTGGATGTTGATGCTGCTTTGAAATTCTTTCATAAGATGCCGGTTAAGGACACGGCGTCCTGGAATACTATGATGTCGGGTTTTGCTGAAAACGGGAAGATGAGGGAAGCTCGTGAGCTGTTTTCGGTGATGCCAGAGAAGAACAGTGTCTCGTGGAGTGCAATGATTTCGGGGTATGTGAAATGTGGGGATTTGGACATGGCTGTGGAGTTGTTTGAGGTGGCACCGGTTAAGAGTGTTGTGGCGTGGACTGCTATGGTTACAGGGTATATGAAGTTTGGGAAGATTGAATTGGCCGAGAAATTGTTTAGAGATATGCCAGTGAAAAATTTAGTATCTTGGAATGCTATGATATCAGGTTATGTTGAAAATTGTCGAGCTGAAGAGGGTTTGAAAATTTTTAGGTCAATGATCGGAGATGGGGTTAGGCCAAACCCGTCAAGTTTGAGTAGTGTTCTACTGGGTTGCAGTAACCTATCAGCATTGAAGATGGGTAAGCAAGTGCATCAGCTGGTTTATAAATTTCAGTTATATAATGATACAACTGCAGGGACCTCTTTGGTTAGCATGTATTGTAAGTGTGGTAATTTGGAGGATGCTTGGAAATTGTTCATTGACATGGAACGAAAGGACGTTGTTACTTGGAATGCAATGGTTGCTGGTTATGCTCAGCATGGAGCAGGTCTTAAAGCTCTGCAGTTGTTTGATCAGATGAGGAATGAGGGAAAAGAGCCAGATTGGATAACGTTTGTTGCTGTGTTAATGGCTTGCAACCATGCAGGATTAGTGGATCTTGGGGTTCGGTATTTTGATTCAATGGCAAGGGATTACGGAGTTGAAGCAAAGCCAGACCACTATACGTGTATGGTAGACCTTCTTGGTCGAGCTGGTAGGCTAGTTGAAGCTGTGGATCTGATTAAGAAAATGCCATTTGAACCACATTCTGCCATTTTTGGAACTCTTTTGGGTGCTTGTCGGATCCACAAGAACTTAGAGCTAGCTGAGTTTGCTGCCAAGAAATTGCTCGATCTTGATCCAGCGAGTGCAGCTGCATATGTTCAACTTGCTAATGTTTATGCTGCAACAAACAGATGGGACCATGTTGCGAAGGTCAGGCGATTGATGAAAGAAAATAGGGTAGTGAAGACACCTGGGTATAGTTGGATTGAGGTGCAGAGTGTAGTGCATGAGTTCAGATCAGGTGATAGAGCACATCCAGAGTTGCCATCTATACACGAAAAACTATTTGAGCTCGATCGCAAAATGAAGTTGGCAGGCTATGTTCCAGATCTTGAATTTGCATTACATGATGTCGGGGAAGAGCAGAAACAGCAACTTCTGTTATGGCACAGCGAAAAACTAGCAATTGCATTCGGGCTTATAAAAGTGCCGTTGGGAAGCCCTATTCGCATCTTCAAAAACTTGAGAATATGCGGGGATTGCCATCGTGCCACCAAGTATGTATCAGCAATTGAAAAAAGGGAAATAATAGTTAGAGATACCACAAGGTTTCATCATTTCAGAAATGGGGTTTGTTCTTGTGGAGATTACTGGTAAAGGTGCAAAAATCGGTAGGCTCCAATGCTAGTTTTCCCTGCAGTGTTCCAGTTGACCAGCGGTGCTTGGTGGGCAAGCAAAGCAGTACTCCCATGGATGTCTCAAAGGGATAATGAGGGTCATAGCAATCTGCTCAACGAAATCACTACACATACTTCAGGCAAAACTCCACACATCTACACGTAATAGACTGTCTTGCGACCTCTGCTCGGAGTCCTTTCTGAATCCGACACCCCAGATGACACCGTCCGAGCTTACACTGCCGTTTGAAGTTTTGTGACTCGCACAAGCTTAGGAAGGATTTTCTGAGACCTACGAACTCCATGCCAACCTTCTTTGTTCTGTAGAATGAGAGTGCAGATTAAATTCACAAGAATATATTCTCTCTTTTCATTTTCTTTTTATTTAATGAGGAAGTGGTTTAAACCCTACAACCTAACGACTGAAGAGAGATACCACTAGACCAAAAATCAAGCTGACTGAAGAGAGATACCACTAGACAAAAAACTAGTTAGTATTCTAGTTGGTATTCGATCGAACATGGACGGAAGAGGTTTGTTGAGTCATTACAGTTGGCACTGGAGGACAATATTTGTCAAAAAGGGAGATATAATCCATGCCGTACTAAACTCATATCGATCGCAATGCAGTTGCTGAAATAATGGAAAATAAATAATGCATCTTTCACATTTAGGGGAACAGAACAAGGCAAATACTTCTATTCACCAATATTCCTAATTTGTACAAAGTTTTCGAAAACAAATACATTGAAAAGAATGGAAGCTTTAACAAAGTGCTGACAACTGACAAGAAGAGAATCACGACGAATAATCATCTTCATATCATAACGTTAAGATGAAACAACTAGTTTTACATGCCACGAGGAACACTGGATACTCATCATTCCCCCACCCCACCAATTATATTCCTCCCCCCCCCCCCCCCCCCCCCCCCTCTCTAAGAAGAGCAGCAACCAGACTTTTGGTTCACAGGCTGTCCCCTAATCTGCACTGTTGGAGGCCTGGCGTTGTTCATCGGTTGGCTTGCCATCCTGCAGGTAAAATGTTTAGAAGTCAGGCGGGCTAGAACCACGTAATCATAACTATTGCAGACTCAAATTTTACAAGCATAGTTGCTAAATGAGCAAAATTATGAGAAGACAGGTTCCTGCTGAGCTATACAAAGACGACAAAAAAAAATGCATATAAGTACCTGTTCTTGATCTCAGCAGCCATAGCCATGAAGGCCTGCTCAACATTAGTGGAATTCTTAGCACTTGTTTCCATGAATGGGATTCCAATTTCATCTGCAAATGCCTAGAGAAAGGAAACAGAAGAAAAAGAAAAAAAAATCATTGTACTTCGCATCTCCAAGAATGGGTAAAAGAACCAGCAACAGTATACAATACGTAAAACTTAGAATCTCCTCGTCAATATTTACCTTGGCTGTCTCATAGGACACAACTTTATTTGCTGTAAGATCGCACTTGTTTCCAACTAGAAGTTTGTTCACGTTTTCACTTGCATATCGGTCGATTTCATTCAGCCATTGCTTAACGTTGTTGAAGCTCTCTTGGTCTGTGACATCATAAACAACCTGCAAGAAACCCAACAGCATACGACCAATATCCATCTTACATAACCAGCAAAGAAGAAAAAATAACAAATTATGAGGCAACCACACACTTACAATGATACCATGAGCACCACGGTAGTAGCTGCTAGTGATTGTCCTAAATCGTTCTTGGCCAGCAGTATCCCACTGCACACCCCAAAAGAACAAGCAATTAAAAATTGACCACAGAAAAGGCGAGATGAGACATTGTTCACATAACTTGTTAAACTTAACATAACTACAGTTTCATTTGAAAATATCCAAACAAGATACCAACTTCATCATGATAGATAACTTCGACAGAACAAATCTCAGTATGTGGCGCATTAAACAATAACACCATAAAACCTTACAATTTGAAGTTTGATAGTCTTCCCATCCTGCTCCACAGTGCGAATTTTCTAAACAACACAATAGATAACACAGCGATTAGCGAGAGTGGAAACAAAGAAATCAGTGTAGTAAAACTCAATAAATTCTTACAAAGTCAACTCCAATTGTGCTGATGTAGCTATCCAAGTATGAATCATCCTGGTTTGCGAAAAAAATGAAATACATCAATCAGAAGGCAAAAATCTCAATCACCGTAAAGCAAATCGCAACGACCGAAAGAAAATTAAGAAATTCGATGACTAATCGACTACAACTTACAGCAAACCGCAGAAGTAGACATGACTTGCCGACACCGGAATCTCCAATTAGCAAAAGCTTAAACAAATAGTCACTGCACACAATTCAAAACTCAAGTTACTCATCACAATTCACAATTCACAATCCCTAAACTGTATACAACAATCAAAATTATCAAGAACAGCAACTCGACCCCACAATTTTACATGAATTACGAATCTAACAGAAAATTTCAACGGATCTGATCACCCGTTGTCTGGATCTACACTCCAAAACCCTCAATTATGCAGAATAAAATTCAGAAAATTAAATTAAACTAAACTTTCCAATAAAATTGAGGTTCTAAAATCATCGCATACAAAATCGAATTCGATCTTTAACATAAAATTAAAATACAAAATTTAAAAAACAAATTAGAAGAATCGTGGGATTGAACTCACTATTCGGGATTCATGGCTGGGACTTAGAACGAGTCGGAGAAATTGGGGAGAAATTCTAGTCCCAGCGAGCAGTTGCCGCGATGCCTGAGATCTTCGCCGGAGAGACGGATAGAGAGAAGGGAAGTGGAAGAGGAAGACGCAGAGGATTGTGAAGAAGGAGAAACCGAGGAGGAGGGAGGGAGGGAGTGAACGAAGAAACGAGACGATGTTGCCTTTTGGTGCGTATCGTGTCTGTATAGTATTATAAAGGGGCACCTATAATGTCGGAATTTTGTGTCTCGTGCCTGTGACGTAGTAACAGGGACCTGATTCCGCCACGTGTAATCTTCTTTATTTTGAATAATGGTAGGAAAATCAAAATTTTAAATCAAATTGTGTAAATCAAATTATGTAGTTTCTGATGATTGAATTATTAATTAAGTGTCGTTTAATCAAAATTTAATTAATAATTCAATTATCAACATCCACATTATTTAATTTATAAATTTAATTTAGAAATTTGATCTCTTTAACATTATTCTAAAATATTTGTAAGAAAAAAATTAGGGATTTAGCGTTTCCTCTATTCAATTTCTTGCCCATCTATTTTTTGCTCATTCCAAGGTACAGTTGTCTATCAATTTTAGGGTTCTGTCGGTTAGAAATTTTAGATTCTTTTATGTACATTGGCGGAGCCAATAATAAGGACCCAAGTGGTCCCTAGCTCCTTAGGAGCCCCATGCCAAATCGTTTAGACCTTGGCTTCTCTTTCTCATTTGAAATCATGATGGCCTTGACACATTTGTAGACGATAGATTTTAGTTGGAAAAGATGAGGTTTTGAGCTCAAAGAAGCACCGTATTAATCACATCGAATAATTTCTATCTTATATTTGTTTTTTTTAAATTTTCATCTCGTTTTTATTTGAAACTCACACATGTTTAATTTAATAATCAAAATTGTAACTTGTAGTTGAGCCAAAATCTAAATATCATGCTACCATTTTTTCTGCTTTTTAATGATGGCTTTAACATAATAGTCGTATGACACCATGAAAAATGTGTTTCGTGGCTTTATCATTTTAATGATTGTTTTTCATGAAACAATAATTAGTGTCCTAACTTCTATTTTTTTTTGGGTCAATTAGTGTCCTAACTTCAATAAAAGCGATGATGGCTCTCAAATTACATCGTATAAAGGTTTGAGTTCATTTCAATTTTAATTGTACACATCCAACCTGTATTAATTAACATGGTGGGTGTTATTGTTGAGAGACAGGGAAGGAAATGTGCAATGTTTTTTTAAAGAAGGACCCGATGTAATAAATACGCTAAGGCGAATGTCCCGTTCTTTTGTTAAAATAAATATAGATGGCGCATGAAAATCATCGTGCAAGGCTGGCTTGGCTGTGTCATTCGAGATTGTCTGTCGAGGAAACTAAGGCAGAGGCACACTTGCACTTGCACTTGCAGGACTGATATTAGCTAAAGCCATGGTCTGCGAAACATCATGATTGAAAGGGATTCCAAAGTTCGGTGGAACTGGATTCGTAGATAAGCAAACAAAGTAGCACATGAAGCTGCTAGTCTGGGTATTGAGAGGCTGTGTTGTCAACGGTGGGCCTCGAAGCCTTCTCCCTCTCTGGATTTTGGTTTTGCCAAATGATGAGCTGCCATGTCCATCGAGGAATGTAAATCAAGGTTAGGCATAGCTTAACTCTACTTACCTTTCTTTTAGCGCCCTTGTGGCTAGATCAGTGATGCGACTCGTAAGGGAGCTTGCTGTGTAATGTTGCATTGTGTTCATTTATTTATCTTTATATACGGTTTTTATGAGAATCTCAATTGATCCGAAAAAAAAAAATATGCCTTATGAAATTTATAAATCGTTAGTACATTGCAATTTTATTTGTACATATCCAATCCTCTCCAATGCGCAAACTTGTGTTTATGATTTCATAACTTTCTACTAAATTTTAATACATGTTTTCCTATCTAATTTTAGAAAGTTATGAAATGTGCATGAAATAATTAAACACAAGAAACGGGGGTGTTTGAGTCATTTCGTGTTGCAAACAAAATTGAGGTTCACACGCTATGAACGTGCTATTGAGATTTCATATAGAAATGGCAAACCACAAATCTTAATTCCCAAGTGATAATTGCTTAAAGCCTAAAAGCATTTGGGGAAAGCGTCCATACAAGGAATGCGTGTGTTTCGTGTTCATGTTGACCTCAACCTCAACCAAAAAGAAATAAATAACGTGGTGATGTTACACAAATGAGTAGTATTGGTTGTGATTTAGCACTATTTTTGAGCAATTGGTACGATAATCATTAATTGGATAAATATGTACAAATCGATGAGGATAGGGTGCATACAAAAGGCCTTGATAAAAATCTTACCAGAGATTTCAACCTAGTCTAAGGAAAAAAGAGTGCCCCACACCAAAAAAATTAGAGCGTGTTTGGATGTACTTTTAAAATGATTGAAAGCGTTTTTGATAAAATGTTTTTAGAACCAATTTTTAGTAAAGATGCAAATAAATCCTGGAAAAGCACTTTAAGTGCTTTTGGAACCCAAAAATATTTTCTCTAAAAGCGTTTTTAGTCATTTTAAAAGTATTTCCAAACGATCCCTTAAGAGTTACTATCTTTAAAGAGAAGGTCCAAAATTACATCAGGAGGTTCTTCAAACCAAAGAATAGGATTTACACAATTCAAACTCATTTGTGCTAACCTGTGCGAGACTTTATTCGTTTCCTGAGTTCAATCCTCCACCAGGGCAACGATTTAATCATCATTCTGGTGTCATGTAATATATTTACAAACGACGAAAAATCATCCTAACCATCATGTTTGAGGGTTGCTATGACAAGTAGCGCATCACCCTAAAAAATAGTGGCTTATAGGTTTTCCTGTCTGACTATGACCAAATCTGTTGCATCTTTGTCTGCCATAAGTTCAGCCAGTAGTGGGGAAGAGATGGCATCATGCCTAGTCGACAAGGTTGCCATAAATGCACCTTTATTGTCCCAGATCACCACCCTAACCCCACCAACGCTCCTCTATTCGTCTCATACATGCTCCTATGTGACTTTCTTCTTTCTTAAATGATCCCGAGTTGGTAGTGCATTCTAGCAAATCCGTCAAACACAAATCTTCACTTTCTCTGGTACCCGAGCCCTCCACAAAGCTTTCCATAAGAATTTAACTTCTATGGAAATTGTGAAATTCCCATTCGGTTCCGCATTCCAAATCAAGCGATCTTGCGGTTGCAACATACTAATGGGTATGCTTTGAATCAAAAGAGCTTTTTGTTAGTGCAATATTGGCAATTCTTGACAAAATGCATGAGTCTGTAATAGCTTAGACTTGTTATATATTCTCAATTGTAATTGTTTAAGTCTAGGGAGGTCTCTTACTCTTTTGATGAGAAGATGTTACGTGAACAAGATACACATTCAGGTATGTTTGCATGCATGCATCCAATTACATTCATCTATATCTCATGATATTGTATTTGAGATAGGTCTTTTATTAAAACTACTTTCAAGATAATTTGATTGTATTTTCAAAAGACTTATCTGATTGCATATTGATGAGAGTTATCCAACTAAATGGATTGCATGGTTGTCATTGTTTTAAAAAATAAGTTGTTGCCGTGTGTATCTAGGATTTGTGGTTTTAAAAGGATTGTCATTTACCTAAAACCTATTATTAGTTATAAAATCTTATCAGTTCCAAATTGGTTCCCGTGCCTTGAGGGTTTATAAGGAATGTTTGAAATTGGTTTTGCGTAAGCCGTATATGCATGAAATTTTTGTTCTTCGAAAAAAAGGTAACAAAAGGCAGCAGCGTGTTTTTGTCAAAGAAAAATTATTTTTATGTTGCTGCCATCTTACGGTTTCAATAACATGTGTTTTTAAAGAGAAAATATTATTTTCATGCTGATTTTCATTTGGTTTTTTATTGAATGTCAATTATGAAAATGTGCCTTGTGATTTTCGTAATTGATTGATTTTTCAACCAAACACTTCATCATATAAACATTATGCATGATCGAGTTAGTATCTTGCAAAGTTCGAGGAAAAGGTGATTGACGATCGTGTTAGTGTCGTGCCACTTCAACTCGAAGACTGAAGAAAGATCGAGTAGCAAAGCGCGAAGACAAAGCTGCCAACTAGTATGGTTGTCTAGTTGATGAGTTCTTGTAAGTCTTTATGTATTCTTTCTTTCTTAGTGCTTCCTGGCTTGGTAGCCCAAGGATTTTCCCAGTGGTGGGTTTTGCCTCGTTAAATCCTACATCATGTGCGTACTCTTTATATTTATTTTGACTATTTGTGTAGGGATTAGTTTACATTACTGATTAACTTAAACCTTAAATTGCTTTAGTTTTAAGTTGAAATTTAGTTACATTTCTAGGTTAAATTAGTACCCATCCTAGGACTTTCACTTCTTCCAAAAATAATGTATAAGATCCAAATTCCACCTAACTCCCTCTCTAGTGAAATCAATTTATTCACCTTATTCAATTGATTCATTCCCACCAAGATAGGACTGAGCATCTTGAAGAAATTTTTCCTTGGTAACGAACTATCACCTCACACTTTAATGGTTGCACCATCCCCCACTCTCCACCTAGCTCCTGCTCTAATTATTTTATGGGCTTCTGCTATGTTTCTCCAACAATATGCCGAGTTCTTTTTAACCGGAGCCAAAAGGAAATCTGTTTGCAGATAATACTTAGCCTTGAAATTTCGGGACGCCAAAGAAGATTGTTGGCGCATTAACCGCCACCCTTGTTTGGCAAGCAAAGCAAGATTGACAGTATAAATATTTTTGAAGCCAAGACCACCCTTTCCTTTCGGCTTACACAAATTTTCCTAGCGAAACCAATGTATCTGTTGCTTCCCTTGTTCCTTACCCCACCAAAATTGTGCCACCATTTGATTCAACTCATCACAGAATGTTTTCGATAACAGAATATATTGCATCATATACATAGGAACGGCTTGGGCAACACTTTTGATCAAAATCTCTTTTCTGGCACTACTCAGGAGGCTTCATTTTCACCCATTTAGTTTCTTCCAATGTCCATCTTTGATGTAAGCAAACGTATTCTTCTTCGATCTTCCCATAAACACTACGTGCGAAGATAAGAATCATGGAAAGGAACCTGAGGCATATTTAGACGATTTGCCAATAATTGGCCATCATAATCAGTTAAGTTACCGCTAAACGCTACACAACTCTTCGAATAATTAATAGCTTGCCCCATGACATCTTCCTAGATATTCAGTAATTGCTTTACCTGTAAGCATTCTTGTATTATACTCAAAGCAAAAATGAAACTATCATCAGCAAACAATAATGGTTCATGGACAGGGCATCTTTGCATACTTTCACCCCCTAATTTGGTTCTGATTTTCCCAAGCATCAAACAGGCCTGAAAGCCCCTCCACACATAAAACATATAGAAGCGGAGAAGGGGGATCTCCTTGCCTAATACCCTGTTTTGGAAAAACATATCCCACCAGCTCACCATTTAATTTGAAAGAATATGAAACAATAGACACACATGTTATCACTAGATTAATCCACCTTTCCGCGAAGTCCAATTTCTCCATTATTTTCTGAAGAAAATTCCACTAAATACAATCATATGCTTTACTTGTTGCAAGTTATATATTTATATATTAGTTAAAGTGTAAATAGTAGTCTCTTGTCCCACATTGACGAAGTGCATATGTAATACAAATTGTAACTCCTATATATACTCCGCTTTTGAGATTAATGAATATACAAGAAATTCCCAAATATTGTCATATATATTTTTAGTATTTTACCATGTTTAATTCAACTTGGTATCAAAGTAGTTCGCTCTTGGTGACCTGTGTGCTTTAATTTTGTGCCAAAAAAAAAAAAAGTGAACAGTGTCGTGAACATTGCTACAGTGTATTAGTAAATTGTCTTAATTCCGCTGCGTATTTTTTGTGCCTTTATTGTTCGTGTTTTAACTAAATGGCTCAATATAATCATAATGTTGTTATGCTTTTCGGTGGAACAAATATATAGATAATTGACACTAGGGCCACTGATCATGTGACTGGTGACCCTAGAGTGTTTGATAAGTTACGTGACTATGTTCGTGATCCGTATATTATCAGTGCAAATGGAGCATCTTCCTCTGTGAAGGGTGAAGGCACTATCTCTCTCACCCCGACCTTATATCGCTCATCTATGCTTTACTTGTTCTTGATGTTAAGTGCAATTTTTGTCAGTAGGAAAACTACTTGATACCTTATATTATTCCACTCACTTCTACCCCATGTATTGTTATTTATAAGACATTCAAAACTCAGAATATAATTGGTCGTGGTAAAAGAATGGGGGTTTGTACATCTTGACTATGGAGGATACTGTTGTTTCAGGTTCAAATAATCATCAAGTTCTATGTGCTAAAGTGGATGACAAACATCAAGTTTGGTTGTGGCATCGACATTTGGGATATCCATCATTCAATTATATGAAGCATCTATTTCCTTCTTTGTTTCGCACTTGTAGTTATTCAGAGTTCAAGTGTGAAACATGTGACATGGCTAAGAGTCATCATGCTTCCTTTCCCATAAGTGATTCTAAAGCTATTTTGTCATTTGATTTGATACATTCTGATGTGTGGGGTCCGGTGAAGGTTACTTCTAATGGATTTTGTTGGTTTGTTACTTTTATTGATGATTGTACTCGATTAACTTGGGTGTTCTTGATGAAGAATAAGAGTGATGTCCTTTTACTTCTTTAAGAATTTTGTGCCTACTCAGTTTCAGACAAAAGTTAAGGTCTTCAGGTCTGATAATGGAGGAGAATATGTGAATCACACTTTGGCATGTTTTTTCCGTGATCATGGTATTATTCACCAGACGACTATTCCGTTTACACCCCATCAAATGATGTGTCCGAACAGAAGAATCATCAAATAATCGAGGTTGCTCGTTCTTTGATGTTGGATAAATATGTTCCTAATCATTTGTGGGGGCATGCTGTTTTGGCTGCTCTGTACTTGATAAATCATGTTCCAAGTAAGGTTCTTGATTTTCAGACACTGTTTGGTTTTTGATTTTCAGACACCATTTGGTTCTTGATTTTCAGACACTGTTTGATGTGCTACAAAAACATGTTATGTATCCAAACTTCCTTCAAAGGTGTTTGCGTGTGTGCCGTACGTGCATTTCTACTCTCATCAGCGGAGTAAACTTGATATATGTGCTCTTTGATGTGTATTTATTGGATATGCTAACAATCAGAAAGGCTATACGTGTTATCATCCTCTTACTCAAAAAACTTATATTACAATGGATGTCATATTCCATGAGGAAGTTCCGTATTTTGTGAAGCCTTTTTCCGACTCTCCATTTCAGGGGGAGTGAAGTGCAGATTCGAAGAGATGATATGGATGATGTGTTATAGGTAGACTTGGGGATGAAACCAGTTATGCTACGTGATACTAACCAGTCAGCTATAAATAGCAATCAGTCAACTATCATTCCTGAGTCAGCTATAGATGGCGATCGGCCAACTATCATTCCCAAGACTATTTCTACTGACGACCCGTCGGATATGCCCAACGAGTTGCATATTGTTGGTATGTCTAATGAATTGCCCCTTGATGACTAGTTGCATGCTACTGGTGTGACTAACAAGTTGCATGTTGATGGTTCGTCCAATGATGATTCTTTTAATGGTTTGGTACAAGATGGTGACATACATGAGATAAATTATGATGATTCCTCTACTTATCAGTTGCCTCCACGAGTCAATCATGAAAAACCTAATGTACAATATAAGTTTGATATGCATGCTAAAGCCTAGTACCCTATCAACAACTATGTGTCTACTCATCGTTTGTCCAAACCATATGTCAACTATCTAGTGTATTGGTTCCAACAAAATTGCAGGATGCTTTGTCTGATGTCACATCTCGACCTGGGCTCCACCACATCCCCGGCTCGACTTCGCCATAGCACGATATTGTCCGTTTTGGGCCCCGGCCACGCCTTCACAGTTTTGTTTTTAGGATCTCACATGAGAACTTCCCAATGGGTCACCTATCTTAAAAATGCTCTCGCCCGAACTCGCTTAACTTCGGTTCCGATGGAACTCGAAGCCAGTAAGTTCTCAAAAGGCCTTGTGCTAAAGGAGGTAGGCATGTACATATAAGGCATATCACCCTCTTCTGTTGGTCAATGTGAGATGTTACAATCCACCCCCCTTAGGGGCCCGACGTTCTCGTTGGCACACTCGCACCACACGACAAAGTGGCTCTGATACCAAATTATCACACCCCGACCCAGGCTCCACCACATCTCGGGCTCGACTCCGCCGTAGCACGATATTGTCTGCTTTGAGCCCCAGCCACGCCCTCACGGTTTTGTTTCTGGGAACTCACACGAGAATTTCCTAATGGATCACCCATCCTAGGAATGCTCTCGTCCAAACTTGCTAAACTTCGGAATTCCGATGGAACCCGAAGCTAGTGAGTTCTCAAAAAGCCTCGTGCAAAAGGAGGTGGGCATGTACATATAAGGCACATCACCCCTTCCATTGGTCGATGTGGGATGTTACATCTGACCCTAAGTGGGTTAATGCCATGAATGTTAAGATGGAAGCTTTGGAAAAGAATTCCACTTGGAATTTGGTTCCATTGACAAACGGAAAGAAAGCTGTTGGATGTAGATAGATGTTCACTATTAAGCATAATGCATATAGTTCTATTGACAGGTATAAAGTCAGATTAGTTGCTAAAGGTTATACTTAAACCTATGGTGTGGACTATCAGGAGACTTTTGCTCATGTTGCCAAACTTAATATTGTTCGTGTTCTTCTGTCCTTAGCAGCAAACCAGGATTGGCCCTTATTGCAGTTTGATGTTAAAAATGATTTCCTTCATGGTGATCTTAATGAGGAAGTTTATATAGATCTCACATCTAGAATAAGTATATCTCCTAAAAAATGTGTTGTGTGTAGATTGTGAAAGGCTTTATATGGTTTGAAACAATCTCCTATAGTGTGGTTTGGGAGGTTTATAAGTTCAATGAAGAAGTTTGTGTATTTTTAGAGTCATTTAGATCATACTTTGTTTCTAAAGCTACAAAATGATAAGATAACTATATTGATTATTTATGTTGATGACATGATAGTGACTGGTGATGATCAGGAGGAGGTACAACGCCTTCAAAAGTACCTAGTTACTGAATTTGAGATGAAATAATTGGGTGAATTAAACTATTTTCTTGGAATCGAGGTTGCACTATCCAAGCATGGTATTTTTATATCTCAACATAAGTATGTTCTTGATTTATTAACTCAAACATGTATGTTAGATTGAAAACATGTTGATACTGCGATTGAGCAGAATTATCATTTAGGCTTATTTCCAAATCAAGTTCCTACTCATAAAGAACGATATCAGAGGCTTGTAGGGATATAATTTATTTGTCTCACACCTGCCTTGACATTGCTTATGCAGTTAGTGTGGTAAGTTAGTTTATGCACTCACCTAGTGAAGCTCATATGGATGCAGTAATCCGTATTTTGAGGTACTTGAAGATGGCTCCTGGCAGAGGCTTGGTTTTCTCCAAGAATGGTCATTTGAATGTAGAAGGGTATACAAATGCAGATTTGGTTGGTTCTATCACGGACCGGTGATCTACATCTAGATATGTTACTTTTGTGGATGGTCATCTAATTACTTGAAGAAGCAAGAAACAAAAAGTGGTGGCTAGGTCAAGTGCTGAAGCTGAGTTTTGTGGTATGTCTTATGGTGTATGTAAGTTGTTGTGGTTGAAAAAATTGTTGAGAGATCTTGGATTTAAACCCAAGGATGCTATTAAACTTCATTGTGATAACAAGGCTGTTATTGAGATTGCTCATAATCTAGTGCAACATGATCGAACAAAATATGTGGAGATTGATCGACATTTCATCAGGTAAAAATTGGATGCTAGAATTATTAATTTTTTGTTTGTGGGATCTCAAGATCAAGTTGCTGATGTGCTTACTAAAGCTATGTCTAATAATGTGTTTTCCAACTCGCTTGACAAGTTGGGAATGCATGACATCTTTGCTCCAACTTGAGGGGGAGTGTTGCGAGTTATATATTTATATATTAATTAGTTTAAGTGTAAATAGTAGTCTATTGTCCCACATTAACGAAGTGCATATGTAATACCAATTGTAACTCTTATATATACTCAACTTTGGAGATTAATGAATATACAAGAAATTCCCAAATATTGTCATATATATATATTTTTGTATTTTACCGTGTTTAATTCAACTTTACTGATGTCCAGCTTCAACGCCATCACTCCATTCCTACCCGACGCTTTCTTATGCATATAGTGGGCAATTTCCGAAGCTACCAAACTATTATCCGAAATCAATCTTCCCAGTACAAAAGCACTCTGATTTGACGAAATGGTCTTCAGAAGGACCCATTTGAGTCTAGTGGTTAGAACTTTTGAGCAAATTTTGTACATTACATTGCACAAATTGATCGGACGCAACTGTGCCATATGGATATTTGTTCTTCGGGACAAGGGTAACGTGGGTGTAATTGATCTTATTCAACATTCTTCCCGTCGAGAGAAGTGTTGGGACTCCCGTTACAAACATCCTGACCAATAATATCCCAATGTTTTTGGGTAGAGACATTCCATCCGAACCGGGAGCCTTTGTCGGATACATCTGAAAGAGCGCACATTTAATCTCCTCATCCTCAAACGGCTTCATAAGATCCGCATTCATACTTTCGGTCACCTTCGGTTGGATGTACTGTAAATTTTCATCAGCATTTGTTGAACCCTCCGAGTCAAACAATTTCATAAAGTAGCTCACCATTATCTACTCCATTCCTGCTTTATCCTCCCGATAAACCCCTTGATTATCAAATAATCCCATTAAGGAATTAGCACACCTTTTTCGGTTTGCTTTTTGGTGGAAACATTTTGTATTCTGATCACCGAGACGTAACCAGTTTTCCCCAAGGCGTTGCCTCCAGAATGCCTCTTTCTGTGCAAGCAAAGAGTGTAATTTATTATAAAGTTCGCACCTTTGTGCCAACGAAGTCATTTAGCACTATTATTTAGTAATATTTTTCTTCATTTGTAATTAAGTTTTGAATTTGAAAATTCCCATGTCTATGGTAACCCCTGGGTGGAACTAACTCACAAGTCTATGGTAACTTCACAAGTTTTTGTAGATTGGAACCTGTGGGTTGAGCTCTTGGGCTAAACCTAAACTCAAGCTAACACGAACTTGATTAAACTCGAACCTAACCCAAGGCCGAAGTGTGTTGACCTTCTAATCTGTCCGAATTGCACCTCTAGTTGTTGTTATAAGGTGACCATCTTGTTGCAATTACCTAATCATTGCTAATTACTTTTTGGCTCACAATTTTCATGTTAAAGATGTTACAACATGACGTTAAATTTCAACTACTTCAACGTCTAAGTTATAATTTGACAAAAAAAAAAAATCTAAATTATAAGAAAAGTAAATTACAACGAAACATTAAGCATTTTTTTATAACAAAATTAACTGCTATTTTTCCCCACGACAAAACGAATTTTAAGCAACATGACGTTAAGTATGAACCTGAGTGGTAATTTTGGGTCAAATTGAGTAGTTTTACCGTCTCTTGGTTGACCCCCATCTTAACATTCCAACCACAAGGAAGGATTCAGACAACTCGAAAGATGCAGAGATCCACAAGTGCTTCCAGAGTCTCCTCCTCGGAGGACTTGCTTCTGACCTACTCCTCCTCACCCCAATCTTCAACCTTCAAACCAACCACAGACGACGGCTCAGATGGCGACCAGCACGAGCATCTGCATCTCCCCACATACGATCCCCTCTCTCATGTGGCAAAGAGAGAGCGACGCCGCATCAGGTCCGCAGAGAACGCCATCCACTTGATACCTGTCCTGCTCGTCCTCTGCGCCTTCATCCTCTGGTTCTTTTCCAATCCAGGTACAATATACACAACCTTCCCGTTTTGCCCATTTGTCCCCATATATTGTTTTCCCTTCCGGGTTATATTTGGAATTATGTTTTGTTTCCTGTATGATCGTTCCGTTTAATTTCATCTTCTCGGCAATATGTTCTGCTTTTGTTTACTCTAAATTAATCTAAATTGTGGAAAGAGGATTCGAACTTGGGTGCAGAAAGAGTCGACTCACACTGCGCTAGCCAACTTAGCTACGCCTGGTCCGCAGTTCTGCTTTTAAATACTGTGGCAGTATCTGTTTTATGAAATATAAAAGAAAAATTAGCTGGTTGAGGCGACGTGGATTAATATTTGATTCTTTCTTACTTCAAGTTCGAAGATTATAAAACTTTGGAGTGATGGCATGTTTTGGTATTTATTATCTACTGTGGTGCCTTAGCTTGAACTGGTACTGTTAGGATTCAAAAGTTAATCTCTTCTTGTGCAGTTTGAGGAAGTTAGAAACTACAGTTTTCGATTCATCAGTCAGTTTCGCGATTGAAACTAATTTGTTTCCTTGTACCAAACTTGTGTTTCTTGATGCGTGTTTTGCTATCGCGAAAAGCCGAAGAAAATGTTTTCTTGTGAAGGCTTCTTGTGTTGGTCATATCTTTGGAATGTTAGTCCCTTTGTGTTTGGCAACTTTTTGTTGTCCTTTCGCTTTGTTTCGTGGTTGTTTGTATTGCTGAGTGAGCTTTGTAGCTGAACAGATGTGTCGATATTTAAGTGACTCGCTTTCTATTTTTCTTGTCCAGAATGAAAGTTATCATGGTTGATGGGAGATACTGATCTTGGGGAGGAGCAGCTTTCCATCAAACATAGAGTTGGAGTTCAATCTGAAGAAACGATTTATGGATCGTGATTGGGGTCCGCCCTTTTACTCGAGGAGCTCTTAGAAATTTATATGAATGTAAGATAACATAGACCTCGTTCATAAACAGTATAGTGTCATGTACAATTAGTACTTTAAGATCATTTCAAAGCATATTTCCCATCCCTTGTCTTTAATAGACTTTGAACTTCCAACAATGTTTTTAACCTAATTAGTTCTGGGGATGATGACACTGCCGCCAATGTTACACAACTGAAGTTTGTAGAGGCTCACAGTCGAAATTTGTGTGCTCCAACAATGGTCCTAACCTAACAAGCTTGGGAAAGATGACATTGTTCCGAAAAAAACACACAACAGGGTCCTCCCACTGTAGGAGTGACCCTACAAGATTTGCACGTACAGTCAGCGGAAAGATGCGTGGCCATCTCTCGCTTCCATACGAGCTGAGAGCATCTTCTACGGATGCTGGTCCTGACTCGATGGCACCCGCAAGCTTTCTTGCCAGAATTACTGCATCTTCCAAAGCACAACAAGCACCTTGCCCAAGATTCGGAGTCATTGGATGCCATGCATCTCCTACCAGCACAACTCTTCCTGCTGAAGCCGGAGGGCTGATGCCGGGCCATAGCCACCGGTCTACGAGTGGTGTTCCAATGATTGTGTCATCCGGGGTATTATCTATGATGTTCAATAGGTCCGAAGGCCAGTCTTTGACTAGTTCGGTAACTTGCTTCTTTAAAAATGGCCCGTCAGTAATCTTCGGACCTGCAATAAAATGTACCACATTGAAAAATCAACCATGGGAATATTTGTAGATTCCAATCATCGATCTGCATTGTTGGCCAGATTAGAAATTACCTAGAGATGCTCTGTTGTAGCAGACGAACCAGTAGACTTTCGTAGGAGAAATAGGAAGAAAACCGGCACGCTGTCCCTTTCCATAGATTTGATTCAACCTTGGTTCAAATGGCTGCCCGTCGGGGTAACTTGCAAGACCACGAAAAGCACAATGCCCTACATATTTAGGCTCGGGGAACCCCATCCACGTAGCTATAGGAGATCGAATTCCATCACATCCAATTACTATCTGTTGGGGTTCATCAGAACATATTGAAAAATTAGAAACATTTGGTGATCTCAGTTTCACCCTTCATCAATCTGCTAAACGAAAAGCGATTTATATCCCGGAAAACACGTATGAAACATTGTCAAAAGTGGTTATCGTATCTGGAAGAACTTTTAGTCGTTCTAAAAGCATTGTCAAACTGACAGTGTTAAAGGAAATTCAGAGTGGACTGAGGGTAACCTTTGCATATAGCTGGGTACCATCCACCAATTGCAACAAAGTTTCTCCATTTTCAGTTTTTTCAATCTTTGCCAGCTTTGAAGAGAAACGAACCGCACCCGGAGGTAGTTCATTGGCAAGAGTCTCCAGCAGTATTCTCCTCTCTACAGCACGCACCTCTTGGCTGTTTCATCCATTTCAAGTGAGAGAATGAAAGATTGATTTGCCATGTTCTCTAAGAAAAGAGAGAATGTGGAAGAATAACTTCATTACCTTTCATCTTCCTCTTTGAACTTGAAAGACCGTAGCTCTCTTCCATTGTCGGTCTTTACCACCATCCTGCACAGCTGATTCCATGAACCAGATCAGAGGAAATTGGGTAGGGTTTTTATTTTTATTTTTTTTAACAAATAGTTTAGGATTGAGGGGAGGCTAGCCCGTTCCAAGGTCAGGGCGTACAACAAGCCTCTTTGAGGACTTACAGATTGTTTAACATAAAACGGGTGGGGCAATTGTTTCACCTTTAACAAGCAAGTAGCTAGCTTCCACCTTACTTAACAGCAAGGCGCGAAAGCCTTCGTTAGGGTTAGGATAGGTTCATAGTTCGGTTCCCTCTGGTGTAACCGGAAACAGAGCTGGGAGTGGTTGTGTGAAGAATGAGGAAACGCAGATGATGAATTAAATGTGGAGATATATACTAGTAATTTGTAGAATTAGCATGAAGAAACATAAGACTGATTAACATACCCTTGAATTTCAAGAAACTGAGTCCTGAGATGGTTTCCAACTCCAATTGCATCCAAAACTCGCCACCCATTTTTGAAAAGGGTGAGTGATGTTCCTCCAGTTCGAAGTGACTCTGCTTGTTCAAGCACCAGCGACCCAACTCCAAGCCTATTCATCCAAAAGGAGAATATTAATACAAAGTGATCGTATGTACACGTATATGTGTGTGTGTGTGTGTGTATCTTGTATTGTATGACACACTTTTAAAACTGCATGGTCAAAGATTTAATGTTGCTGAGATTTGGAAGTAACCTGTGAAGAGAGAGTGCAGTGGCAAGACCAGCAATTCCGGCGCCGACGATGACAATGCTTTCACTGCGAGCACCGGATTGAGCTTTGATGATTGGGCAAGAATTGGGTTTCGTTCTGGTTCTGGTTCTGATTGGAGATTGAAACCAATTGGATTGGGTGCCAGAAAGTGATCCAATTTTCGAATGGTATGGTGAAACAAGTGGGTTGTGAAACACTAGGGACAAAGATAACGTAGCCATGGTTGTTTTCACTTGTGTTTTATTATTCAATTAACATTGCAGAGTTTTGAGGGGGAGAGAGAGAGAGAGGAGGTGTTGGTCTGCCCAATAGCCATGGAAAAAGCAGTGGTTACCATGAAATTGGATTTCTAACATTTGGATCAGATAAACCCGGGAAAGAAAGATATTTCAGAGGCCCTTTTGGTTGTGGAGCTCGTCTGGGCTGGGCTTGTCAATATTAGCAACGTATATTGACATAGTGTTCCTGATTCTACCCATCCAGCCCACGCGTCCTCCATCCTTTCTTTCTCTCCTTCGATTCATCTGTTTGACTTACCTTTTGGCTCTCCATTTTCTGGTTTCCTCTTCTGGGTTTTCCTCCGCCTTCATCGTTGTGCCCCCCTGTTTTCTATCAATTTCTTCCTCTTGGTTTCACAAAATTATCTCCGGGCAGACACGATCTTTGATTTTTGGAATACTTGTTGGCTGTTCTTCTCTGTTTTTGGGTGCGAACCGTATCGATTTCGTCTTTTTCGCCGTTTTGTTAACTGGTACGTATTAAGGACTGCTTTCTAAATTTTTTTAGTTTTGCTTTGCAGTTTGATTTCATTTTTGGTTGTCTTGCCCAATGGGTTTGATTGGTTTTCAGCAGCAAACGAGCTGAGTCCGACGCTTCGGTTCCCGCTCCGGCCAGAGCTGAGAAATTTGCTCAAAGGTTTTTTTAATTATTTGAGAGAAGTTTCTTATGCGTCTCAGTTCTTAGCTTGCTGGGGCCCGGGGGACATGGTGGTGGGTTTGCTTGCTGCCATTGGTGCACTGTCTGGAGCTTGATTCAATGGTAGTGCCTTCCCTTTTTTGGTTTGAAATCTGATTAAGATTAATGGGTTTTGATTAATTTTTTGTAAGTTAGTTTGAAATTTGGTTAACTGTTTTTAGATTCTATGTTGCTACTTTGATGGTGCATGTGTTTTTGTGAATGACCCATATTATACTGTTGCAAACTTGATTTCACCCATTATTTTTCTGTTGTGTCATGAGATTATAATTTTGGGTTTTCTATGATTTATGCTCTCTTTTTGGGGTTACCAAGATGGTATCTTTGTTTTACTAGAATTAGTTGTATTAATTTTTCCTAATGTAGTTAATTACAGATGTGGTTTATGTTCTTATGTAAAAGATGAGTTTTTGAAGCCAGAAGTTATTGTTGCATTGATGCTTAATTTGATGCCTTTAGATTTAATTAGTTATGAATCCATCCATGTTCCTAATCAGTGATTCATTCCTTTTCTTTTCAACATGAGTAGGCCAAAATTTTCTATAACCATTGAATGAGCATGGTGAAATTCCTTATAATCCCTCCGGGCCCGGAAGGGGTTGTCCCCCTTCCGATTGTCCCATGATCAACCTTATGATAATGCGATAACAACGTCGGTGTTCCTTGCTATGTTTTGATGGCAGTTTTGTTTGTTTCACACATGTATTTGGAAATAATAAGGTTATGACTGCTGTTGGTGATTTGAGAGATTGCAGAGTGCTTCCAAGAGATCATATTTTGTGTATTACTCCTGTATATACATCATGTATTTGTAGGCTAATCGGAATTTGAAGCAATGTCAGCACACGACATGTTTGACAATTATGTACCCCATCAT
Source organism: Pyrus communis (assembly GCF_963583255.1). Classification (NCBI taxonomy): domain Eukaryota; kingdom Viridiplantae; phylum Streptophyta; class Magnoliopsida; order Rosales; family Rosaceae; genus Pyrus; species Pyrus communis. Next base: position 5,018,896 of record NC_084814.1, on the reverse strand, counting down.
GTATTCCAAACAGTTATTCCTTAATTTAAAATTTTTAATTTTGTGCAGGCGCGAGGGCGATGCGTATTTCTAAAAGATCTAAGGTGTACATGCGCAATGACAGATTTCTGCATTCTTTTGATTCAAATAAGGAGCGGAATTTTGAATACAGTTTTCAATTCAAATTGTATGTGGAGTGTTGTTTGTTGTTTTTTTTTCTTTTTCATACAATTATCATCATTTGGTCATAGCTGCTCGAGTTTGAGTAGTTTGTGTCCAAACTCGTATTATGCTTTCTGTTGACAATGATCTCATTGTTTCTGATGTGGGACAAGGTTTGAAGTTGGAGAGACCAAGAACTGGGCACCCTCTACAGACTGCAGTACTACTATTGCTGAGGTCTATTTCAGTTCCTTTCTACTCTCTCAATCTTCATAACTTGCTTTTTTTATGTCTATCAATCTATCCATTTTCACATTTATATATTAGAATAGACTTAAACCACTTACTACTTGATTATAAGGCTATTTCCTTTAGCACTTATTTGTGGTAATGATCCATGTGGTTTCACCAATGAACTCACATCCTTGGATGGCAAGAGGACTCAATAGAGCTCAGTATATAACTCAAAATCCATTCTACAAACACGTATTTTTTACCTTATTGAACATAAGGATGTAAATAGATTTGGATATAAATGTAAATAGATTTTAATATATTCCGCACGTTAAACACGGTTTCAAATTGTTAATATAGACTGTATCAAGAAAATCTACCAAATATCGATGACATATAGCAACATTCACTGAATATGGACACTTCAGTTGACGTCATCGATGGCGAACAGGTTATGAAAGTTCAAATATTTTTTTTGCATTTGCTTCTTTTTCTCAGCAGAAAAGCCTCGATTTCTGGTAAAGTTTGAATTAAAAGTTCTTGATCATTGAACTTTGGTGGTAAGGGGCATATTTTTTATTTTTTATTTTTATTTTTTATATAAATGATAGGGTTAGTAAGTTAAACAGTTAGTAGTTAGGGAAAGAAGAATCAGTGATGATTGAACACACACCAGAGTTCAAAGCATGAATACTTACCTCAACTGCGTAAAACGCTATCTATTGTAATGAGTTTGTCGGATGTGCTTGTCGGATGTGCGTGTATCTCACACAAAATCAAAGAGATTAATACTTGAAATTTGAGGAAGAGATTAATACATATAATGTCTACTTGCAACGAATCTCAAAATTTAGATTACTGATAAGGACAACGAATCACGTTCCTTTCAGAATTGGAAAAATCTCGATTAGTGGAGAGGAATCCACCACTAAAAAGAACGTACGAATTAGGGTGAAAGGTGAAATGCCACCACTAAGGTGAACGTCTGAACCCACCACAGAAAAAAACAAAAACAAAAAAATAAAAAATAAAATAAAATAAAATTATGGATAAAAGATTTTCAAGTACCAAGAGATTGAGATCAAGTTATCAAGTACCAAAGGTTCTTCATTAACATTGGAAAACATGTATGAGAGATTTGTAAACGACTTCTTCCGAGTAGGGATTTGCAATTCTCTCTCACATATCTTAATCGGTTGAGTAATTTTCTACTTCTTTATTGTAACCATGTCCGGTTCTATCCCAAATCAAGTTAATTTCTGCCTTACCTTGGCCGAATTACTGAGTTTACTGTCTTACCTTGCTTCTCACCATAATGATTGGTGTGAATATAGCTATTTTTGTGACCCATAGTCACTGATATTATTCCTAACTTGCATCTTTAAAACTTACACAATATGATATATGTAATACTTTATCATAAAAAGCCCAGTCTTTCCGTATGGAACTATTCATTCTGGATTATACAATGCAACATATTTTGTCAATTTTCGAATGCAAAGGGTTCTGATTCTGGTAAGTATCACATGGATATATGAAGTTATGCTCTTTCCTTATAAAGTAGTTAATCATATGTAGACGCTACGAAATGTCGGTACAAGACTGGAAGAGCACGACCTTTGGACATAGAGGTTAGAAAGGAAAATTAATCAATCGTAATCCAAGTAGATGCATATGATTCTTTGAATTCTATATACATTCGGATGTGCCCTTGGTGCTGTATACAGTAGTTTATGTAGTAGTCAATGTCCACAGAAAAGTATATAATATATTTTCTGGGTTTAATCTTTACTTGTTTCAGTCTTCCAAACTCTGTAGATCTCTCTCATCAGCTAGCTAAACTGCAACTTATGGAGGAAAAGATGAAGATTTTGGTGCCAATTTTGCATCCTTCGCAAGTGACCACTATTGATGTTAGCCAGCTGCACCAGGACTCTCACACAAGGTCGGTATTGGTCAGAAGTATTCACCGTGCTTGCCAAGAAATGGGGTTTTTTCAGGTAACCAAAACAAAAATTGCATGTTGATTTCCCGGTTGTTCTTAAATTGTTACCCCAGATAGTATATTTAGCGTTGTACTTTCTAGGTTATCAATCATGGAATAAGCAAAACAGTCACTGAAAATGCTCTTGGCTCGTTGTCAAACTTCTTTGATTTGCCAATGGATCAGAAGAAGCTATTCTCGTCTGATGATATAAGCAAGCCAGTAAGATTTGTGACTAATTCGAGGGACTTTATCAAACTTTATGCCAACCCTATTGAAAATTGGATTGATTTATGGCCTCATAATCCCACAGAATTCAGGTAATTAAAATCTTTCTTCAAAGTTCTAATGAGTGTGATCACCAAATAATGGGGGCAATGTTAATTTGGATTCTTTTGTACTATTTCTTTTTTTATATTTTCACGAATTCATTTACAATTTTTGCCTTCATAGTCACAATTTGTTTGTAATCGGGTCCCCATAATTCTTTTTAATTTTTTATTTCACGAAAGTCATCATAGATCTTGAATTCAGATCCTCTCCTGATCTCACAGTCTGAAACCAACAAATTGCGTAATCCATACCCTTGATTTTTGTGAGGTGGGCCAGTAGGAATGACTACTGGGGCATAAGATTTGAAATGAGGGTCTAGAGGATTACTCAATCTATCTGCTCGAGACTACGATATCTAGAGAGGATCTCGATTCATAGATTTGAACTCAATATTTCTACCTAACAAAGTGAAATTATAGTGCTAAGAAGTTAAAATAATCAAGGACCAAGTCCCTTCGTAATTGTTTTGTTTTTCCCATTTATTAATGTGTGTTTTGAACACAATGATATCGTTGTTTAGTTGGTATTATGCTTATGTCCAAAATTAAATTATTGTTTTCACATTTCAGTTAGGAATTAACTTGATATTATTTTGTTAGAGAAAGTTTGGGAAGGTATGCAGCGGAAGTAAAGAGATTAAGCATCGATATAATTGGAGCCATGGTAGAGAGCTTAGGCCTCGGTCCAACCTACTTGAGGAGCAGCCTGGGGCAAGGAATGCAAATGATAGTAGGCAGCCGATATCCTAGGTGCTCCTCATCTAGCAGTATACTCGGAATATCGTCACATACAGACCACAGTATCATCACCATCATTCTTGAAAGTACGTCGGGGGTTGAGATTATGGATTTCGCAGACAATAATGCTTGGAAGTCTGTTCCGGCAACCGACGGTACCCTTAAGGTTCTAGTAGGGAATCATCTCGAACTACTCAGCAACGGGTTGTACAAGAGTGTTTTCCACAGGGTGGTTCCAAACCCTGAAAGGAATAGGATTTCTATAGGTAGCTTTCTTAGCCTACCCATGGAAGAGATAATGGAGCCTGCCGTGGAGCTCATTGATGAGCAGCATCCCAAAAGATACAAGGCAAGTAGCTTAGATGAATATATCAAGTTTCTCTCCTCCAAAGAAGAAAAATCCTACATAGAGAGTTTGAAGATTTGAATAAATAACTTGTTCGGACACTTTAGCTATGTATTGATATTTTCTTTGTTGATACATGCGATATTGCGGAAGGAAAACCACGTTAGGTATAAAGGTGAATGTTCTTAACCAACTAAATATGAGCAATCGAGCACCTATATGTATTAATGTTAATAAAGATGGTTTGTGTGGTTCATCCTTTACTCAATTTTCTACCATATCTTTAAACTAAAATTGTTACCTACCTGTACATGTTTGATAAGTTAATCGTTGCAGCTATTATTTGCTGATATTAGGTTGTTTAATTATAGAAGTCTTTATATGTTTGGTTTCGGTTGTATTTGTGGAGTCATTTTTGTTATTGAACGTTCTTTTATTATGGATAAGTTTTTCATATCCTACGGAGGAAGAATGCACATATGTCATCTCCTGCGAATAACGCATTTTACCCTAAAGTTTTATAATTAGAAGCGTTTAGTTTCGTAATTTTTATTTCAAAATCATCCAAACAAAAATTTCATTCGTCTAAGAGATCATTTATGCATTCAATTGTATGAAACAAATCAGCGGTGTGAGTTCAAGTAAAAATATTCATGACGAACTGTCAATTGATACAGTAGGTAGACCAAGTTCAGCTTGCATACCTTTGAGCAGACTTTGAATTTTGTCAAGGTCTTAGATTCTGAAGTAGTATTCCTTAGTATACATCTCCTCATTGCAATCGTCATCAAGCTCATCAGTTGCCACACTACGGACTGCACCAAGCGCAACCAACAATGCTGGCATATTTCCTTTAAATGCCTTCATTTGATCAGATGTTGGGGCAGTGGACGAGGAAGACTACATATTTTGTCAAACTTTCCACCTCAATAAGTAGATTCCAAGTCAATATCGCATGACTCAAAACGTATCGATAATATTCCCAGCTTCATGCAGATCACTCTTTGCATGCTGTGAAATCTTCGAAGCAGAAGTTCCCTTTTTGACTTTGGGATTGTCCACTATGCTCTTCTCTTCAGCCTTCTCCAGAGCAACAACCTTAAGCTTCACAAGGCGCAAACTAATCAAAGATTGGCTTGGTGAAACCCAACTATTAGAATGCCAGAAGATAATGGATCATCACTTGGGAGATAAGGCGAATAAAACGTCTTCTTTATGAATGACAACTTCTCTTTCGGAGCCACGGGCTACTGAAGTAAGAACAGTAGCCAAGGTAGATTCTTCCCTCCCTGCAGAAGCGGCCTCACCTTCTTCTTGCTCTTTTCCATGCTAGCACTGACAACTGCTTCCTAAGACCTTCCCCAAGGTATGGAATGTTTTGCAGACGCAGATATAGACCTCTCTGTTGCCAACCAAGTCCTTCTCACCTACTAAAACCTAGCCTACCATAAGGACCGCAACTTGCTGACTTGAAAATTCAGTTGCTTGTGCATCACTGTCCTCCTTGACTGTCGGGACACCATCGAGATTGCTTCTCGACTCTTCTTTAGCCTTACACTTAACAAAACTAAATTAAGAACCAATCAAAGATTTAACTTGGTAGCTTAATTCTTCTAACAAGTGACGTATCTGCGAAGTAAAGGAAAGATGATCATCAATTAGCATCATTATGCCAACACAAGGTGCATAACTTAGGAAGTAGAGCATGAAGATTAACAAGTGCAGGCTCAACACGAAACTGCAGACGTGACAACTCATTACCTTCCTACGTTCCTACTGATCTTTGGGATGGCCACATCAGAACACCTTCTTGCTTACACAGGTTGTAGGCGAGCCATCAAACTTCGTGGCGCACATGACTCCACAACCATCCACATCTACGAAGATCTTGCACTTAGAGATATATGCACCACTTTTCATACTTGGACTTACGATGTCATCACTCTTAATAACTCGACATCATTCTTTAAGTTTCGTGCTCCTTTTAACACGCCAATCACCATGCCCACGCACCTTGCAAACAACATGCCGATGCTCAGGCCTGCCTACTTTGCCAGTCCAAAAGAAGAATGCAGGCCGATGGTCAGAAATGATTGTTGAGCATGCGCACACCCCATTGCGCAGAACACATTCTTGATTAACCCAGCAATTGGAAGCTTGAAGTCTAAAGAGTTCTGAAAAAGGATGAGATATATAGTCCTTTACAAGCATCATGACAAAGTCCAGGGGGAAAGCAGCATCATTGTGTTTCAGGTAAGCCTTGAAAGTTTTTTTATCTAGCCTCGGCAGCTTCAGATCAAATTTCCCTACTTCAGATAAGATTTTCTCCCTGCATGTACTTTGGAACCTAGATGCAGCTCACAGCTTTCTTTGAAGATGACGTCGCGCTCTACCTGCCAAAGACACTAAGAAAATTTAGAAAATGCTCACAATACCTTAATTTAATCCAATGACACTTCTGTTGGTAGAAATGCTGGAGATGTAATGGCTTTTGACTGAATTAGGAAGAACAACCTAATTCTCAAAAAGGAAAAAAGAAAAAAAAAAGTTTAATCGGCCTGACCAGCATCGCGATTCATTCCGTGGCTACGCCCTAACATCAACATCAGTCGACTTCCGCTCGCATTGCTGCAACCAACATTTGACCATTTGATTTCCCCCCGAGTTGTATAGCCGGTGCATCTAACCAGTTGGATTCCCCTCGTGACCCTCTCTATAGCTGTACCTCAACGTCAGCGCCAACCGGCTTCCCACGAGTTGTATGGCTGGTGCACTAATGGAATAAACAGTATTTGTTTGGCTTTTTCTTGGGCAGATGTTCAGGGAGTGGTTTTGGCAGCTTAAGGAAGAGCTTGTCCTTGGTGATGTGAAGGGTGTTGTTGATGGTAGTGTTCAAGTCTGTGTACTTCTTGGTCTAGGCGGAGTTGGTTTGTCTTTTAGTCCTCTCATGTTGTTTGACAGAGATGGGGAGGCGGAGTGTTGTAGTCTTCCTTTTTCCGCTCAAGCTTCTTGTTGGGGTCTAGATCACGAGCCTTCCTCATATTTTTGTCATCCCAATCAATGAGGTCATTTGCTACATCAAAGCATTCCGCCAGGGTGGCATGGTCATACTACTTCTTGTTCGACTTTTGAAATCAATGATGGCAAGCCTGTCGTCAGGCTTCTCTGCTTCAGCTAATTTCGCACAGAATCGCTTCAAGCCCTAAGACTTTCATCCTTACTTTGGGTAACCATGCTGAATATAGCTTTGTGTCATTTCTTGACATCGCGATACATTGAGTAGGTGTTGGTGTAGATGCCAAAGGCAAGATAAACTGAGGACAAGCAGACTCCTTAATAGGAGATGATAACCTGAGCTATTACAAGGCATGAACTAATAGAGTTCCAGAAGGTAATAACCCAATTATCAAGCCAAAAAGGCTTCCTAAAAAATCCACAATCAGGAAAGGAGAGCTATTCCATCCTGACCTGGAAATTACATGAGAGGGGGACATGGAAGACCAGCCTTAGACAAGACCATGACAAGAGAGGGAGGAGGCGATGAAGCCCAATTAGAAGTGCACACCCTATATAGCGCCAAATTAGCAGCGGCATGAGCTGCTTTGTTCGCCGACAGCAGAATCCAACTCCAATGAATGGAAGAAAAGGAAGAAGCTTGTTTTCTAATTTCCTCCAATATTGGAAAAATTCTCCAGAGACCTTTGGAGAAATTCTTATGATTCAATCAATAACATTCTTACACTCACTCTCAATCACAACATCAACGAGGTTATGTCTTTTTGCCAACTTAACTCCCTCCAAGACATCTTTCGCCTCCATCTCCTCAGTTGATGCACGAGATAAGTGAAAAAATTCACCTCCAAGTGAAGACCCCCAATAGTCTCTCAATATCACACCAACATCCGACTCCCTAGAGGTTGCCTTCAACGCCCCATCAACATTCACCTTAATCATTGGATGAGATGGATGATTCCAAACTATAACCCGATTTCTGTTTGTATTGACCATTCGAGAAGGCACCATCGTACACCTATAATTCACCATTTCTTGTATCGAAACAAAGCACCTCTAGTTCACCAGGACAGGGTCAGGATTCCTAGCATGAAAAAAAGCACTGCAGTGTTCTTTCCATATTTCCCAGCAGGTAATACCAATAATAATGGCACGGTGGTCACGAGCATCAGGATGAGCAGTATTAATCATGTCAAGAAGCCATTTGTCAAACGAAGAAATTCTTTGAGCGCAAGGGCGATAACCAATTTGAGACCCAAACCATACCGGCAATGTCCACGAGCAAAGCAGTAGCATGTGTTCAATTGTTTCTTCTTGTGAATTACAAATAGGAAATAAGGTTGGTAGTGAGGTGTCGATGAGCAAGCGTCGACCTGGTTGGTAAATAAGTAGATGTTGCCCTCCACAGAAAATTAGATATCTTTGGGATCACTTTTGCATTCCAAATCAAGTGCCAAACCTTCATATCAATCTGGTGAGAGGAATGAGGATGAAATTCCTCACTAGGGACCCGAATGAGGTGAGCTCTATGGTAGCCGCTTTTCCCTGTAAAGTCCACATTTTATCCAAGGTCAAACAATTCGATCATTACCGCCATCTCTTTGTTGTTCATGGTGGTGAGGTGTAACTACCCTTACCACCTACTCTACTGATCTTGTACAGACCAAACCAATTGCGCAGCCTAGGAGGAATGCAGACACAGACGAAGATTGGCACCTACAATGGATCCAAGGTGAGCATGTGGTGTGATGTGAGCATACACATGAACCTTGGCCCTGGCCCAAGGCAAGTACTACACTGGTGCAAAAATGCACGATGAGTAGGTATAATGTATATGAACATGCCATAACAATATATAAATCTCAACAATATAATGGCATTTTTAAAATTAAATAAAACATGGCATGATAGGCATAAAATCAAAGGAAAACTAATGAAAATGGCTTGAAAACTTTGAGTTTTAACGATAAGGACAAAATAAATGGTAAAGTGAATAGTACCATGATTGATTTTTTAGTGTAAAAATGTGATTTTTCGTTAAAGTGAACAGTACCGGGAGCTTTTCGCTAAAGTTCCCTAAAATCAATCCAAAAGCATTTGTTGAAACTATAAAACTTTATATATAATATATAAAAACAAATGCCCACTTACTGATACATAGTCGAATCGTAACCTTCTAGCCTTGCTTGTCCACGTACCGATCTAGCCTTGCTTGTCCACGTACCTCCTCGGGGTAATTCTCTCTTATATGTGAAACAACTACAGTAATTAATTAATTAGGACATATACTAAAAGGCTAGGAAAATCCTCCATAGTTTGCTCAAACGAAGTGTTTAAATATACGAAAACATTCTACACGAAGTCACGAACTTATGCACGACAACCACTCGCTGCCGCCGTGGCCACCGTCTGGTTCACCGGATTCTGGAAAAAGTCGTTGGATTTCTGGAAATTTTTTAAAACTTCATAACTTTCTCAATTCTCAACCATTTTCGATGTACTTTATATGGAAATGAAGCTCAGGAAGAGGAGACCAAGTTTATACCTCTTAAAAGTCCAAAAGGTGGACGGAAATGGACTAAAATTATCTCAAAACTCTCGTCCCTAACTCCAACGTCCCAAAACTGTGCTTCTACATGTTAGATTGACTTCCAACTTAGGTTAGTGGCCACAGGGAGTTGAGTAGGTGCTTCCAAATCTCCCAAAACCTTGTAACAAGAACTAGAAATCATCAGAGATTCCACCAGCTCCAAGTTGCTCCGAGTTGGAAGCTCAAAACTCAACCATTTTAGGATCGGTTTGTACAGATGGACTCGTAAGGATGAGAGGAGTACGATGGTGGTGGTTTGAGGTTCAATCTGTGAGATTTGATGATGGGTCTTAGTTGATGCAGAGAGAATGGAGACCTGGCGTGAGGGAAAGAAGAAGAGGAGAGAGAAAGAGAAGACAATTTTTGATTGGTAAAAAAGAAGAGAGATTTTTTATTGGGTGAAAAAGTGTGGGAAGTGAAATAATTGGTGGTGAGGTATGGTCACGGGACCAACTTTTAAAAGAGAAAAGTGATAAGATTTTTTGTATAATTCAAGGTACATGAAATCTATCTCCTTATCAAAAATAGTAGTTCTAACACTAAATAATTAACACACTTTAATTAAGCGTAACTTTTTCGTTACAAATCCGATTCGGGTCTAACTTAGGCTCACGCATTCATAATAACGAGTACTATTTAATTACGATAATAGAAAAATAAATTAAAAGCCGAATAACTACGTTCACGTCAGGTTTCACTTTGCCAATAAGGGCATAAACGTCATTTCCCACACTCGGAAAGGAAATTACATGGAAAATTAGGGACGGGTTGTCACACCGTCACTACCTCCATCTCCATAAGAATTATATAGATCATAATTCAACCAAGAGTCCGCAACCTCAAAACTGAAACTAAAAACCATAAAATAGTTATGAGCAAAAACAAACATGCACAGAAACAAACAAACACAAACACAAAAAACAAAAACGAAAACAAAAACAAAAACAAAAACGAAACAAAAAAACAAAAACAAACAAAAATTACTACCTACTCACGACGGTCCTCGTCAATTTGGTCAAGACTGAAGTTGGTATGCGAGGACGATGGAGGCCCAATCGTGTGTTGGCAGTTTAATAGGGATTCTGCACTTGGCGAGTAACTGTTTGTGGTGGTGAGCAAGGTCAACAGTGTATCGAATGGTGGAGTTTGAATTGATTCCATAGAATTTAAGTTTGCGGTGATCTTCAAGTAGTTTGCCATTGGAAAATAGAGTTAGGTGGTCAGTGGATATAAGCTCGGGTACAAGTTGGCCTTCCCAAATCATGGTTTTGATGTCAAGCACTTTGTCATGGCTTGACACTGTTAAAATGAAGGATAAGAAGGTTTCATGCTAAAATATAAGAGCAACATTATGAAATCAATAAACCCTTAAATCATAAATAATTAAACGATGGATGCAAGATGAATAATCCAGAGTGGCAGAGATATAGAAGAACGTTGCTGGCTCTTTGAATAATTTTGTCTTTCTATAACACTAGAAGACACTATATGGTTAGTTTATATAGAGCTCCCGGCCGAGTGCTTTCCTTGTTGATCAAGGGAAAACCCTTCCCTTCTTGTTCAACTATTTTCTAAGCAGTACTAGACGTGAGTTACTCGAAAGAGTTGTTTTTCGAAAGAAAAAAAAAGAAGAAGAAACTTTGTCCAAACTTTTGATGAAAATTCCTTAGTAATGGATGTGAGTTTTTTTTTTTTTTTTGACAAAAAAAAAAAAAAAAGAAAAAAGATATGAGTTGTTAATCAACATGTAACAAATAAGTGGAGTTCTGGTCCTACACAGATTTACATCAATATACTAACAGAGTTTTTAGCGAATTTGGACAACAAATGCCAAATTGAGGTGTAGAACAACCATGAAGGATTAATTTGAAACATAAAAGACGAAATTTGTGAATCTCCAAAACATCACGGATCCAAAACTTTAATTTTGTTAACATAGGCATATGAGTGTATAACAAGGAACCTCAACTTATGTTAACATAAGCACATGAATGGACTACAAGAAGGAACCTCAACTTTCTTAATATAAGCATATGAGTGGACAACAAAAGATCCTTAATCTTTTATGAGAGAAGAATAATACTCTAAGATATAATTCGGAAATCTTTGATCAAAGTATCGAGCCCGATTAAAGAAGGCATAATTCGACAAGAAAAAGGAAGACATAAAGTTAAGGGTAGTTTTGGTAATTTAACCATGTCAAGACTCTGAAAAACACTGCCAAGCGGCGTGTTTCTTTTGGGAGCCGATTGCTGGCCTAAGTTTACACATTTTCTGGTAAGCAGAGAAGCAGACCCCATCACTTTGCCTCCTTGTGCCTAATGATTTCCGACTTGCACTTCAGAGCAAGCAAGGTGGGAATTATCTGAAAAAATAAAACGAGAGAGAGAAGCGCGAGGCTTTAGCTTTTGAGGAGAGAGAGCGCTTCGGCTTTTGAAAAGGGATAGAGAAGCTTGTTGAGGAATGGAGGGGGGCAGCAACAGTAGCAAGAGTGGCGTGGTGGTGGTGACCAATGAGAGAAGGCCAAGTGGGGGAATCCGAATCCAGAATCCGTTTACCTTGAAAGTGGGTCAAGTATTTACAGGCTTTGGCATAGGCTGCGGTGTTGGTATCGGTGTTGGCCGCCCCATAAATCTAGGTACTCTCTCTCTCTCTCGTACAGCTTTCTCTCTCTAAAATCTAATTTTATATGGAAGATGGACTTGGGGCGGCTCTTCAAACCCAGAAATGGTGAAACCCATCAGACACAAGTTGCTAAGAAACCTGTATTACTTCCCAATTTCTCTGTCATTGCAATTGTTGATTGTTTTTAGAAATTGCGTCTGTTTGGTTACTGAGAAAATGTAGGAATTTGTGCACAGTTGTCTTTATCAGTGTGTAATGAGAAGTTGTGTTTAAGTCTCCCTCTGGCCATTACATCACTTTATTCTGCTCTATAAATTCAATGTTGAACTTGGTTGCATTCAAAGAAATGAATTATGCCACCATTGTTTAACTACTAAGCTATTAGCATTTCGTATGGTGAAATATAGAAGCCAGTTTTTGGTTGTCATCCATTACAATTGCTTCAATTTCGAGTGGGATCAATCAAATAATGATTGCTTTGTTTTGAAAACAATGGAGTTCTCGAGAAAGTTTTAGGTAATCTGTGAGGCAATGGGTTTCGCACGGTGCTTAGGGGCATATGGTAGTTATACGGTAATGACTAATTATAATACTACATTACCATTGTAGAACTGCTAACCTTTACATGGACCGGCTTATAATATGTATGATTGATTCCTGCCTACTTTGGTTCCTTTTTCTTTTTGGGATAATGCCTACTTTGATTCCTGGTAATGACTAGTTATAAGACTTTTTTAATTCTTGCGTAAGTAACGGTGGACTGGTAAAGTTGCCTTGCTTAACCGGTACGGCAAGATAGGTGATTGTGTTTAGAAGAATACTGAGTCCGTATCCATGATCTACTGGAAAAAATTTATGTTGAGTTGTCTAATACTAGTTCTTTTAAAACAAGACTCCCCTTGCCCTTGAAAAGGCAGCTGGCATATTTTAAGATTGTTCTGGACTAGCTAACCAGGGTTGTCTTAGAAAGTCAACATTAATCAGATAGGTGGACTAGAATTGCATGTAATTTCTGAAAACTTGTACGTTTCCTTAATCCTTTTTGAATTCAGGTAGGCATATCCCCTTCCGAATTATATTGGGAATTAAACAAAGACGAAAATAATATAGACTCAGTGCTGGCCCCTAGAGTAATTTTCATCTCTGCAACTTATGATTGAAGGCTGATATTGCTACTGTTGGCTTTTACTTATCCTTAGAAAATTTAGTGAATGGTTCACACAGATGTTTTTGTGTTTTTATTCTATGAGGATTATCTGTCCGTGGATACCTATAGATGTCATTTATTTTCAAGCCTTTTTAACATATTTTATTTCCCTTAGCGTGAAAAGCAGAACAAGGAATAAGAGGAGTAAGAAACAATTTGTTTTTGCAAGCATGTCTTAGTCCATGTAATTCAGTACTTAACTGTTTGATATTAGATGAGTGTTTAAGTCACGCAAGTAGTTATGCATCTTTTGATGTAGAGATACTATTGACAATACTACAATCAACTTTCTCTTCTATGGTTGTTTTGCTTGTAGATATTAGGTTACTCCTATTGATTTAAACTATGTACCAGGTGCAATACCAGTACTGAATCAAGTCATGGGTGCTACAAGAGGTGCCACTGATGCATTATCTGGTGCTAGCAGACATGTAAACAACGCTGTAAGTCAGATATCTTCCTCTTTTCTTGTCTTTTTTGGTTCTCTGAGTATCCCTGTCATTGCCATGAAAAGAAAAAGATCAAATGAGTCGTATACTTACAAACTTCCCCAATCTCTATCCCGGTTTCTCATTTTCCAGTTGAGGAAGGTGGGAGCCAAGAACATTGAAGCGGGCATTGGATGTGGAGTTGGTATTGGTCATGGTTTTGGAGTTGGTATGTCATTTCATGTGTTTCAATGATATTCAGTAATATGTTCTGTTTCATGTTTTTCCATTTCTGATGCACTATTATGGAGACTAATGTTCACAAATTCCTGGTGAAATCTATGGTTGTCAAGCAATTTGAGTTCATGTAATGCATTCTGATAGCTGGTCTTCGTGTCACCTAATTTCTATCAGAAAATTTTGTAGGATATGTGTCACCTAATTTGTATTTGAAAATTTTGCAATGTAAACAAATTTGACATTTATGGCTTCATGTTCTAGGTTAGTAGTACACTATCATGCATGTTTTGGTTTGAAGGCTTTCACAGCAGCCCTTCAACTCTACTTATTCTTTTTTTGTGTGTACCATACCTATTGAGTGTTTGTTAATTTAAAAATCATTATTATTTATTTCGAATTTAGTTATTGGATTGGCATTTGGTGAAATTGGAAAAAGAAAAAGAGTGAAAGAACATTATGGCATGGAATGATCTTTTTCTAGACTACTACTGGAGATGTTGTCAGTGATTAAATGTTAATAACTTTATAGTTTATATGTTATTCATACAATTTGGCTTTACTTAATGACATTGGGCCTAAATATGCATATAGGCTTCTTTAAAAATTCAATTGGCAGCAAATCCTTTGACCTTGTATGTCAGTGCTCTGTAAGTTGTACATTTTAATAATATTTGTTTTCAGTAGCTGAATTATTGACTGCTGATTGCAGGCCTTGCTCTGAAGCCAGGGGTGTTGCAACAAATTCAGTTTCATTTTGTAGTAAGTATTAGTTTCTCTGGTCAGGTGTTGTTGCCGTTTACAGACTACTGATATATATAACTCTGTATTCTTTAGCAAGGAATGACAAAGATAATGACGAAGTTTGGAATTTCTCCCAATTTAGCCATTGGTCAAGGTGCCCTCCCAAGTTCTTTGCAAAGTGCCATGGGAAATGTAAATGACCCGAGCCAAAATTCAATGGGAAGTAGCATGCCGTTGTCAACAAAACCACCAGACCATACATCTCTAAGTTTGCCTGGATATGGAAATAATGGTACTGGTTCTCCGGTTGATACACCTCTTGGTAGTCGAACAGAAAAAGTTCTCAGCAGTTTTCTTCAGAGTCCACTTCTGAAGGGAGAGGACAGTGAACCAAATGAAGGGGTATGCAACAAATAAAACATATTTATTTGTCAATTTCCTTGCTTAGAGGATTATTTATAATTTCCAATCATCAGAGCATTAATGATACGTTTCTCTTGACTTTTACTGCATACCCTTTGGTTTGACTCCGTTAGTAGAAAGTTTCGAGAAAAGAAAAAACATTTATCTGAAGTAACTTCTTTCTTGCAACCTTACAGAAGGGGCCAGGGGCACTTTCTCTTCTTATTTTCTTTGGTGGGGGTGCCTGCAGTTATAAGTCTGTTGTTGGGATTAGGTCAACAATAATTCTTGCAGATGTGGTTATTGTGAAGTTTTAGTTAGTGACAATCTAAGTGCTATTGAAATTACTTATCTGCCTAAAAGCAGTTCAAAAAGTATACAATTGCATATATGCATTTGATGGACAATTCAAATGAACTCTCCACTGACGTATGTGTCCATGATTTCTTACTTTTCATACTGATCTGATCCCTAATATGCTAATATGTTCAGTGATTATCTAATTCTTGATTTTACTTATGTAGGCTGGACGCTTGAGGTCGGAGAACAAAATCCTTCAAATGGTAATGTTTAATATTTCCGTTTGTTAGCATTGCTTTATTTGTTAATATAAATTAAAATTGGCAAACTGAAATTACCTATGCATCAGATATTGAAACACCAGCAAGTCATTGAAGAGCTGATGGAGGAGAACGATAAGCTTCGCCACATACTAGTGGAAGACCTGAAAGTCTCACCTAGCAAGCTGCAAGCAAGTTATTCAAGTAAAAACAGATCTCCATGTACAGATTGTTTTGAGTGTCGAAGAAAACAAAGGAGAAAATAGATGAAGTATAAAGTTCTGGTAGATGGCTTTCAAGTTCAATGACAACAACAAAAGTTATTAACCAACGCCCCTTTTAACATAGAGTTTGGACCTTGATGGATTTGCTACCCGGCCAAACAAACACCAAGGAGCATTATCTGGGTTCACTGGGTTATAAGCTAATCAAAGAAACCGTACAAGTATAATCCAAGTTACCTTACAGAGGTAAGCATTACATATACAAACCAGTTGAGGTGAGGTGCACTGGTTAAAATTTACCTCCTTGTTTCTGGGTACCTTTGTGCTTAACATCGTCCTTTACGTTCATTGAACACATTTGTTAGGCACAGACGATTGCATTTCTTTTAAATTGGCTGCAGCTTTTGTTTCCTTTGGTTCGTGGCATACTCTCTGCGTTATGGTCATGTTTTGCACCGCAAGAAAGTACCCTTTTTTTTTTCAAGCTGTTTAATACGAGAGCGATGAATTGTAACTACATTAATTGACCGTTGCAATAAATTGTTTTGATTATTGTAAGTAGACTCCATATATCACACAATGCGGTCTTTACGCGGTCCAATAATGTGTTCTCTCTAGCATTACTTGTTTTTCGCTATTTGACGTAGATGCCCTGTTGTCCTACTAAAAATACATCACAACTCAAAGAGGAAGTATTTTACTGTATCAAAAAGCTTTGTTCCATCATAAATGGGCCACGCAGTAGCAAGGCCCATGGGCTTTAAGTGTGCAGGCGTACTGTCCTGAGATGTGGGCCATTGGTCCAGGTTCTCTGGTGTTTCCTATTTGATGGCCTATCAAGAAGATCGGGTGTCAACAGTACTACGGTTTAGTAATATTCATTTTTATTTGTAAGTCAAAGGCCTTTAGTTCGAATCTCGTGGTTGACGAATTCAATACCAAATTAGGTTACTCATTGTATAGCTTAACCGAACTCTCATGTCCCCTTAGTGTAAAATATATCATTGTATTTAAAAAATAAAATAAAAAAATAAAAAATAGTTTTCTAGGTTAAGCAAGAAAGACCTATTTTGGGTTGTTTAATCCCATTCTAAGCAATCAAACAAACATAAAGGTAATTGAATTAAATAAATTATAAATCTATTTTTAAGGTTGTAGATATCCTGTTTGATTTGATTTCGTAATATGTCACCATGCCATTTTTGGTCCTTTTGTTCTTTAAAAACATATAACAAAAAATACAAGCAAAGGAAGAGACTTTATTTTTCTTTCAAGATGGCCAAGCTCTCCCCAGCTACTTATTTCTGTCTCCTCACATTGTCGACGACAGGTAAACACTTTGAGCTTGTTTGGTACGCGTGATTAGATTGAAATGGAGGCCTCTCAAATTCCAAACGTTATTGAGTCTTGACAATGGAAGCGAATGTCATTTCATTTTAAGAAGGATTGGAATGAATAAGTTTAATCTTCTAGCTGACCATAATTTTATAATTTTATCACTGGTCGGTTATCCATTTCAATTCAATCAAGTGTACCAAATGAGCAATTTGGTTCTTTAGTCTTTCTCATTTCCTCTTCAGTAGTATTTCTAACGGTTTAGTGTAAAATATTCTATCGTTAGTTTAAAAAACAAAATGATTAATCCATTTTTATGGGTTTTGTAGCATTTAATGGTGACTTGGTAAAGGGAGAATCCTATTGCACTAATGATTTGGCCGGTTGTGAATGTGAAAATCCTTGCTGCAAATCAAATTGTGAATCTCTCTATCCTTCCGGCAACTGGGTTTGGAATACATCGTCTAATTCATCAGCGTGCAAATGCCATTACAAATGTGAACAACAACAACAATCAAATGGTCTCGAACTTGAACGACCGTCGAAACCAATCGAACAACCTTTGACACCGATCGAACGACCATCGAAATGGATTGAACGGCTGTCGAAACCGATTAAAAGACGATTAGGTGCTAAGGTATGCAACCAAGGTATAGGTCGATGCAGCCCTACATGCGTTGATACTTGTTGCAACGGACAATGTTCCGCCAAATTCTCAGACAGAGAAGGACAGGGATTTTGTGTTCCCTTTGTCGAGGAGTACAATATGTGTTTATGCACCTTCTTCTGCTAATTAAGTAGATATAATTAGTAGCTCTTCATTCAAAAACGTATTCCATCTCAGCATATGTATAAGTTGATGGTGTCACACATTCCATAAATAAATTTAAACAATTCTCTCTCTCTCTCTCTCTCTCTCTCTCTCTCTCTCTCTATTAAAGATGAAATCGTGTGAGGAAGTTCATTGTTTAGCTAGAAGTGACTTTCATCGTAAGTGGTGGATTGTCTTAGTGTTTAAATTTTTTTTCTTCAATCTACTTTGTTCCGAGTTCAAACTCTCTCTCTCTTCCCGTAAAGTAATATAGAGTAGAAATATCACTTGCATAACGGTATGAGTTCGAATTCCATCGCTAACTAATATAACAAAATTTATCATTCGACAAAAAAAAAATATCACTTATATTAAAAAAATAAAAATAAAATAAAACTTTCAGCGAGCTAAAAGATAGTCAAGGTTGGTTCCCAAGTGATCAAAAAATTTAGGCCTGTTTGCTATCACTTTAGATTTTTTTTTTTTTTTTTTTTTTTTTGGGTTTTGAAATTTAATCGGTAATAAGTAATTTAGCTCCATTCCTTATTTTATCTTTTAAATAAAATGGTATCCGAAGTGGATACCAAACATGCCCTCAATTTTCTTTCAAAGATTCTCATCATAAACAATAAACTTTAGTGTTTAGTGTTACAGAATAGCGAAGAAGAGACTTGTATCTTAACAATAGGCACCTCATGCCACTTAGTACTATAGTTTAATAGTATTTCTCTTCACTTATAAATATGAGGTCTTACGTTCGATTATCGCTAAAGGTGAATTTGAACCACATTATTGTTAGCCCCTTATGAGGCTTAGCCTATTCTCTCATACTCTTAATGCAGATAATATCGTTTGTTCAAAAAAAAAAAAAAAAAAATTGGGGCCTCCTCCATAAGAAAATATACTTTTCCTCACTGAAAATTTTTAACTGAACTTTTTTCACATAAATGAGGAATTATGTTGCACCTATATGTATACTTCGTAATCGAAAGTTATACGGTACCCTTTACCCAAAAAAATTAAAATAAAAGAAAGGTACCAGTCCTGTTGTTTTAATACAATTAAAGAATTAATTTAGACTATAGAGTAAATTCAATGAATTATCTTGAATTTTTTTTCAACGATATTTTACATTGGGTGGAGTATTTAGGCTATGTCACATAATGAGCTTATCTCAATATTGTGGTATTGAACTTACTGTCCACGATATTCAAATTTTAGAACTCTCACTTACAAATGAAGAAGAACACTAAGATTGTATTACTAATGACAATGGTAATGGATCAACTTTAATTGTTATAATGCTAACGTCTTGTTACAACATAGACATAAGATATTATTAGTGAACATCATGAATGACCAATGATCGTTATTCATATTTGGGACCAGAACAGCTCTTCCTAGGCCTCCCCTAGCTTCTGGGGTCACGGGGATCCCTATCCCTCGGCCAAAGAAGAAAGCCAAGACTGCTGCTGCCTCTACTCCTCGGGCTTCTCTCCCTGCTGAGACTGCTTCCACTGCTGCAACCTTTGAAGGAGTTGGAGAGATGCCCCCACCCCTTACATCCATCCTGTAACAACATCCTTCTTCAAATTTATTGATGTTACAACATGACTGTTAAGTTTCAACGTAAGATTGCATATTATAGTCATCAAAGTATTCTAAATATGAAATGTGTGAATTGGTCATATCTATATATAATTCCCTTTTGTTGAGGGATCCTTCAAATAAGTTTATTTGAGACATCTTTTGTGAGACCAACGACCCCATGTCGTATTTCAACGATCCAACAGTCTATTATCTAGGTCATTTTTCAAAGATTATCTCTATCAAAAATCACCCAAAACCCAAAACAATTTGACCGTTGGATTAAATGGTAACATCAAGCTTCTAAAAGACGGTAGGCGCTAGTCGGGCAACGGGTTGAAGCCTAACGCCTAGGCGGATTTAATTATATCTATTACATTTCATGTAAATAAGTGTCTATTTATACTTCAAATATATATAATTTCATCATAGACTGCAAAATAGAATGACATATATATTATGAGCTATTGGAACATAATGAAAACATGGGAAACAAGCATATAATGTGTGTTCATTTAAGTATTCAACAAGTCCCTTACAATTTAGTGAAAAAAATAAAATGCAAAATGAAAGTTATCTATTTTCTGTCTAAGTGAGTTGCAACCTAGGGAGATACCTAGGCGGGTCTTGGCGGGCTAGAGGGTGCCTAAGCGGTCTAGGCGGGCGCCTCAGTAGGTCTAGGCGCCTTTTCTTAATTTTCAAATGCCTAGGCATTAATCGAGTCAATGACTAGCCACCTAGCGCCTAGGCGGGGATTTTTTAAACAATGGGTAAAATATTAGCATTCTTTGAAAACCCATATTTGTGGTAGCAAAATCCTCCATCTTCAGTCTTGAAGTTAGTTTCTCTTAAAACAGTTGTATGCGTAGCAAAAAGCTCACCAAAATTTGGTGGAGATGGAGGTATTTGTAGGAGGAGGTCACCACCCATGGGGTAGGTTTTTCCCTATACATGGAGGCATCTTATTGGCCAAGGTGTCATTTGTTGGATGAATGAGGAAAGAATATTCCTACGATATTAATTAGGAGGAAATATCTTGAATAATGATGGAAGTATCCCAAATTGATTGTGAAAGGGATCCTTACTTGGTTAAGTTGAACTTTAAAAAAAAAAAAAAAAAAAACCAAAGAAGAAGGATTTAGTAATTAACCCTATTTTTAATACATTTGACTTTTCCACGACACAATTAAGCAGTCGTAGTTAGTTGCTTAGACCTTTAGGAATGCTGAGTTACGGGTGAGAACAGTTGAAGATCTTAACCATTTAATGAGGGCAATCTTGTATTCTTGGAACAGTTCACATATCATCTTCTGGATTTTTGGGATTATTTCTGGCTACAATATTCGTCTATTTTTTTTACTCCAATTGGATGTCTTAATGGTTTTGGATTTGTCTAATTTTTGTAAGAATAATAAAGTTACGGAATGAGCAACACAAAATGTCCCTCAAATACAATTATTGAGGAATCTCTCTCTCTCTCTCTCTCTCTCTCTCTCTCTCTCTCTCTCTCTCTCTCTCTCTCTCTCTCTCTCTCTCTCTCTATATGTGATTTTTGGTAGAAACAATTTTTAGAAAATACTTAAAGATAGATAGTTTGAATCATTGAAAAAGTTACAGAGTGGGCTCTATAAAATGAATGTAAAAAAATGGGTGTTCCCCAATCCTAATTCATGAGCAAATTGATTAGTTAGGTCAAGTGAAAGAATATTGGGAAAAAAATCTCCTGAGGTATTGGGAGAAGTCAGCTGCCGAGTGTGTGATGTCCTAGTCACTTTGTGAATAGTTGCAAACGTTATCGAGATCAAGAATATTAACCAAACAAATCATGATGCTCTAAGGTTTAGTGAAAACAGGAAATCTGGGCTAAAGTGATTTCCCGATGTTATTGGGCTTAGCTAATCAAGGTAATGTTGATGCATAAGCATCCCTTTGTGGACTCATATGGACTCATTACGTAATATATATATATATATATATAGATGTGTGTGTGTGTGTAATGTTGATGCATAAGCATCCCTTTGTGGACTTATATGGACTCATTACGTAATATATATATATATATGCGCGCGCGCGTGCGTGCGTGTGTAATGTTGATGCATAAGCATCCCTTTGTGGACTTATATGGACTCATAACGTAATATATATATATATATATATGTGTGTGTGTATGTGTGTGTACACGAGCGCGCGTATTAGGGTCATATTAGTTCTATATACTATAAATATAATGCTTCCTCATTCATATACCGTAACCTATTGTGTAGAAATCAAGAAGATATCAATCAATCATGTGAATCCGGGTAAGTACAATTTTGTGTTTTAGTTATGTAAACACTGCTAGGTAATAATATTCCACTCCAGAAGTAACCACTTCAAGTCTTCAAATTCTTAGTGTGAGTGAGAAAAAAAATAGTGCAAGCAAATTTATACCTGTCATGTCTTGAGCATAGAATTTAGTAATAGTAAGATGTCTTTATGGTTGTAACTTTAATATCGCAGCCTCGAGAACATAGACACATAGCCAAAAATCCTTAAATTCCTTGGTCTCTAACGTTCAAAAGTTTATGACTGAAGTATGAAGAAAAAACTAAGCTTGAATCCATCAAGATTATCTCATAGTAAAAAATGAGTTGCCCACAAGTTTACTTACTAGAATATGATACTTAAATCCAAGATAGCTTATTTCTTTAACGAGTCTAAGATTTTGTTCGAGTTGAATTTGTTTCTTTTACAAAAACAAATTCGTTGATTAAAATATTGTTATTATCATTTTAAAAAGAATTTAATAAAAAATTTTAAGCATGTAACGAATCTAAATTTTGTATGAGCATTTATTCAGAGGAATCGAAGCTGAAATGAGCAAAAGACTAACAAAACACAAAATGTATTGAACCAAATTTGTAATCCTATGTACAAAAAATGCAAAAACTCTCTCCCTTTCCCAATTTTTTTTGTGGGGCTAAAGAACCATGTGCACATCACTTTCCTATTCATGTTGTTTTGTCACATGCATTGTATTCCCACCATGAACCACCACTAGAAGCTCATTCACCTTTAATCCTTTAACCCACAATAAAAAATTTTAAAAAATTAAATAAAAACAGAAACTACTAGTACTACAGTCTACTCATATTATTTTTTACATGTAAGTAGGTTACGTTTGACTCTTGCAAATACGAGTTCGATACTAAATTATTGTTGATTTATTGTGCAACTTAGTACAATTCATTTCCTTACATAAAAATGCTAAGGAGATTCTCTCAAAACTGAGATTTTCTATAGACTCTCTACTATCTCATAATTTAATGTCAATTCTCATGTCAACATTACAAAATATTGTGCCAAATAATGAGGTAGCAAAAAGTCCATGAAGAGTCTTACTTTTGAGAAAGTCTCCTTAAAATTACAGTGTGGTTGTATGAAAAGAAAAGAACACAAATGAAAGGACACCATATATCCTATCCCCAAACGCAATTCAACATTCCATTTCTTCCACATAATCCTAGTCCATACAGCTAGCACCATAACCCTTTCAATCTTTCTTCATTCATTCACCACCACTTCCACTACATACCAATAACACCTACATTCCATTCATCACTCCTCCACCAATCAATTCCAGCAAGCCAACTACCTTTTCTATTCTTAGGGCAGGCATTTTTAAACTTCTTTTTCTTTTCCCCTTTTCCCTTTTTGATAAATTGGTTGAGTTCTTATCAAAAGCTCTTTGATATATTCATTCTTTCTCCCATGCATCTTTATCAAACAGTTCAAGGTTATTCTGTCACTTAATACCTAAGCCATGATTAGTTGCTAGATATAAACAATTACAATGTTGAGAAATTAATTTAGAACCTTCATGGTCAATATTTGATTATTGGATTATGTAAATGTAGTTATGGCTTTTTGTTTTTAATAATCATAAAGCTATTGGGTAAGAGATTTCTAAACCATAGAATTGAAAGTCAGGTTGTAAAGAAAATACTTCATGTGAGCGTTATAAAGTCATATGAGAGGGATTAGCTAATCCCTCTTTCAATGTGTTATTTGCAAATCCTTCGTGTCTTTGTAATGTTTTATGGTGCATTTTCTACATATCCATCATTTGGGACATTTTAGATGCGGTCCCTAATTATCAATATTCTTTGACTGAAACCTTTGGTTTTCAATTTTTTATTAAAGTCCCTGAAATTAATGTGATAACGTAATTCTATGTAGGTTACTATATTTTTTTAATTAAAAATTGAAATATATAGTTGTTTATATTAATGAGATTTTAAATATATATATAAAATAAAAAAAAACTCATAATTTGTGGATTAAAAATATTAAAATATAAATTATACTCTCCAATATATTTTGTGTGTGTGTGTGTGTGTGTGTATAAACATGAGTACATTCATCAAAATTAACAAAAAAATTATTGTACCAAAATATTGGTACATTCTTCAAAACCACATAAAAAAATAGTAGATATTAGGTTTAATAACATTAGTAAGTTTCTTCGATTAAACTGATATGGATACATTCTCAAATAATATAAAATAAAATAAAATAAAAAAAGAATGTACCCATATAAGTTTAAAGATATATTAGAAAAAAAAATTGAATAGATTTTATATATAAAAAAATGGGTACATTTTACATACAACAAATTGGTATAGTACATTTTAAGATTAAAAATTTGAAAAACTACGTGAATGTGTACATATAAGATTAAAAATTGAAAACCTTTTTATAAAAAACTTGAGGGGTACAAACTTATTCTAATTTTTTTTTTTATTTTGGAAATGTTTTGAATTGAAAATGAGTTAGGAGTTTAATAAAGGTGTGAGTATTAAAATTCTAAATCAATTATTAATTGTTATTTTAAAAATTATGTAATTGACATGTAAATTCATTATTGCATTAATGCTAGGGACTTTGATCAAAATTTGAAAACTAATAAAGTTTCAGTCAATGAACATTAATAACTAGGGACCGAATACTAATTTTTCCTTTTTTTAATTACAATATAAGTCTGGTTCTAAAACTGTGAGACTAGTTGCATTGCTTAACCATATGGAATTGAAGTGAACAATATGCATAACGTGTATCTACGCTTAGGAATGTAGATTGTATAAGATTTGGAAACACAAACAAGAATGAGGGGGTCTCTCTTTATTCTTAAAGTCCTCATGAAAATGCTACAAAACAAGAGCTGCTATTAATTAAATACATCCAACAAATTGTGTCCTCCAAACTATCATCACCCTCCTCTCACAAATCATCATAACATGGAGCTCCCAAAAGTCGTCAACAAAAATCAAAAATAAAAGAAACGGTAAAAAAGTTTTAAAAGAAGAAATATGGAAAACAAAGGATACACATAATGATGATATACTATCTCTAATCTACATATAAATATCAAACGAGGGCCTTTTTGTGACTAAAAAAGTAGTGCAAGTCCACCTAAGAATGCCACCAAGGCCATGCTACTTCCATGCACAAAAGCACCTGAGCCTGGAGTAGGGGAAGCCGCCATTGGAGGCGGCATAACTGGCGGTGGTGTCATCATAGGCGGCGGTGTCATCATAGACATTGGTGGTGGTGTCATCATAGGCGGCGGTGTCATCATAGACATTGGTGATGGTGTCATCATAGGCGGCGGTGTCATCATAGACATTGGTGGTGGTGTCATCATAGGCGGCGGTGTCATCATAGACATTGGTGGTGGTGTCATCATAGTCATCGGCGAAGGTGCCATGGTGGTGGGCGTTGATGGGGTGGAAGATTTCGGTGCTGAGGATGGCCCTTGAGCAATGGACAATGCTACAAAAGCAAGTGCAATTGTGAGGAAAAGCATGGCACGTGTGAGGGCCATGGCTCTGTCAGAGCTGAGAGCCACAGATAGAGAGGGAGAGTTAGGGTTTGGTTGAGGAAGAGGTGAGAGTGAGTGAGTGGGAATTATGTGAGGAATAGGGGTGGATATATATAGAGATTACAGGAGTAATTATAAAATCTTTATTGTGGCAAACATTTGAGTGCTTAGAATTTCATGCTACAAGGGCAGCTGGTTGATTTGATTTTGTTTGGCCAATATACACGGAGAATAACCTTTTCTGTGGTTTGGCCAATATTCTACAAAGCGCATCGATTTGATTCTGTCGCTAAGTATTTTAGGGTTTGTTTGATAACTATTTTGTTTTTATTTTTCATTCTTGATACTAGAAATAAAAGAAAATAAATGTGTAGGAAAATTGAGGAACGTAGAATGATGAAAACAACTTAAATTTATATTTTTCAGCCTTTTATTTTCAGTTTTCATTTTGTGTTTCATTACATACGTACATATTCCTTTCATATATTTTTCTACTCTCCTCTCACCTTTCTCCATTCCTCATTTCTCCAACATATTTTTCCTCTATTCATAAAATATGAAAATTAAATAACGAATTAGTTATCACACGTACCTTTGTAATTTAGGCCGTACATAACAAATTATTTTGGCATGGTATATTTTTACTATTGGAATTAGAAGAGTCAAACGTTAAACTTTATGTGTCGCATTCGGTGTAAATTAAAATATCGCTTAAATGAAAAGAGTTAGGGAATCACTTTGGCATGCTTCATTTACTCAACAGGAAAATATGTTTCTTAGAAACATTAAATAAAAGCATGAAAGTACCAGGCATTCCTGTGGCAGGAACAATTTTTCATGACAGATGATAAAGAAAGAGACTACAGAAAGAGAGAGGAAGATGCGCTAGGGTTTGTGGTGGACGTTGATAGTTGTGATTACAATTGTAGGCAGAAAAAAAGAACCAAGTAAAAAAATCCAAAAATGCAAAGTAAATGAAATGGTGATCTTAGAGAATAACAAAGCATCATCATTTTTGGACAAATATATTAATGAGATGCAATGATATCAAACAATGTAAGTGTGTTTAAGATAAGCGTGTTTCTTTGTTAAGCATTCATATGAGAGCAGCCTTAGAACATGTTAGCTACCCATGCAAATGAGGCATTAACAGGTGTGCAATATGCATTTCCAAATGACTTTAGGCCTATCAAGACTCGATGAAATGATGATCTGCATGCTATTTCTGTTAAAAAAAATTTGCACGCTACTCACGCTATTCTTATTGACCCCTTAATATTATTTCCTGGATCCGCCATTGTTTGTAGGGTGACCCTGAAATCGCAAGTCTTTTGGGGACTTCGTCCTGCGCACCACGTTAATGGAAAATACTTTTCTCTTTGCACAACTTAAGGACTTGCTGAGTTGCACTAAGGGTATCCATCCCTTGCCCCACCAAATTTGCACGGGAATCGCAATAATGACAAAAGCATCCCACCAACATACAATAATTTAAAGAAACCCCTCCATTTTAATTAGTATAGTTTTACATGGCATGTATACATTTCTTCTGGACTTGAATTATGATTAGTTACGATATCTACTCAATATCATTAGCACAAAAATATGTTTGTGCGACGAAGTAAATTTCATCATGCAAAGTATGTTTGCGCAACGCTAAACACAAAACGTCGCGCAAAGATTGGCATTGGGCAAAACTACTTTGCGTGACGAAGGTGTACCTACATCGCACAAAGATATTTTGCACGACAATTGCCCACCTTCGTCACGCAAAGTAGTTTTGCGTGACGCCAGCCTTCATCTCGTAAAGTGAAATAAAAAATTTCACTTCTTGTCTTTCTGTCCTGTATTCTAACACAATTCAAAAGCCAGAACAGGGAGATAACAGGATGAACAATTTCTGTATTGAGTAACATTGAAGGAAAAATAGTAGATGTACGGGCTGTGTGCGAATGAGAGAGAGACAGATAAAGTATACAAACAATTTCTGTATTGTTACTAAAGAAAATAAAATAATAACAAACATTATCAAGATTCAAGGTGCTAATCAAACCACCAATTTTCTCAAGGAAAAAGGACCAAGCAAAAAAAAATTGATACTAAATAGTTTCACATGAAATGATTTTGATGATTTTTGTCTCGTTATTTGATCTCTGAATTTTACTTTTTTTTTGCGATTTTTGGCATATGCGATCTCGAAGTATATACAAACAAGTTTGATGGTTGGATCATTGAAACTAGTTTTGTACAATGCGTATCCCATTAAAACAATAGATTCACTAACACTTGGAATTATTTATACTTTCATTAAGTATAATATAATATTTTGTGGTCCACTAGTGTAAATATTTTAAATTGACAATCGAATTAGTTCATTGTATTCATATAGGATCAAGGAGTGTAGCTGTAAAAAAATCATCAAAATCGAAGTTAAAAGAACTGTTAAATTGTGATTTTTCGCTTATAACCGTCAAAAAGTTTTGTCCCATTACTTGAACTCTGAATGTTTGTTTTTTTCAATTTTTTGCTTATGCGATCTTGAAGTATATACAAATAAGTTTGATGATTGGATAATTGAAACTAATTTCGTACAATGCGTATCCCATTAAAATAATAGATTTACTAAAACTTGGAGTTTATTTATACTTTCATTAAGTATAACATAAGATTTTGTGGTCATATAGGATCAAGGAGTGTAGTTATAAAAAATCATCAAAATTGAAGTTAAAATAACCGTTAAATTGTGATTTTTCGTTTATAACCGTTGAAAAGTTTTGTCTCATTACTTGATCTTTAAATGTTTGTTTTTTGCGATTTTTGGCATATGCGATCTGAAAGTATATACAAACAAGTTTGACGGTTCGATCTTTGAAACTAGTTTCGTAGAATGCGTATCTCATCAAAACAATAGATTCACTAACCCTTGGAGTTTATTTATACTTTCATTAAGTATAACACAAGATTTTGTGGTATTCACTTGTGTAAATATTTTAAATTGACAATCGAATTAGTTCATTGTATTCATATAGGATCAAGGAGTGTAGCTGTAAAAAAATCATCAAAATTGGAGTTAAAACTACCGTTAAATGGTGATTTTTTGTTTATAACCGTTGAAAAGTTTTGTCCTGTTACTTGATCTTTGAATGTTTGATTTTTGCGATTTTTGGCGTATGTGATCTCGAAGTATATACAAAAAGCTTGACGGTTGGATCGTTAAAACTAGTTTTGTACAATGTGTATCCCATCAATTTCAATGGTATATATATATTTATTCTTCCATTTTTTTTTATATATGATTGTATTGAAATTTTGGTTAATATTACCCAATATATTGAAAAATTTGATCTTTTTTGTTTGTTTGTGAATGACTAATTACCTATTGGGATCAAAATATGCGGAAATTAAATCCATGATTAACGAAGTGATAGATGTGTTCATTCCTTGTTTTATGAAAATTGGGGCTTGTCAAGCCTTTCAATTTCTTAATGTGAGTCGGAGGGTTATTCATGATTCAAAAAATGTGAAAAATTGTGGAGAGTTTTAGTTGGAAGTCGTTCAGTGTGATATAATTCCTTTTGGAGACATATGAAGTTCTTCGTTCGACATTACATTATTCCGAATTCTGAAAGGGACATTAGTACAAAAAACACTTTGCGCGACACAGGTCCTTCGTCGCGCAAAGTCAAAAAACTTTGCGCAAAACTTAGCGCAACGAACCTTCGTCGCGCACTAACCGTCGCGCCAAGGCAGTGACAGAAGGGTTTGCGCGACGAAGAAGAAACATATGACATCCCACATCGCCCAGGGGAGTGATTCTTATATGTATATTCCCATCTCTACCTAGCACGAGGCCTTTTGGGAGCTCACTGGCTTCGGGTTCCATGGGAACTCTGAAGTTAAGCGAGTAGCGCGCGAAAGTATTCCCAAGATGGATGACCCATCAGGAAGTTCTTGTGTGAGTTCCCAGAAACAAAACTATGAGGGCGTAGTCGAAGCCCAAAGCGGACAATATTGTGCTACAGTAGTGGAGCGGGCCTGGGTTGTGATGAGGGCCTAGGCCGAGATGTGACAAACATGCGTCACGCAAACTCATGTTTTTTTTTTTTTTTGGGAAAAAATATTTTTTATTTAATTTTTTTATAAATATTGTAATTAAATTATAAAAAATAATTAATAAACCAAGAAAATGTATTTAATTATAAAATATATGAAAATGTACATACAAGATACCCGAACAAAAAAGAAAAAACTACAACAAATAGTTTCCAAAGAAAAATGGTGTAAAGTTGGTGAACAAAGGCTCCTTGGTTTCAAGATTCATCTTCTCACGTTCGTGATCCTCGACCCCATGGGACTGAAAAAAAGTTGCATATGCACTTACCTGCAAAGGAAACAAAGAAACTTTTCAGCACTTGAAAATGATCACAAAAATCAAAAGCTCTCCAGATTTCAAATCCTTGCAAGAAGCAAGCAACTAAGTAGCAATGCAAAATGTTTAGGAGGAGTTAAGAATTAAAAAAAAAAAAAAAAAAAAAAAAAAGGTGCAGAGAATCAATCAGTAGGGATACATTAGCCTTATCAGATTCAATGAATGAGAAAGCTTGACTGTCTGCAACATGCCCGATTTATCAGTTTCCTTGCTGGGAAGAATCTCAACTCTGCCATTGCTTATGAATGTATAAGGATCACTACAATGTTGGATGCGAATATCAGTCTAACATTCATTTCTCATCCCAAATAGAAATCAATATTCGCCAAAGTTAAGAAGAAAAATATATTGGAAAGAGGAGGGTTGGTTGCTAGGAATAATACCAAAAATCAATACATAAACATTAATATTTCTAGTTAGGTATATTAGTTGAAGAGAAATATTGATCAATAAAGGAGTACACAAAATCATAAATGGAAAATCAGGGAGTCTATCAATTCTTTCACCATAGTGTCAGAAGCCAGTCAGTAACAGCAGAAGGCTAACCTCTGAGGCATAGAGTTCAAATCAGTAAGGGAATCTTCAACTTGGAATTTTCTCAAGTGCATGGATGAGGGTTCAACCTTGTATCAACAAAGAAGCAAATTAAGTCAATTCTGCTCCTTAAACACAAAACTAACATAAGGAAGAGTTGCATTTTACACACAGCACCTGCAACAATTTTATGTCTGGATTTTTACATTTGCATGTAAATGGGTATTTGACTGTGGCCGAAAGGGACAACTGTGTCAGCAGTCAGGACTCGAGAATTTAGGATGTAAGGCTGTAGAATTTGAAATAGACATAGTACCACACAAATTGTAGGTTGATTGCCATCAGAGGAGCCTTCATTTTCCACCATTTCTAATATAACAATAATTGCAACATTGTCCTGAAAAATTGCATACAAGAAGCTGATATAACAAACAGATGGGAAGCAGAAACAAAAGCCCCACTAGAACAGAATGCACATTAAAAACCATAAAAGAAGCTGATATAACAAACAGATTGAAAGTGTTTCTAACCCTCCAAACTACTTCTCTCACTCTTTTAACATGTTCTATTGCATCTAATATAACCAGGAAGATCGCCATTGATTTAAAATCATAGTGTTCTTTTTAAAAGGAATATAATTGGATGCTTCCTGCCCCTATTAAATTTTACTTGAAAATATATCAGCACAAGTAAACATACATACTAGTCTACATTTAAATGTCACCTGCAAATTTAGGCCCAGAAACAAGCCTTATATGGTAGCTTAAAGGATCGCTCTTCAACCAGCCAGCCAAAACATACACCACTTTGAACCAATTTTCATGATTTTCAACAAACTCCTGGAGTAACCTATACAAAACAACTCTTAATCACTTATAAACAAGAAATGCAACCCACAAGCTTTGAGATAGTTCCTATACCTCTTTGTAGCATTCAAAGACACCAAGTAATTTCAACTCAGCCACTTGTAGGAAACCTATAACATAATTCAGCACCGAAAGTAACTAAATTTAGACAATCTTATACCAATTTAAACACATCTTAACTCAAATTCCAATCAAGATTTTTTTTTTTTTTTAGTGGGTATACATGAAATTGAATGTATAATCAATCCTAAATGCCCCACCAAAGGAATAAAACCTTCATTCCCTGCACTCAGTCACCAAACTGCTGCTCCACTTCAATGATTCAATATGCGCCTTCCCCCAATTAAGGTAAACAAAATTTAGTTTCCTTTTTTGGGACAAAAGGGAGAATATTACACAAAGATGGCATCATAAGGATCCCCAAACACCAAGGTACAAGCACAGAAACTAAAAGACGCTTTGAATCAAATGGAGGATTGGAGTAGGAGGGATTGGGGGTGCCATGAATTATACACATGGAGAATTGGAGAATAATGCACATGCTTTTGTAATTGGTCGGTTTCAAAACCCAAATTAAGGTACTCAATTTAATTTATCTTCTGAGTATAACATAACAAAGGTGTGTGTATGTGAATGTGATATGGGTTCTTCCCAATTTCGTCCCAGCAACGTAAAAAAATATTTTTATTACAGTCATTCATCAAACAAGGTTGGTTTAATCTTTTCTAATGTGCATGCAGCATTCTATGACCTCTTGCCGCATTCTATAACCCATATTAAGGTACAAATGCTTGATTAAAGCGCATAACAAATGGATCTTTTCTTAGAATTCGCAGAAAGCTAGAGATTAAAATTAAATAACTGAAAAAATATATATGAGAAATTAAGGTGGGCTCTATTATAAGAAATTAATTAACTTTAAAAAACAGAGACCTATGAAATTGGGAGAAAAGGGCAACAAATTTTTACCTCTGTGATGGCTGTCGAGACGGCGAGGTAGACAAGTGCTTGACGACGAGGTTGCGAGGCTGCGAGGATGCAAGGCTGCAAGAGAGAGTGGTGTGAATGATGATGACTAACTGAGAGTGAGGGAGAGGGAGGCACGAGGAGGAACACAGACAGAGGAGAAGAAGTGAAGAAACACCTAGGGTTAGTAGCAGAAACCAAAAAACGGTGGAATTGGGCTCGGGTATGCACGGGTGGAGGCGCTTGGAAATTTCTGAAAAGGAAAGGTAGAGAAGCTGCAATAAAGAAATGAAGACGAGGAGATTTTGGGCACCATGCCAAAATTTTGGCAGCCCTCCAAATTTTAATCTCCCGCCTCCTTCAAATGTTTTTAATTTTGTATGATTACTATTTTTTTCTTTGTCACAATGTATGATTCTATTAAAATCTATCACTTTGATAGGATACACATTCTACGAAACTAATTTCAACGATCAAACTGTCAAATTTGTTTTGAGTACAAAATAAATTAATTAAAATCTATCATTTTGAGTACAAAATAAATTAATTAAAATCTACTTACTAAATATACATACCATTGAAATTGATAGGAAACGCATTCTACGAAACTAGTTTCAATGATCAAACCGTCAAACTTGTTTGTATATACTTCGAGATCACATACGCTAAAAATCGAAAAAAAAAAAAAAACATTCAGATATCAAACCTTTTCAACGGCTATAAAAGAAAAATCACGATTTAACGGTTATTTTAACTCCGATTTTGATAATTTTTTACAGCTACACTCCTTAACCCTATATGAATACAATGAACTAATTCAATCGTCCATTTAAAACATTTACACAAGTGGATACCACAAAATCTTACTTAATGGAAGTATAAATAAACTTCAAGTGTTAGTGAATCTATTGTTTTGATGGGATATGCATTGTACGAAACTAGTTTCAACGATCCAACCGTCAAATTTGTTTGTATATGCTTCAAGATCGCATACACCAAAAATCACAAAAAACAAACATTCAGAGATCAAGTAACGTGACAAAACTTTTCGACGGGTATAAACGAAAAAGCACTATTTAACGGTAGTTTTAACTCCGATTTTGATAATTTTTTTACAGCTACACTCCTTAACCCTATATGAATACAATGAACTAATTCAATCATCCATTTAAAACATTTACACAAGTGGATACCACAAAATCTTACTTAATGGAAGTATAAATAAACTTCAAGTGTTAGTGAATCTATTGTTTTGATGGGATATGCATTGTACGAAACTAGTTTCAACGATCCAACCATCAAATTTGTTTGTATATGCTTCAAGATCGCATACACCAAAAATCACAAAAAAACAAACATTCAGAGATCAAGTAACGTGACAAAACTTTTCGACGGGTATAAACGAAAAAGCACTATTTAACGGTAGTTTTAACTCCGATTTTGATAATTTTTTTTACAGCTACACTCCTTAACCCTATATGAATACAATGAACTAATTCAATCATCCATTTAAAATATTTACACTAATGGATACCACAAAATCTTATGTTATACTTGATGGAAGTATAAATAAACTCCAAGTGTTAGTGAATCTATTGTTTGTATATGCTTCGAGATCGCATACGCCAAAAATCTCAAAAAACAAACATTCAAAGATTAAGTAACGGGACAAAACTTTTCGACGGTTATAAACAAAAAAGCACGATTTAACGGTAGTTTTAACTCCGATTTTGATGATTTTTTAGAGCTAAAGTTGGAGAAAAAAAAAGCGGTAAAGCATTCTTGGCTTGGCGCTAAAATCTTGCGCAACGCAGCCAACGTCGCGCAGAGTAGTTTTGCGTGATGGGACTTTGCGCGACGAAGGAATGTGTCGCGCAAAGCTGTTTTGCGCGACTTATGTGCGCCTTTGTCGAGCAAACATACTTTGCGTGACGAAATTTGCTGCATCGCTCAAGTTTCCGTCGCGCAAACATATTTTTGTACTAGTGGGAATTCTATGTAATTCATATGTTTTCTTCTTAAACACGTTTAGTTCTTAAAGCAACTTGTGAGTGTGAATTGTGTTTATACATTCGGGATTCATGTGGTTGTTAGTATATTCAAATGTGTGCATCGGTATTTGTGGAGACAACCATTGGTAATTATATTGTTATGCATTGATGGCATTGGCGGATTATCACTTCTTTGTGTTGTAATCTTGGTTAGGTTTAGAATCAGACCTAGTGGGATTATGTGCAATGCTTATGCATTGTAACTGCCAACTAGAAGAAACTGAAATGTTTTTTTTCCTTCGTTTAGTAAGATCTGAATGTATGATTTAGTGTTTGAGTTGAATGTAGGGTATTTATACTTTCAACAAACACTTAAAGTTTAATTACAATATTTATTAAAAATTAAATAAAAAATATTTTTGCCACAAAAAAGCAAAAAAAAAAAAAAAAAAAAAAAAAAAATGGTTTGTGCAACGAAGAAGTAACCTTCATCGTGCAAAACTCCTTTGCGCGACACAGGTTACTTCTTCGTCGCACAAACCTTTTTTTTTTTTTTTTGGCAAAAATATTTTTTATTTAATTTTTAATAAATATTGTAATTAAATTCTAAACAATAATTAATAAACCAAGAAAATTTATTTAATTATAAAATATACAAGAAAATGTATTTAATTATAAAATATATGAAAATGTACATACAAGATGTTCGAACAAAAAAGAAAATACTAAAACAAGTAGTCGTCTAGGTTTGATACAGCAGGCTACTGGTATCGAGTGGGCGAAGTTGCTATTGTAAATATTTTAAATTGATGATCAAATTAGTTCATTGTATTCATATCGGATACAGGAGTGTAGCTGTAAAAAAATCATTAAAATCGGAGTTAAAATTGTTGTAGGCATAATTTACTGAACAATTAAGGAGGCCAGAGAGAAAGAGGGGTGCGACATAGATAGAGAGAAAGAGAGAGATGTGTAATTGAGGTGTGTTCTATTCCACCCCATTGTGCCTTTATTTATAGTAGTTGGATGGGTAAAACCTTTCCCTTTAGGTTTACAACATTTAATAGATAATCTACTCCTAATAGGAATATAAGAGATATTCCAAGATATACTACAATTTGCACAATCGCATTCCTAATCTAATAGGATTGCAACACTCCCCCTTGAGTGTGTAAATACTCAAGTAAATAGCGCATCAGGTCTTCAGTGATGAAGCAAGTGCATTTGATGAAGTCGTCGACACAATGAGCTAATGCGAGTTTCAAATCAATGGAAGAATGCATAAAAAGTAAAACTCACAAAACCTCGCTATGGTAAAATCCAAGGTGGGGAAAAACCCATAGTCTAAGGGGAAAAGTGAGAAGTTTCATTAAGTCAAAACTATACATCTTTTGGACGTAAGTAGAATAGCTCTCAAGGGTATGATCAGCCCAAGATGGGTGCCTCGTTAAAACCTAGTTAGGTAGCAAAAACCCAGTGGGAAAAATGCTCCTAATCGTAGGGAAAAATAGTACATTAAGATCAAATGAGTATAGTTTTGGATACTCCCCTTGAGTTTGACATTACTTCCAAATGAGAACTACAAGCCTTGCATATGAATAGTTAGGCATAACAATTCCTTGGACAAGCTTCTGGAAGGTTGACTTCGGTAGGGATGTCGTGTAGAGGTCGGTAAGGTTGTCTGGGATCAGCTTGAATGACTTCAATCTCCTGATGATTTCCTGATGTAGATGTGGATGCAATATGTCTTGATGTTGACTTCGTTGATGTATCATAGGTTGGTAAGGTGGATACATGTGGCATAGTTTTCATGGATCATTGTCGGGACTCAACGATGGATGAAACACAGCAAGTACTTCGAATATGGTCAACAAGAACTCTTAATCATGTCTCACTTGTGACGTAGTGAAGTGAGGTGAGTCTTGGAACGATTCAAAGATTTCGCAACTAAGGTTATATTGTGGACCTCTAAGATATTGCGATATCCCTAACGGTAAAGACAAAACCATTTGGGGATTTTGCCTTTTGCGAGTTTGATAAGTAACATGCGTCAGCATAACAACAAGGCAAGCATCATTTCGAGGATCAGGGGGTTGGATCCGCTCGAGATGTGTTGGGATTGCTTATGTAGTACCTTTAGGGTACGTCTTTAATACCAATTCAGTGGTTACGTGTAGGCATGGTGCTGCATCTTTACCAAGATCAACAGCAAAAGAGATGTCTTATCTAAATACAATGAGCTAAGTACAACGAAGCGTAAAGTTGAACTTAGATATGGAATTTCTGATTCCATAACCTCTTCAAGGGTCTCATTTGCATATAACGTATGGACGATCAAAGGTATACTCAAAAGTGACACATTCAGGGTGTAGTTCGACTAATAGACCAAAATACCGTCAGAACAATGCTTCAATCCTTCATCTCAAATTCCATCTTCAGGTGCAAGGCAGTTTTCTCAAGCTCTTCCAGAGTCTTAGTGAGATTCGTGTCAACGACATAAACTGTAACTCTAGCAATTTGGAATAAGACTTCATAGTTTAACATGCAAAGGTATAATTCATATCCCTGACTGATCAAATAATCACGTAGACGGGCATACCACATCCTTCGGATTGTATGTGAACGCCTCAAACAAGTTAAGAGGGTGTTTCGTGGTTTTGGAATTATTTGAACTAGTCCATGTAATTCTTCGGGAACTTACATGTAAATCTCTGTATCTATATCCCCATGAAGAAAACACTAACCATATTTCATAATGCTGCTATCAATCACAGGACGTTTGAGAGAAACCTTGCGCCGTAAAACGTGCATCATATCACACTGTTTCATTCATCTCATAATGCTTCATTTCTCACTTGTAACATAATAGGGTTACCTTGGGTAATGTAAGAACAACAAGTCCAATACACAATTTGGCAAGGAATTTGACTTGGATTGTAACTTTAGTTGTCCAATTAGTTCTACGTTGTCACTTAATCATTGGATCACGGTTCGATATCATCGTTGTTCATTTATGTCGGTAGCTACCATATAAGTGAAAACATCATCGATGATAATCTCATTTCAATTCCATTTAGCTCATCCAAACTAGTATACTGGACCAAGAACTTTTTAAGTCTCGGGAGAAATCCGGATTAATCTCATGAGATGGAAATGATTTAAGATAGCAATCAAGTATAGATTCATTTTGTGTCGTGTCTTCCTCTTCTAGGGAAGTGAATCGTACAAACCGAGTGATCTGTCATGCTTCAGGTTAAGACAGATTGATTGGCTATCCGCTGGTGTACCGAACCATACAACAGGGGCGTCCAAACCGCCTAACAGGGGCGGCACACCCTCTAGGGATGTTGACTCGATGTTCGTTAAGTACGTCTATTCTTGCAAGCATGTTTGCAGTTGGTATATGATCTCGTCACTTTAGCTAAATCAGAAGAATACGTCCGGGGTAACATTCTGAAAGCTAGAATTCATCATACTTGCTTATCATTCTTGTGCGGTGTAGGGATCGAGTTGAGACATAGTGGGCAACGTCCATGCAAATTCACGCCGTTCTACAGGAACGTTGACGTTCTTATCTCCCCCTAACGGTGAAAAAATTGTCTCATTAAAGTGACAACCCGCAGATTAGCGGTAAAGAGATTGCGTACAAGGGCTCTAAGAGAGCTAGTGTGAAGGAGAATCATGATCGATAAACGATGCACATCCTTCTTTGAGGGCCCATGGTGGTACGTTGCGGCGGCACAACTTGGCACATGGAATGCACACCCAAATGTGTAAATACAAAAATCATCAGGTTTGTACCCAGTAACCAACTGTAATGTCATATAGGTTGGGTGGCAATGGGCCTCAAGGCGGACCAACATAGTTGCGTACAAGATTGCATAGCCCTAGGCAAAAATCGAAAACTTGATACGTTTACCAAAATTTGGGTGATCATTTAAATTGCGCTTTATGATCGCTAGGCGAGGCTATTTGGGGTGAACATGGGAATTCGATGTTCAAATTATAAACCCAAAACACATGCAATACTTTATCGAAAATCGTCAATATAAACTCTTCGGCATTATCCAGTCTCCTGGACCTTAAGGGATAAGTAGGGTGGTGAGCCCTTAATCGGCCATGAGGTTTAGCGGCAATGTGTATGGACAAACATATGACCAGTTTGTTGATTCACCAACCAAAACCATAAGTATTTATATGGTCTGCATTTTGGTTGGATTAGTCCACATATATTTCCTTGAATCCATTGTGAAAAGAAAGTCGTTTCGTATCTTTGCGAGAGATGATTTAGAAAATCAATTTCCTTAATGAGCAGGCTTGGCAAAGTGTTCTTGTAGGCACAAGATCCTTACTTTAGGTAAGGAGATGCGTCATAGCATCATTGTTCAACCTAAGTGTCCCAAAAGGTCATGCCAAAACAAGTAAACTGCTTAATCACTAGGCTTCAGTCCGGCCACATGTGGTGTGTTCCCAATTGGGAGACAACCCATTGGCCCCAAATCAAAGCTTCAGGCTCATTTTTGGAGGTGTTGCAAAGACATTTCACTCTATTTTCTTCAGTGATTTCATTTATCATCATTGTCATCTCAAATATCCTTAAAAACTCAACGTCAAAGAGAATTTAAGGTCCCTTAAATGGTAATTCAGTACCATTCATACAACGAGGAGCGTGCCAGTGCTCTTAATCAGTTTGCATAGACCTGAAGTCATTGTTAGAGATGTGATTTAAGTGTAAAGTTAGTGTGCGTAGTACGCATTCATCCAGACAACTAACTTCCCCACATTCTTACCTAATCACGTGTTTAATTGAATCGGTCACATGTATTAAGAAAAACATAATCCAATTAACTCATATTCGAGGACAATATCAATAAGATTATCCATAAGTAAAACATACACCAAATTTGAATCCAATAACATAGAAAAATGTTCACACAGGATTCGGGCAACAAGGTCATCCATGTCAAAATTCAGCTCTTCCAAAGGTGTTTGGTGGAGCAAAAATTAGTCTCATATATTGACTACTAGAATGGTACTCCTTAACAACATTGGTAGATGCATAAATAGGTGCATAACCAATGATCTATTCCATCGAGATGGAATTAGATTCTGTAGGGTTAAGGTTTGGGAATATTTTCCCTTATTCTTGAAGTTTTAGGTTTTAGATACCAAGGATCACGCTTCAAGCATGATACCACACCTTGGCAAGCCCTGATTCTACCATATGTTGTTAAAATAAACTCGAAATTGGATGGCGAGAAAATATGCCATTTGGTGTATCCCTGCCAAAGCAGTGCATCACCATTCGGTAGGCTTTGATCGAACTGAGTCGAGCCATTCGGTAGACTCCATCTGAACTGAGTCTATACCGTTCTCTCATGTTTGTGGTAGTAATCAGATCCGAGAATTTGGTAAACTTCCACTTTCTACACAACTACTTCAAAAGCGAGTTAGAGACATGGAAGGACGAGAAAAGTATTCTCCAGTCAAAATTCGATCGAATTTATAAACTTCAGAATTGTACTCATTCATGGATGTAATCATTGTGTGCTTCGGGAAATATGTCTCATGATCACACGGTTCATAGGAGTGAGCCAAAGAGCCATGGAATCCTCTTTCGGGAGGTATTTCCATTGATAATGCTTCGGGCATAAGTCCTCGAATGAAGATCATGGCGGAGGCTTATTCAGTTATTCCTTGCCATTGTTGGCTTTAATGGTTTCTCACCTTCCTAATTGTACCCCACATGAAGTGATTTCTATTATAAACGTCCAAATTAGGAAAATCGAACTTGTTACGGTACGACAATCCACTGAATGGAGGGAACAAGATTGTGATTAGTGCTATGGGAAGGAATCATCCATAAGCATCAAAGTTAGAACATTAGAGTTCTAAGATATGGTTTTCATGAAAAAAAAACGTCAAGTTTTCATGGGTGTATTGTTTTATGAAAACTTCAGGTTTCAAAGGCACTAAATTTGAAACTACAGGTTCAATTTAGTTTATGAACGTTTAATTCATAAAAGAGAGGTTCCTGCAAGAACACAAAATGCAATATACTGATTTAAGTGTAGTGGATTTGAGGTTGCTTCAGGAACTCAAGTGTGAGTGCTTCGGGATTACGAAAGTAAGTTAATGGTTCAAAGTATAAAAATAAATCATTAAATCGTTAGTGTCCAAAAGTGATCTTCAGGTCAATAATTTTGGATTCATTATCAGATTAATGGACTGCAGGTCACTTTTAATCAATTCAATAGATCGGGATCATTCGAGGTCGATCGTAGAAACAAAAATAATAATAAAATTCGGGTTAAAATTATTTAAAATGCCAAAAAAATAGCATTGGGTTAAAAAAGAATGCAGCCCAA
The DNA here is from genome assembly GCF_963583255.1 of Pyrus communis. Lineage (NCBI taxonomy): Eukaryota > Viridiplantae > Streptophyta > Magnoliopsida > Rosales > Rosaceae > Pyrus > Pyrus communis. The sequence goes on along the minus strand of NC_084814.1, from coordinate 4,978,345 downwards.
CACACTTTGGTTGGCTGCAATACACAGCCCTGCAAAAATTGCAGGCCTTGGGTTACATTACACAGCTGCATAGCAACCCAATTTGATTGCAGATCAGCGGTCCAGGAGACAAAGCCCATCAGTTTAAGGGTTGCAGGAAGTGTGGCATAAGGCGTGAGCAAAAGCCCAACCTGGGCTGGCTTTTGGGTCAGAGGCCGCAGGCCCGAAGCCCAGCATCAAGGAACCCAGTCAGTCGAGCCTGGTCTAATACATGCAACAAAGCCCAAAGGGCTGTTACCTTATAGTTCCAGTGCCCAAGGCTCGAGCTGCAGGCTCGGCTTTGGTTGAGTTTGGTGTGACAGCATGCTACTCAACCGCAAATTGTTTTTGCTTTTTTTGGACATAGTTAGGGTTTGACAAACCCTAAATTGCTTCTAATTTATTTATATTCTTTGACTTACAAATTCCATATAGCATAATTGCGTAATGCATGAAACAAATTTATATATTGACAAATATATGAAACATATACAATATATATATATATATATATATATATATATATATATATATATATATCGGAAGGTAAATATAAATGTAGGGGGTTTATGCATCATAGGGAATGTTTTCATGCTTCATGGTCGTTTCAAATATTTAACTTTATTTTAAGCGTACCGGATTAGCAGAAAACGATAAAAGCCTTTGAATTTGTTGAAGATCCTTCTTGAAAAGCCGAAATTACTTCTCCAATGCGTTATATCCGTTCAACAAAGAAAAATTAAATTGAATCAATAGCATGTAGATCAATTCAAAATAATAAATTAATAAATCATGAAAATGATGATTAAAATGTAATACTCCCCTGATTGAAAAATAAACTCTCTTTAGTGCAGCGTCAAGAGCGTACTGATAACGTATTGCAGGCATAATTTACTGAACAATTAAGGAGGCCAGAGAGAGGGGGTGCGGCATAGATAGAAAGAAAGAGAGATGTGTAATTGAGGTGTGTTCTATTCCACCCCGTTGTGCCTTTATTTATAGTAGTAAGATAGGTAAAACCTTTCCCTTTAGGATTACAACATTTAATAGGTAATCTACTCCTAATAGGAATATAAGAGATATTCCAAGACATACTATGATTTACACAATCACATTCCTAATCTAATAGGACTGCAACAAAAATAACCGTTAAATCGTGATTTTTTTGTTTATAACCATTGAAATTTTTTGTCCCGTACTTCATCTCTGAATGTTTGTTTTTTGTGATTTTTTGCGTATGCAATCTCGAAGCATATACAAACAAGTTTGACGGTTGGATCATTGAAATTAGTTTCGTAGAATGTGTACCCCATCAAAATGATAGATTCACTAATAGTTAGAGTTTATTTATACTTTCATTTATGGTATCCACTACTGTAAATATTTTAAATTGACGATCAAATTAGTCCATTGTATTCATATATGATCAAGGAGTGTAGCTGTAAAAAAACCATCAAAATCGAAGTTAAAACTACTGTTAAATTGTGATTTTTCATTTATAACCGTTGAAAAGTTTTGTATTGTTACTTGATATCTGAATGTTTGTTTTTTGCAATTTTTTGTGTATGCAATCTTGAAGTATATACAAACAAGTTTGATAGTTGGATCATTGAAATTAGTTTCGTAGAATTCGTATCCTATCAAGTTCAATGGTGTATATATATATAAATTTGGATTTTTCCGCCTCAGATTCTAGTAGTTCTAGCGACGTTTCTTCGCCAAACATTAAGTTTGGATGCACAGACACTTGTTGTAATAAAATTTCAATGCTTAATAAGCAAGAAGAACAAGAAGAGTTTTTTATGGAATTAATTAGCAAAGTCGATGACCCTGATTTAAAATCTTTTTATTTGAAGAAACTCAAAAATTTGATTTCTCTTTATGAACCTGGCACTAGCCAAACTTCTTCTCAAAAGATTTCTCTCAGTACCACTTTGGAACGTTTTAATAAACCCAAAAAGGAAATCACCATCAAAGATTTGCAAAAAGAAGTTAATCAAATCAAATCGGAAATTAAGTTTGTAAAATCCGAAAATACCGAAATTCGCTCACAACTCAGTAGGGTTCACACTCAAGCGCTTGAACAGGACAATTCTTCTTCACATTCCGATTCCGATGCCCAGTCTAGCAAATCTTCTTCTTCAAAAGAACTTGTTTTAAGTCTTTTAGACAAAATTAGAATTAGAAAATGGTATTCTAAAATCAAAATAATAATTGAAGATTTTCATTTAGAAACCATTGCTTTAATTGATTCGGGCGCAGATTTAAATTGTATTCAAGAAGGGTTAATACCTACTAGATATTATCATAAGTCTACCGAAGTACTTAGTGCGGCAAACCAATCCCCAATGAAGTTAAAATATGAAATTCCCAAAGCTCATGTTTGTCAACAGAATGTGCTTCATTCTTGGTGGGAGAAGCAGGAGAAGCACTTAACTTTTCAGTCCAGAGATGAAATACGCTTTGCGGTCAAAAAAGATGAGGAAGGACTTCCCATCTTTGACGAAACGATAGGACAGGGAATACCCGACGGTGTAAATACTTTACTCTATACGATTATAGAACACTTTATAGGAACACCCAGCAACGTTACTACTCGTATTCACGACCAACTGAGTAATTTAAGGTGTCCAACCTTAAGTGATTTCAGATGGTATAAAGATGTTTTTATATCCAGAGTTATGCTCCGAGAAGATAGTAATCAACCTTTTTGGAAAGAAAAATTTATCAATGGTTTACCAAATCTTTTTGCTCACAAAATTCGAAATGTTTTAATAAACGAAGAATGTGTCATACCTTATCATACCCTTACTTATGGTAACATAGTTAATGTTATACAAAAGGAAGGATTGAAAATGTGTATCGACATGAAGATTTCAAAACAAGTTAATAAAGATAAATCTATTGCTAAATATGAAGTTGGAACGTTTTGTGAACAATATGGTTTACCTCCAATCGCTCATTCGAGTAAAAAGAAAAAAGCCCAACAAACAAGCAAGTTTTCTAAACATCAATCCAGATTTTATAAAAACAAAAGATCTTCCAACAAACCTTTTCAAACAAATAAATTTTATGAAAAACCATCTTCAAACAAAAAACCTTTTCGAAAGTCTAAAAAGGATTTTCAGAATAAAAAGGGAAAATGCTACAAATGTGGCAAATTTGGTTATTTTGCAAATGAATGTAAAGTTAAGAAGGTTACTAACCAACTAAAAATCTCTGACGAAGAGAAAGTTCAACTTATCCAGGCTTTAGAAATTAGGAACACCGACTCTAGTCAATCTGATAAAAATTTGGATTTTTCCGCCTCAGATTCTAGTAGTTCTAGCGACGTTTCTTCGCCAAACATTAAGTTTGGATGCACAGACACTTGTTGTAATAAAATTTCAATGCTTAATAAGCAAGAAGAACAAGAAGAGTTTTTAATGGAATTAATTAGCAAAGTCGATGACCCTGATTTAAAATCTTTTTATTTGAAGAAACTCAAATTGTCATTAATTAGCAACCAAGATTAAGTTGTTTCAAACCAAAGTTAGATTTTTAGGTTACCACATCTACAGGTCTACCATCCAACCCATAGATCGAGTCATCCAATTTGCTGATAAATTCCCAGATAAAATTATTGATAAAACCCAGCTCCACCGTTTTCTTGGATCTCTCAACTATGTCTCAGAATTTTATCCACACCTTCGTCAACAATGCAAACCTTTGTTTGACCGCCTCAAGGAGAATCCTCCATCATGGTCACAAAATCATACTTCCATTGTCAAACAGATAAAAAATCATGTCAAGACTTTGCCTTGCCTTGGCATTCCAACTCCCGGCTCTCTCAAAATAGTCGAAACCGACGCATCTGATATCGGTTATGAAGGTATCCTCAAACAGAAAACTTCTTCTGAATCTCCTGAACAAATTGTTCGTTTCCATTCAGGAATTTGGAATTCAGCTCAAAGCAACTATAGTACTATTAAAAAAGAGATTTTATCTATTGTATTATGCATTAGCAAATTCCAAGATGATTTATTCAATCAAAAATTTTTAGTTCGTGTTGATTGCAAATCTGCAAAACATGTTTTACAAAAAGATATTCAAAACATTGCATCAAAACAAATTTTTGCACGCTGGCAAGCCATATTAAGTATTTTTGATTTTGATATTGAATACATTAAAGGCAGCCAGAATTGCATACCAGATTTTCTAACCAGAGAATTTTTGCAGGGGAAGAATGGGTACTAATCCTAATCAAAGACGGCTTCCAGCCACTCTCACCCAAACCCCAGCACCAGTAAAACAGGAATCTATTCCCGATTCCTCATCGGCCTTAGCCATGACAAACAGATTCACCCCTCTAAGATCAACAATAAGAAATATCCACCCAAACTACAAAACGGCCTTAGCCACCCCTTATGATCCTTACTCCTCAGTCCGTTCTCCAATTCCTTCTCAACCAAAGACACATAGCTATGCTAAAACTTCTCCATATGTCCAGAATCCCAATTCAGAAAAGCTTTTTAGCATCCCTCTTCACATAGACAAAAATCAACCTCCAGAGCGCATTGCCAAATTACTTCTTCCTCCAAATTTTCATTTCTTACCAACAGAATCCTACAAAAGCCTGAAATACTACCAGGCCATTCTCTCTGAAACAGAAAGCATTGCTATTAAGCCTATCTACAACACCATTCACCAATTCGGCCATTCATGGTTCATAACCTTTGATAAGAATTTCAAGCTTCGGTTTCCCGCCTGGTTTCCAGACTGGTGGGCTTATCATGGCCCAAGTTCTTCCATCATTCCAGAAAACCTTAGTCATGTTCTCATCAACAACTTTCAGCCCCGATTTGACCGAAGTCGTTTCAACAACAAAGTTACAATATTTTCATTACTTATGGCTAAGTACAAGATCCCTTGGATTCTCAAATGGAATTTTGAAGTAGACACTGGTGGTATTTACAGATCCCGATGGGTAAAATGGTGGGATAAATTCAACCACCAAAAAATTATTGATATTATAAAAATGGAATTTCAACAGGTTTCTTCTCAGGCACTGCCAATCAAGGTTTCAGCTTCTTCTTCACAGGCTTTGCCGGTTAATCAGCAATTTCCTGAGTTACCAAAGGCCTAGGAACCAGTTCAATCTCTGTCGGACATTAGTCCATTATCCTCCCTCAAAGGAAAATCTTCCAAGTCCTCCAGTTTGAAAAAACAGGAGAAATCCGAAAAGTCTTCTCAGCTCTTGGATTTGGCCCAGCAGCTAATGGCAGAAGCAACAATGCTGCATAAATTAGTTCTATCTTCTCTATAGAGAAATATTCCAGTAAAAATCAAACACTTGTATTACATAATATTATCAGGATGCCTGCGAGCTCCACCTTGTTTACATTCATCATCTGCCATTAGGCAAAACCAGTTTGTAAATCTGCTTTGCAGTAAGTTTTCAATAAAACTTAGTTTCGAAATTATCCACATCATTAATTTTAAATCATTATTTTATGGAAATATCATCTATGATTAATTTAATCTTCTGTTTTCATGTTATCATCAATCATCCATAGATGTTCCTTTTCAATCAACCAGAATTTCTTTTAATTCAATATATTGATATGTTACTCTGTTTCTATATGTTTTACTTCCGCACTCACTTATAGTAAGATCCGGAAAACAATCAAAATGGATAGGTCCATTGTAAAGACTAGATTCAATCATGCCGAGTATACTATCGTTAAAATTAGTAAACCTGGCGTCGCGAAGACATAAAAGAATTGAAGTATTAAGACCTTTTCGTGTTAATGGCTTAACGGCAATTTGAACCAAACCAATATGAATATAGTTATGACCATCTTTCCTATGGGATTTAAATTGTTCGGGAGAAAATAATTGACAAGTCTCATGTTCTTTACTAAGAGCATAAGCCTTCTCAACTGTTTTGACGTGATGCTCAGATTTAAAAGAGGTCAAAGACCATTTTTTCTTGTAAATATTTGTGCTTGAAATTTTTGGAATATTCCAATCAGAAAAATCAATGCTTTCATCCGTTTGAAAATCAAGTTTTTGTTCCTTATTAACAATGTCAGGTATAGTTCCTAAGTTGGATCTAGAATTAGTGCTGGCCATTGAATTAGATCTAAATAATCTACTCATGATATGCACAAAACAAGTATACTATATGCAAGTCTTAAAAGATTCACTTTCCTCGTATGTCTAGACTCTTCCCCCGCTCATGCCTCTCCTGGGACTTATTGTTTGGACCACGTCTTACTGTTTGGCTGGAAGAAAGAAGAACTGAGGACCGACGATTAGCATTCCGGTGAAACCAGTGACTAGTAGGTCAACGATTTGTATTTGTGTAAAATTGTGATTTGAAATGTAGCTATTAGCAACCATGGACATGTGTTGGAGTTTGTTTAAAGGTTCTTGTTCTGACAATCCATCTATATTCCATTCATAGAGTTTGTCAGTAAAGACTGAAAATTGATTTTGAATATTTCTTTCTTCAAATTGAAGATCAGGAGGATTTGGTTTGGGATACTAGTTTTTTTTAAGAGAAGTGGGATTAACTGGATGAGTACGAATACGTTTTAAATCAAAAGTTGGTTGAAGATCAATGTTTTGAAAAGCATTTTCAATTTGTTGAATAGCAGAACTAGTTTCTGTGTCCTGAGAAGAATCTGGATCAGATGTGTTTTCTTCTTCGACAGAAAAATCATTGTTTTGCAAAACATTAACAACTTTCTCTTTTTTGAGCTCAGTGAGCATATGATCTATTTTTTGCAAAGTAGTCATAGACTTTAAAGCAGTAGAACTTGAAGAAGTATCAGTAAAATTTACTAAAGGTTTTTCTTTTTGAGAAGATTTTGGTTGACCTAATTTCTAAAGCCTGGATAAGTTGAACTTTCTCTTCGTCAGAGATTTTTAGTTGGTTAATAACCTTCTTAACTTTACATTCATTTGCAAAATAACCAAATTTGCCACATTTGTAGCATTTTCCCTTTTTATTCTGAAAATCCTTTTTAGACTTTCGAAAAGGTTTTTTGTTTGAAGATGGTTTTTCATAAAATTTATTTGTTTGAAAAGGTTTGTTGGAAGATCTTTTGTTTTTATAAAATCTGGATTGATGTTTAGAAAATTTGCTTGTTTGTTGGGCTTTTTTCTTTTTATTCGAAGGAGCGATTGGAGGTAAACCATATTGTTCACAAAACGTTCCAACTTCATATTTAGCAATAGATTTATCTTTATTAACTTGTTTTGAAATCTTCATGTCGATACACATTTTCAATCCTTCCTTTTGTATAACATTAACTATGTTACCATAAGTAAGGGTATGATAAGGTATGACACCTTCTTCATTTACTAAAACATTTCGAATTTTGTGAGCAAAAAGATTTGGTAAACCATTGATAAATTTTTCTTTCCAAAAAGGTTGATTACTATCTTCTCGGAGCATAACTCTGGATATAAAAACATCTTTATACCATCTGAAATCACTTAAGGTTGGACACCTTAAATTACTCAGTTGGTCGTGAATACGAGTAGTAACGTTGCTGGGTGTTCCTATAAAGTGTTCTATAATCGTATAGAGTAAAGTATTTACTCCGTCGGGTATTCCCTGTCCTATCGTTTCATCAAAGATGGGAAGTCCTTCCTCATCTTTTTTTACCGCAAAACGTATTTCATTTCTGGACTGAGAAGTTAAGTGCTTCTCCCACCAAGAATGAAGCATTACGGTGAAACCAGTGACTAGTAGGTTAACGATTTGTGTTTGTGTAAAATTGTAATTTGAAATGTAGCTATTAGCAACCATGGACATGTGTTGGAGTTTGTTTAAAAGTTCTTGTTCTGACAATCCATCTATATTCCATTCATCGAGTTTGTCAGCAGAGACTGAAAATTGATTTTGAATATTTCTTTCTTCAAATTGAAGATCGGGAGGAGTTGGTTTGGGATACCAGTTTTTTTTTAAGAGAAGTGGGATTAACTGGATGAGTACGAATACGTTTTAAATCAAAAGTTGGCTGAAGATCAATGTTTTAAAAAGCATTTTCAATTTTTTGAATAGCAGAACTAGTTTCTGTGTCCTGAGAAGAATCTGGATCAGATGTGTTTTCTTCTTCGACAGAAACATCATTGTTTTGCAAAACATTAACAACTTTCTCTTTTTTGAGCTCAGTGAGCATATGATCTATTTTTTACAAAGTAGTCATAGACTTTAAAGCAGTAGAACTTGAAGAAGTATCAGTAAAATTTACTAAAGGTTTTTCTTTTTGAGAAGATTTTGGTTGAGACAATTTGTCAATTTTGGTTTCAATTTTGTCTAACTGTTTTCCAATGGTGTGAAGACTTTGGTTTGTAAAATTGTTCTGTTCAATGACAGGTTTAAAACCAGAATCCTCTTTTGGAATTTTGAAAGGAGTTGCGAGAATGTTGGTATTACCAGTAGAAATCAAAATAGTTTCTTTGGGAGAATGATTAGAGGAAACCAAAGTTTTGTCTTCATTAACCCAATTTTCTTTGGTAACAACCGTAACTTTGTTCTTGGTTTCATAATGTTTTTCAATAAAATCAAAAAAAGATATTTCAAATTGGTATTGTTCTACAAAAGCTTTCCATTCAGCATAAATGGTTAGCTTTTCTTCATCACAATACTTTTTTCTAAAAACATTTCTTCTGGGGATGTTTTCCTCAGAAGCGATGTCAGCTTTAAGCTTCCTCCATCGGATTTTATGTGGTTTGTTTAAAACAAGTAATTGGTGATTCACCGATGTTGTTTCAAAATCAGATGCAGTTGGAGAAGTTGGTTCTTCTTGGTTTGGAGGATGATAAACAGGATGAGCAACTTGTGAAGAAGTGTCAACAGACTTTAATTTGATAAAATCATTGATTAATTCTTGTTGCGCAGTTTCCTGCCCTTTTAATTTTTTGTTTACTAACGATTTAATCAAATCTTGATCTCGACCCAGTCTATCGGTTGACGTGGATCCAGAAAAAGACTGTCTGCAAGGAGCAAAAGATTTATGTGAATGTACTGATTCATAAGATCTTCTTGCTGGTCTATCGAAATTAATTTTTACAGTGCCATCAAAATATTGTTCAACATTGTCAAGGTTGACAAGGCTGTTTTGTATGGCTACTGGTTTACTTTCGTTAATTAAACACCAATCTGAAAGGAGACTGATGTCTGACCACCTAATGGTTCTGGGTACTTTTATATTTGCATTTTCTTGTGTTGTTTGGATAAAAAAAGTATGGTCTCGAGGACTTTTGTTTAAAGCTTGAAAATTCATGTTTGTGTCAGTGACTTTGTAATAAATTCTGAAAATAAGTGCCAAAAGCTGTGTTCCTTCCAGGA